>NW_012114477.1:4273548-4282418 GCF_000951035.1 Colobus angolensis palliatus | reverse complement strand
TGTTGCCCAGGCTGCAGTGCAATGGTGATTTCATAGCTCACTGCAGCCTCAACCTCCCAGACTCAAGTGATGTTCCCACCTCAGCTTCCTGAGTAGTTGAGGCCATACCTAGCTATTTTTTTTCATTTTTTAAAATTTCTGTAGAGATGAGGTCTCACTGTGTTGTCCAGGCTGTTCTTGAACTCCTGGACTCAAATGATTCTCCCGACCTGACCTCCCAAAGTGCTGGGATTACAGGTGTGAACCATGGCACCTGGCCTCATAGAGTATTTTGAAAAGGAACAGAGAGAGAGAGAGAGAGAGAGAGAGAGACCGACCAATAGAAAGACAGAGGAAGAGAAGATAGCTCATCCAAAGAAAACAGTAGAATGAACATTAGAAGCTTCCTCAGATGCTTCACTTAATTTCTGCTTAACCCCTGGTATTTCAGGGTCTGTGCCCTCCCAGAGCCTTTATTACCCATGTGAACTTCTCCTCAAAGTTGCCGTCTGAGAGCATCCACTTGGGGGAACAAAAGGACATTGTGGGCCACTGCAGTTCAGCTTCATCATTACATTTCACTTCCTTTTTATGAGATGGGAATAAAGATAGTTCCCTTAATTTCAGAAGATATGAAAATAATTTTTCTTTGGGCTCTTGGGTAAATGCTGTTAACTCAGATCCATATGCCCCTTCAGGTTTGGGGGGGAACTTTCTCAATCAAATGTTGTGATTGAATGCAAACCTCAAAGCAGAAATTCAAAAGAATGAGGCTCAAGGCAGCTATATCTTGTTTCTGTTTTGCTTTAACCGAGAGTTAGAATATGCAATCAAAACCTATCTTTCCCTTCCTTATCCTTCGTTTTTCTTTTTTCCAGCAGATAAGAAAAAAAAAATAGCGGTGCTTCTTTGATGACTTAATTTTCAGAAGGATAATATCACACGGAGTTGGAGCCTCAGAAAACTGCTCTGGAAATTGATGTGCACACAGCCTGTTCTTGATGAGTTGAAAGCATGAATGTTGAAATGGAGCTGAAAAGGCAGTGGTAGGATGGCAAGGGAGACTGTGATATTTTTTTCTTCGTTTCTCCTTTTGAACATTGTAACATTTTCTTATTGTAGATGACCAAACCTCTACAAACCTGGTACCTGGTACCACCATGCTGCCGTTGATACTGTTTAAGTTGTCTCATGTATCTGTTTTCTTGGTGTTACTTGTTCATATTTTCTGGTTCATTTGGTTGATTTAAGATTTAATCTGTGTTGTCATGATTTGAGGAGGTTTTGTGTGTGTGTGTGAGACAGGGTCTTGCTCTGTCGCACAGGCTCAGGCCATCCTCACACCTCAGCCTCCTAAGTAGCTGGGACTACAGGTGCACATCACTACATCTGGCTATTTTTTTTTTTTTTTGTATTTTTTTGTAGTGACAGGATTTCATCATGTTGGCCAGGCTAGTCTCAAATTTCTGGGCTCAAGTGATCTGCCTGCCTCGTCCTCCCCAAAGTGTTGGGATTACACGCGTTAGCCACCACACCCAGCAGAGGAGATCTTAATTTCTGGTTTTTATGCTAGATACTGGATGGGAAAAGAGGAGGCAGCCACATTGTATTGAGGAGCCGTGGTCCAGAAACAGTAAATATTTACTCGACAAGTGATTTATTCCCTTTCATGCCATGATTAAAGTTTAACTTTCATTGAACAATTGCTCCATTTATATAGATGAAAATAAATAGTTGGGAACATATGTGACAGCCCTTTCACTGGTCTCCCCACAGTCTCTCTGGCCCCCCAGTAACCCATTATGTTCACAACAGTTTTTTTGAAAAAAAAAATCATGCCCCATTCCCTGCTCAATACATTCAATGGCTCCCTTTTGCTCTCAAAATTCAGCCCACACTTCCTATTCAAACTTTGAGAACTTGCAGAGTCTAGCTCTTCAGTGATATCTCCAGTTGAATCTCATTTCTGCTATCTTTGAAGAGAGGGATGGCGGTTTGGGTGCAGGGGCAGAAACTGGGTGTGTCGGTGAGAGGTTAGTCTGGGAAGCAGAGCCACACGGTGGTATGTTTGGAATGAGAACTGCATTACAGGAATCAGATGATACACACGTGTAGGAGAAGCTGGGGAAGAAGGTCTATTGAGGGCAACTGGAGATCACTAACAAGGGCTGGTACAAGTGAGGAGCTTGCAGGGAAGTCCGAAGCCTGGTGTATTGAGCTGGTGCAGAGACACCAGGAAAGGGGCTGGTCTGGAAGGCTATGGAATGTATTAGTTCTCCATAGTGAGTGCCCCTGTGAGTCTACAGCTAAGGGCCTGAGGGTGGGCTCGCCATCACTGCTGGTCGGCAGGGTCAGGGGAGAGCTGGATATGGAGCAGGAAAGATGGAGGACAAACTGGAAGCTGCTGGCCCCTCTGTGTCTGGCCACTCCTCACTGCTTCTAACCAATGATGACCTTCAGAGTGTAACGGCTGCTGCTTCCTGTGCGCCTCCCTGCTCTTGCATGACTTCATTTTTGGGCAACTCTAACCTAGAATCATACAGGAAAAGGAGGTCTGGGAAATGTAGTTCCCGGCGTAAACAAGTTGACAACAGAATAATCAGGTAGATGTAGTTTCTGTACTCAAAGAACAGGAAAAAAGAGCAGAGAGGTCTAAAGAGGGTACTGGGGCAGTTTTGCTGTGTAATGGGTGATGTCATCACTCCCTTCATATCTCCACCTCACTTCAATAAAATCCACAGCCCTTGGCCATACTGTTTAAGTTGGATTTATTTCTTCCATTTTCCTACTTTCTTCCTCCCTGTCTTCCTCCCTTCTTCCTCCCTCCATCCCTTCCTCCTCCCCTCTTCTCTCCCTCTCTTCCTTCCCTCCCTTCTCCCTTACAGATGTCCTAGGTCTGGTCTGAACTTGGCATGGGGAAGGACAAGGCCTGCAAAGGTGGCCCAAGCACACACAGTTTCCATTTTACTGAAAGGAGATGTGGGTTTCCAATGTTGAGAAATCATAATCTAGCCCAACCCTCTCGTTTCTGTTAACTTTGTCTCCTATCTATGAAAGAGGCAATGCAGACGTACAAAAAAACAGGGAAAAAAGGAAAGATTCTGTCTCCCCCCAAGGAAGAAGGTGATGAAAAGGGAAAAGCTAGTGCCTCTGCACCAACTGAACACAACAAGCTTCCAGACTTCCCTGCAAGGATCCCTCCCAGCCCTACTTACTCTTTTTTTCACAGTCAAAAAAGCAGAAGTCCAAAGAGGTAAAGCAGTTTGCTCCAGATCACACAGCACTCATTTTGGCGTAGAAACGGGCCAATTAGGAGTGACCCATCTCTGAAAAGGCCACACTCTCAAAGCCTGTTCTCTGGAGTGCTTACATCTACCCGAGAGGTCGGAGAGCGCCTTCACCTAAAACAGTGTGCACTGATCATTGTGATCGCAATTTCCATTTCAACATTAAACCGGGGAAGTGAGGCTAATTCTTAAGCTGTTGTTGGCAGAGCTTCTTACGGGGTGGTTGTGTCTTGGCTGAGGCCACCACGGACCAGGGACTGGCCTCTGTTTTAGAAACTCAACTCTGCAGTTCCCTTGGGTGAAGTCAATTTATTAATTTACCTCTGCAGTGACTGGAATGCTTGTGGATACATTTTTGGGCTCAGGGACTCTGGAAGTCTTTGATCATGGCCCATGGTAAGAAGTACATTTTATTTAATGCAAAGCAGTGGAATACACACACACACGCACACACACACACACACCTGAAACAAATATTTTACTTAACAATGCTTTAAACTGACTGTGTATGACTCACTCCAATGATTTTTATTCCATTCTATTTCATTTCATTGTGTAAAAATGCTGCTAGCATCCATGTAAATGTATTCCATGACCTACCGATTGGCCTTGAGTCTCAGCATAAAAAACACTAAGCTAGGGCCTCTCTTCTTGCAATCGAAGGATCTCAGAAGGAAGCGAAATTGAATTTAATCATTATAAAGTTGTTGTACCTCGAGTCAGAGTGGAGAGTGTGAGAGCAGTTTGAGGATGAACTGAGTAACAGTGTGATGGGTCTGCGTGAGTTATACCTGCTCTCTTGCAGGGCTCACTTTTCTAGAGACTGTCACGCTCAGTTTGCTAAGGAGTGTTCACTGCTCCCATTTACTGAGTCCTTATAGCATGCTCAGCGATGGAGAGCAACAGGAAACATGAAAGAGGTCTGACAATAGGGTGGGAATGAGTAGATCGATGTGAGTGAAGGAAAGCACTCCTCTGCAGAGTCCTGCCCAGGGACAAGCATAATGAAAACCAAGTCGTTTTAAAACCAGCTGGTGTCTGTGATATGGAGGCATGTGGAAGGAAATACCTGTCATTCATGTCATCGTGGTCACAGAGCATGATATAATTTATATGTCAGGAAGAAGACAGCAAGAGGTTTTTTGTTTTTTGCTTTTTTTCCCCACTAGTAAGGGCCATTCAGGTCCTAAACATGGGGGTTCAAGACACCAAACCTCCAGTGTTATCATTACAAGAATATGGGAAGCAGCACTAGCTACTTGGGAGGCTAAGACAGGAGGACTACTTGAATCCAGAAAATTGAGGCTGCAGTAAGATATGATCATGCCACTACATGCCAGCCTGGGCAACAGAGTAAGACCCTGTTTCTAAAAGAGGGAGAGGGAGAACTAGATGTGCAGATCTCAAAGGCTCCCAGGTGGGACACTGTGGGGAGAATCTTGCGTGGAGGGAAGAGAGAGAGCAGAGGAATGAGAGACTTTTTGTGTTGCATTGGAAAACTCCAGGCAGGATGCAAGCTGTGCATCTCCGTCTGCTTCTGATCACGTTTGTGTAGATCAGATAATAACTTGCATAGGTGTAGATAATAACTCACATAGTTGCATACCCATGTTGCCTCACTGGTCAGCATCACTGTGTGGAAGAAATCTTGGGCTGGGAAATGATAGATGGCTTCTCTCTTGATGCCTCAGGTAAGGACAATCAAGGCAGTCTGCTGCTCTATGGCCAAGAAGGTTAGGGATTGGAACAGAGGGTCAGCACCAAATACTTTTCTTTTCTTTTCTTATTTTAAAACATATTTTACTGAGGTGTAACTCAATAAGTGCATGGGTCAATAACATATATATACCCATGTGACCACGACTAGCTCAAGATATAAAACATTTCCAGCCCCCAGGAAGCTCCCTTCTCTCCCTCCTGGTCAATATCCACCCAAGGTAACCCCTATTCTGATCGTTATCAGCATTGATCAGTTTTTCCTGTTTTTCACTTTCACATTGTTGTGGTCTCAAATAACACGCATTCTTTTGTGTCTGACTTCCTTAACAGTATGTCTGTGGGAACCAAATTGCTGCATGCCATGGTGCTTTAGCATCACTGTGTAGTATTACGCTGTGTGAATATGTTACAAGGTATCCATTAGATCACGGGTCCCCAATTCCCGGACCATAGACCCGTACTTGTTAGAACTGGGCTGCACAGCAGGAGGTGAGCTGCAGGTGAGCAAGACAAGCTTCATCTGTATTTACAGCTGCTCGCCACTGCTCATGTTACCACCTGAGCTCCGTCTCCTGTCACTGGAGGAATCACATTCTCATCGTGAACTGTGCATGTGAGTGATCTAGGTTGTGAGCTCCTCATGAGAATCTAATGCCTGATGATCTGTCACCGTCTCCCATCACTCCCAGATGGGACCATCTAGTTGCAGGAAAGCAAGCTCAGGCTCTCACTGCTTCTACACTACTGTGAGCTGTATAATTATTTCAGTATATATTACCATGTAATAATGATAGAAATAAAGTGCATGATAAATGTAATGTGCTTGAATCATCCCGAAACCATCTCCCCAGACCATGTCCATGAAAGCATTGTCTTCCATGAAACCAGTCCCTGGTGCCAAAAAGGTTGGGGACAACTGCATTACATTGTTGATGAATATTTGAGTTGTTTCAGTTTGGGCTGAGAATACAGCTGCTATGAACATTCATGTACAGGTTTTCTTGGTCTACATAAGCACTCATCTCTGGAGGGTATATATCATGGAGTTAAAATTCCTTGGTCGCGCATTTAGCTTTTGTGGATACTGCTAAACAACTTTTTCCAAAATGGTCAAACCAATTTACACTCACACCAGGGGCACGGAAGAGCTCCGTTTACATTCTCACCAATATTGGTTTTGCTTGTATTTTTCATTTTAGCCATTCTAACATAAAGCACAGTTATACACATGATGTCAGTAAATCCTCATGACAAACCTATTATTGTTCCTGCTTCCTCATTAAAGAACCACAGATTTGGGGGGTCAAGCCAGTTGCCTAAGCTCTCTCAGCCAGTGTATAGTAACGTTGAGATTCAAACTGTGCATATAACACCCTGGGTTGCTGGTCCCTGCAGGATGTGCTGTGCCGTGACCCATTTTCACTCTGTCACCAACCAAGTCAACATTTAGGCTGAGATACTTTGGGATACAATCCCCATGTATTGTATCCTCACATGTAATTATATATTTTATTAAGCATCACCTTGGAATCTGGGGAACCACCCTTCACCCTGGCTGGTCCATTCAACACCCTGTACATTGTGTTGATAGAGCTAATTCTCTGTTAAAAAGCATACATTTTAGCCAAGTGATATCTGTGCCTATTTATTAACTATATACCAATTATATATATGTGTGTGTATATATATATAGATAGATATAGATATACACACACACATACATGCTAAGATTTGAATGTGTTCCCTCCAGACTTCAGGTGCTGAAACTTAATGGCCAATGTGATCCTATTAAGAGGTAGCGCTTTTTTTTTTGAGACAGAGTCACGCTCTGTCACCCAGGCTGGAGTGCAGTGGTGTGATCTTGGCTCACTGCAAGCTCTGCCTCCCGGGTCACTCCATTCTCCCGCCTCAGCCTTCCAAGTAGCCGGGACCACAGGCGCCCACCACCACGTCTGGCTAATTTTTTGTATTTTTAGTAGAGACGGGGTTTCACTGTGTTAGCCAGGATGGTCTCGATCTCCTGATCTCGTGATCCGCCCGCCTCAGCCTCCCAAAGTGCTGGGATTACAGGCGCGAGCCACCGCGCCCAGCTGTGAGGTGGCGCCTTTAAGGGGTGATTACATCATGAGGGTTCCTTCCCTCATAAATGGGATTAAGGCCCTAATAAAAGAGGCTTCACACAGTCTGGCTTGCACTTCTACCTTCCACTATGTGAGGACACAGAATTCCTTTCCTCTGGAGGATGCAGTGTTCAAGGCACTGTGTTGGAAGCAAAGATCAGCTCTTGCCAGACAATCGAACCTGCTGGCACCTTGCTCTTCGACTTCCCAGCCTCCAGAACCATGAGAAAATAAATGTCTATTGTTTATAAATTACCCAGTCTCAGGTATCGTGTTATAGCAGCTCAGACTAAGACTCCAGTGGACTAAGAATATCTATATGAAATAGCAAGCTACTTGAACCAGTGACTAACAGTTTTGTTCTCTTCAACGGAGGAAAGCTTTCTAAAGTTGTGGCAGACGGACTCTAGGCTCATGGGTGGCCCCATGATCCCATCTTCTGGTGTCCCTGGCCTTTTGTGGGCCCTTCCCTTTGAGTGTGTGTGGGATCTATGACTGGATTTTAACCAACACAATATGCAAAGGAGATGGGATGTAAAAGATTGTAATACCCATCTTCAGATGCTTTGGGCCATGTTTGGGCGGCTCATGCGGCAAGGAAATTAGCTCCTACTTCTAGGAGCTAAGGGAAGCCTCTGGCCAACAGTCAACAAAAATCTAACAGCCTAAATCTGATAGACCACAAGAAACTAAATTTTGGCAGCACTCACATCAACCTGGAAGCGGATCCTTCCCCAGTAAGTCTCACATGAAACCACAGCCCTGGCTGACACGTAATTGCAGCCTTGTAAGACCCTGAACAGAGGACCTTGCTAATCTATACCCAGACTCCTGACCTACAGAAATTTTGAGATAATAAATGTGTAGTTTTAAAAAATATATATTTAATTTTAAATTTTATTTTAATTTCTGGGATATATGTGCAGGATGTGTAGGTTTGTTACACAGGTAAACGTGTGCCATGGTGGTTTGCTGCAGCTATCAACCCATCACCTAGGTATTAAGCCCTGCATGCATTAGCTATTTTTCCTGGTGCTCTCCCTCCCCCACCCACCCCTGACAGGCCCTGGTGTGTGTTCCTCTCCCTGTATTCATGTGTTCTCATTGTTCAGCTCCCACTTATGAGTGAGAACATGTGGTGTTTGGTTTTCTGTTCCTGTGTTAGTTTGCTGAGGATAATGGCTTCCAGCTCCATCCATGTCCCCGCAAAGACGTGATCTCGTTCATTTTTATGGCTGCATAGTATTCTACGGTGTATTATGTACCACATTTTCTTTATCCAGTCTATCATTGATGGCATCTGGATTGGTTCCATGATTTTGCTATTGTGAATAGTGCTGCAATAAACATATGTGTGTATGTATCTTTATAATAAAATGATTCATATTCCCCTGGGTATATACCCAGTAATGAGATTCCTGGGTCAAATGGGATTTCTGGTTCTACATCCTTGAGGAATTGCCACACTATCTTCCAAAATGGTTGAACTAATTTACATTCCCACCAACAGAGTAACAGCGTTCCTACTTCTCCACAGCCTCGCCAGCCTATGTTGTTCCTTGACTTTTTAATAATCACATTCTGACTGGCATGAGATGGTATCTCATTGTGGTTTTGATTTGCATTTCTCTAATGATCAGCGATGTTGAGCTTTTTTTCATGTTTGTTGACTGCAAAAATGTCTTCTTGTTGTTTTAGGCTGTTAAGTGTGTGGTCATATTGTTACAGAGCAATGACTAATATAAAAGCTATGTCTCTGCATGGA
>NW_012114477.1:4267859-4273068 GCF_000951035.1 Colobus angolensis palliatus | reverse complement strand
GAGGGAGGAAGGAGAAAGAAAGAAATCTGATTTGATCAGCTAACAGAGATAGGAAAAATCCTAGTGTTTTTTCTACTTTCATATACCACTCGACACAGCACTTCTGACACCAGAAGTATGGGGATTTCTTCCCATCAGCAACCAGTCAGTTATTCAGGGGACACCAACTGGGTATCCTCTAATTCAATTCACTCTGAGCAATTGCAAGTAGTAGGTTGTCACTTACACTTCTGACCAATCAGCTGTAAATTGGGGTTCCCATGACCCCCCTCCTCAAGTTCAATTAATTTGCTAGAATGACTCACAGAACTCAGGAAAACGCCATATCTGTGTTTACTGACTTATTACTAGGGTATTACAAAAGATACAAGTAAGCAGCCAGATGAAAGAGCTACATCGGGCAAGTCCCGGGGCTAGGAGCATCTCTGCCTCTCTGGGCACACCACACTACGGGACCTCCATGTGTTCAGCTGTATGGAAGCTCTCTGAACACACTTGGTTTTTCTGCATTTATCTGGAGGCTTCATTCTGTAGGCATGATTGATTAAATCACCAGCCATTGGTAGTCAACTCACCCATCAGTCCCTCTCTGCTCAGAGGCTAAGGGGTGGAATTAGAAGTCTCAACTCTAGGCTAGATGTGGTGGCTCACACCTGCGATCCCAATACTTTGGGAGGCTGAGGAGGGAGGATTGCTTGAGCCCAGGAATTTGAGACTAGCCTGGGGAACATAGTGAGACCCCATCTCCACAAAAAATTAGAACAAAAATAGCTGGGCATGATGGTGTGTGCCTGTAGTCCTACCTACTCAGAGGCTAAGGTGGGAGGATTGCTTGAGCCTGGCAGGTTGAGGCTGCAGTGAGTGGTAATCACACCACTGCACTCCAGCCTGGGCAACAAAGCCAGACCCTATTTTTTATTTTTTTAGTCTCAACCCTCTAATCATGCCTTCGTTTTGTGGGTAACCAGTCCCATCTTGAATTTGTCTAGGGACCCTAGCCACCAGTCATCTCATTAACATACAAAAGACACTCTTAACGTTTTGGAGGTTCCAAGGATTTCAGGAGCTCTGTGCCAGGAAATGGATGAAGACCAAATATATATATGTACACATGAATATTTAATATATATGAATATGTAATAAGAATATGTATTAATATTTATAAATCACAATATCACATCAGCCAACAGATCTCACCCAGTTTAAGCACTGGTGACAGACAACCACACCATTTGTAGATGGCAGAAAACTCTCTGGAGAGCCGCTGAAGTCCCGTAACTCATGAGCAGCAGATGAAGGCTTTCTGAGCCAAACATCCCATGACATCTGGATTGTAATTCCAGTCTTGGGAAATCGCTTTTTCTCTTGCAATTTGCTAGGTTCTAAGGGGGATCAAAAGAGTCACAAAGACTCCCCAGTGGGCTGTTAGCTGTAGCAACATTTCTTGAGCAAGGGTTCAGCCTGAGAAGCTTCCTGATCACGTGCTCAGTGTCCACATGGATGGGAGCTGGACTGATGGAGTAAGAACGATCAGTGAGCGCAGGGGAGAGGTCAGAGGTTGTCAAATACACCGGCCCTGGCTGAGCCCCGGAGAGCCTTTGTCCCCAGCCAATTAGCCCATCTGTATGTGGCATCTATTTGCATAGCACACACTGTTCCCTGCACTTCCGAGGAAGAGGTGAAACAGACATTTCTTTTCAAGACCTCAAGGGTGGAAACGCTTTTGCCTGCAGTTGCCCATGGTTCTTGTTTGTTTAGAAAAATTAAGGCCTGGATGGACAGAGCTATCATTTGTTTGCTTCCTCTCATTTCTATTTAAAGCAGTTTATAAGGAAAGTCCTCCAGAAAAATCCAGCCGACTCCCCACCCCCACACATGCCTGTTTTGGACTGTGTTAAAGGGAAGGAAAGCTTATTATCCAGAGGGCAGTCAGAGTTCTCTTTCACAAGGTCAATTGGGTCATGTCATGTCCCTGCTGAAAGCCCATCTCTGGCTTCTCATTGCTGTCAGGACAGAGACCCAGGTCCCTGGTGTGGCCTCCAAGGCCCTGCAGGGTCTGGCCTCTGCCCAGTCTCAGGTATCATCACACACCCTACTCTTTGCTGCCCAGCTATGCTCTTTCTTTGCCGCCCAGGGCCTTTGCCTGGCTGTATGATCCACCTGTAGGCTGTCTCTGACTCCCTTCTGTTCCTCCGTCAGTTCTCGGCTTAAATGTCACCCCCTTAGAGAAGCCCTCCTGGGCCCACAACCAACTGTGGGCTCTTCTAAGACATCTATTAGATCGTTTTGGCTCATAGCACAATTTTAATAAATTAACCAACTAACTGCCAATGCACCCTTCCCCCTGCAAATATGTTATTCCGTGAAGGTGGAGGGTGTCTACCCGTCCACCACTGTCATCCCAGTACCTCACATACAGTAGGTTTCCAAGAAAAATTTGCTGAATAATTGGTTGATGGACTGAAGAAATCAATGGAGATCAGTGTAATTGTTTAATGTGAGACCTTCCTCGCCCCCTGGAGGGCCTGGGAGGAAACCTTTCCTCATCTTTAGATAATTACCACTTTGGCTTTTGGGTTTATGGTGGCTGGATTATAATTCTTTTCGGGGGACTGATGTCTGGTCAGGTTTGGTGATGCTTATGAGAAAGGTTGTTAGCCTGGCAAGACAGGCAGTGACATTTGCTGGTTACAGGGACAGGAAGCAGGGCTTCAGGGTTGGAGCAGTTCCAGTCCCCAATGAAGTCTTCCATGCTCTAACACTGGCCCCAAGAATGTGATTCTCTGGAGGAGAGCATTCTAGACACGACAGTGGCCAGGATTCCAGGACGTTTTGTGGTCTCCGGCCAAGTTTCATGCTCAGTTCTTTCCAGAAACAATTGTGAGCAGTGAGGGCCCCAGGAGTGTGTGTAGGTGTCTTCGAGCCCAGGCATGGGGTCCATCAGGCCTGACTGCACCAAGGAGGACTTCATGCATTCCAGCTCCACTGAGCCCTTATCGTGTGTCCTGTGATCTCATCTAGCACTTATAATAATCTTTATAATAGTTAATTACCTTCGTATTATAAAGGAGACAACTGGGAGTCAGAGGGAAATCACTTAGTCTGAGATCATTCGAGTCCTATTAGAAGCGAGATTCAAATTGAGGCCTTCCGTATTTTAATGTCCATCCTCTTTCCTTTCAACTGTATCATAACGCCTGAAATTATTCCAACTGGACAAAGCCTGAATGATTCCTGGGGTTAAGGAAAAATCTGCTGCTCCTAACACATCACACACACACACACACAACTAGCAATCCTGTTGTATGAAATTCCTTTAAGAAAAGCAAACCCTACTATTTTACAATCAAGCATATGGTTTAAAATTCAGATGCTCCTGGCTGGGTGTGGTGATTCACACCTGTAATCCCAGCAGTTTGAGAGGCCAAGGCAGGCAGATCACTTCAGGCCAGGTGTTCGAGGCCGGCCTGGTCAACATGGTGAAACTCTGTCTCTATTAAAAATACAAAAATTAGCTGAGCATGGTGGCACATGCCTACAATCCCAGCTACTCGGGAGACCAAGGCAGGAGAAGCACTTGAACCCAGGAGGTGGAGGCTGAGATTGCAGGGTGCTGATATCGCACCACTGCACTCCAGCCTAGGTGACAGAGCAAGACTTACTTGGTCTGAAACACACACACACACACACACACACACAAAACAGATATTTCTGGAAAAACTGACCTACCAACAAATTCACACTAAGGCATATATGATGGATAGGACATCTTTTGATGCCAGTAGCTTTTGATTAAGGAGGAGAACACAGAGGAGAAGAGAGAGGCACTTGTTCTTGAAGGGCTAAAGGGGCAAGAGGAGGTGGGGGGAAGTGGAGAGGAAGAGAGAAAAAAGGAAACAGGAGAAAAGGGCTTACGACGCGATAGGAGCCCCCAAGAGAATTTTTGACAGATTGGCATTATTGCCTACAAGTGTCTTAGTGGTTTCTCTCCCAGAGATGCCAGGGGTGATATCTGAGCAGAGATCTGAATGGTGAGAGGCCAAAAAAAAAAAAAAAAAAAGGCCTTGAAGGAGAGTGTTCCAGGCAAAGGGAAAAGGAAGACAAAACCCTCAAGGCTGGAATTGCTTGGCCAGTGTGACCCGGAATCATGGGAGGACTTGGGATTAGCAGGAGGTGAGATGGAAAGAGAATCTGAATGGGGTTTTATTGTGCACTTTAACATGCCGTATTTGATGTTGTTTCACACACAGCCCCATGACTTAGAGTACAAGGACATTCAGAGGACAGGGGTTGAGGGAGAGGTTGAGACTGCCTGAATTCATATCCCGTGAATTTAGTTGTTGCACTTACTTTGCAAGTGACTTGATATTTTTCTTTTGGCTCAAATGAGCCCAACCAGCCGGGCGCAGTGGCTCACACCTGTAATCCTGGCACTTTGGGAGGCCGAGGCGGGTGGATCGCTTGAGCGCGGGAGTTCAAGATTAGCCTGGGCAACGTGGTAGCACTCCCCAAAAAACAAAAAAATTAGCCAGGCATGGGCACACATCCCTGTGGTCTCAGCTACTTGGGAGGCTGAAGTGGGAATAAGGGAGGAGACCACCCCTCATATTGTCTTATGCCCAATTTCTGCCTCCAAAGAAAGAAAAAGTAAAAACTAAAAGGCAGAAATGAAATCCATGAGCAGACAGCCTGGCGCCACACCCTGGGCCTGGTAGTTAAAGATCGACCCCTGACCATATCGGTTATGTTATCTATAGATTACAGACATTGTATAGAAAAGCACTGTGAAAATCCCTATCCTATTTTGTTCCGATCTAATTACTGGTGCATGCAGCCCCCAGTCACGTACCCCATGCTTGCTCAACTGATCACGAGCCTCTCACATGCACCCCCTTAGAGCTATGAGCCCTTAAAAGGGACAGGAATTGCTCACTCGGGGAGCTCAGCTCTTGAGACAGGAGTCTTGCCGATGCCCCTGGCTGAATAAACCCCTTCCTTCTTTAACTTGGTGTCTGAGGAGTTTTGTCTGCCGCTCGCTCGTCCTGCTACATTTCTTGGTTCCCTGACCGGGAAGCAAGGTGAATGGCGGATGGTCGAGGCAGCTCCTTAGGCAGCTTAAGCCTGTCCTGTGGAACATCCCTGCGGGGGACTCCGACCAGACCTAGCAACACGGATCCTGAGTCCCGGGTAGGCCTTTGCCCTGGTGGGA
>NW_012114477.1:4267462-4267809 GCF_000951035.1 Colobus angolensis palliatus | reverse complement strand
TCCTGAGTCCCGGGTAGGCCTTTGCCCTGGTGGGACGCCTCGCCAGAGCAGTGTGTGGCAGGCCCCCGTGGAGGATCAAAGCAGTGGCTGAACACTGGAAAGGAATGGGCACTTGGAGTGTGAACGTCTGAAACTTGGTAAGACTAGTCTTTGAAACTTGCCCACTCTGTTTGAGTGGAAGCATGGCCTGAGCACCCATGGCGTGCCTTTATCTGCACGTTGGTTTCGGTTTTGGTTTTGACTTGGTTTGAATTGCTTGACAGGATTGGTCTTGGGAACTTGCCTACTCCATTTGAGTGGAAGCATGGCCTGATCACCCATGTTGTGCCTGTACTGGCACTTTGGTT
>NW_012114477.1:4254798-4266807 GCF_000951035.1 Colobus angolensis palliatus | reverse complement strand
GCGGAACTTGCAGTGAGCCAAGATGGCACCACTGCACTCCAGCCTGGGTGACAGAGTGAGATGCTGTCTCAAAAAAAAAAAAAGAAAAAAAAAACAACTAGAAGTCTTTTAGCACAGGTACCACGCCTAGAATTTCTGGTAAACCAGTACCAGCCTGAAGATCACATTCTCATCAAAAGGTAGAAAGAAGAAAAACTTGAGCCAGCCTGGGAAGGACCCTACCTTGTGCTGCTAACCACCAAGACTGCTGTTCCCACAGCAAAAAAAAAAAGGATGGATTCATCACACCTGAGTCAAGAAAGCACCACCCCCTCCAGAGTCATAGGCCATAGTCCCAGAGGAAAACCCTACCAAACTAAAGCTAAGAAAAATCTAACTCTTTTCCTCTATTCTACTACTCTTTCTTCTTTCCTTGTTCTATTCCTGACCATCTAGTTATTAACATAACCAAGTCAATTTTGCCTCAAACTATTGCATTTAATGTTTGCCTTGTTATACACTGTGGAGACTTTCCAAGTCAAAGACAGCTCTCTACTTCAGAAAAGTACTTCTTCCTGACTCTCCTCAGACTGGACATTAGTAAAGTAGGACCATTGAATCCAGGGAGATTTCGATAAAGACCCCAGTGCCAACCAGGAGTCTTGTCCCCAAGGTAGAGCTTTCATGCCATAGTTGGTCCAATGTTCTCTGGACTACTAAAGAGCAAGGATGGATTGCCCCAACCAGTTTTTGTAATTTCCTAAAACCATACATTCATTTTACTAGAGGATCATAGAAAGACTTAAAACAAACTTTAGCAATTAAGACAGGATACCAAGATGCAAATGCCTCATTAAAATGGATCGAACATTCCATCTGCGCGTTGAACAAAAGCAATTGTTACACCTGTGCACATGGCAGGCCAGAGGCCCAGAGTATCCCCCTTCCACTAAGGTGGTCCTCCAGTCAACCAGGTGTGGGCTGCATGGTAGCTCTTTTCCAGGATTCTCTAGCCTGGAGTAATAAGTCATGCCAAGCTCTCTCTGTTATATCCCAAAGTCTGGCACCCTGTGGGTCAGCCCCTGAGGGCCATCCAGCCTCCATCTCCCAATACTAAGTTAACTTCGTGTCTCTCACGACAGGGAGGAAACTTAGCGTTCCTTGGAGACCTGAAAGGATGCAATGAGCTTAAGAATTTTCAAGAGCTTATCAATCAGTCAGCCCTTGTTCATCCCTGAGCAGATGTGTGGTGGTATTGTGGTGGACCTTTACTGGGCACTCTGCCAAATAACTGGAGTGGCACTTGTACTTTAGTCCAATTGGCTATCTCTTTCACCCTGGCATTTCATCAACCAGAAGGAAAAAAATAAGACATCATAAAGTGAGAGAAGCCCCTTATGGGTCTTTCGGCGCTCATGACTATTTAGACGCAATTGGAGTCCCGTGAGGAATACCAGATCCATTTAAAGCTTGAAATCAAATAGCTGCAGGATTTAAGACAATATTTTGGTGGGTGACCATTAATAAAAATGTGGATTAGATAAACTACATCTATTACAACCAACAGCAACGAGCTTTTCATGAGTTGAAAGAAAAACTCATGTTGGCCCCAGCCCTGAGGCTACCTGACCTGACAAAACTCTTTACACTCTATATGTCAGAAAGAGAAAAAAATGGCAGTTGGAGTTTTAACCCAGACTGTGGGGTCCTGGCCAAGGCCAGTGGCCTATCTCTCAAAACAACTAGACAGGGTTTCCAAAGGCTGGCCCCCAGGTCTAAGAGCCTAGTAGCACAACAAGCAGAAAAACTAACCCTTAGGCAAACCTGAATATAAAGGCCCCCCATGCTGTGGTAACTTTGATAAATACCAAAGGACGTCATTGGTTAACAAATGCTAGATGAACCAAGTACCAAAGCTTGCTATGTGAAAATCCCCACATAACCACGGAAGTTTGCAACACTGTAAACCCCACCACCTTGCTCCTGGTATCAGAGAGCTCAGTTGAACATAACTGTGTAGACGTTTTGGACTCGGTTTATTCTAGCAGGGCCAACCTCCGAGACCATCCTTAAACATCAGTAGACTGCGAGCAGTATGTGGACGGGAGCAGCTTTGCCAACCCCTGCAAAGTGACTCTGAAGAAGACAACAAGCCTGCTCTAGTCACACCTGGAAGCTGGCTGGTCCATGCATGGCCAAAGCATGAGGAAACTCATGGCGGGACTCGTTTTCCTTAAAATTTGGACTTGTACAGTAAGGACTTCAGCTGACCTTCTTCAGACTGAGGGCTGTTCCCAGTGTATACATCAAGTCACTGAGGTAGGACAAAGGTTGCTACGGTCCTATTATTTTATGGTTATTATAAGTGTCCTGGAACTCTAAACAGAACTTGTTTGTATAATGTTATTGTATGCAAGGTATGTAGCCCAGGAAATGACCAACCTGATGTGTGTTATTCCCCATCTGAGCCTCCTTATGACCACAGTTTTTAAAATAAGATTAAGGACTGAGGACTGGTGAGGGCTCATAAATGATACAAGTAAAGTGTTGGCCAAAACAGAAGAAAAAGGGGTGCCCAAACAAGTCACCTTAAAATGTGGTGCCTGTGCTGTCATTAATAGTAATAAATTAGGAATAAGGTGTAGTTCTCTTAATTAGAAAAGAGGCTATATGGCAGAAAATAAGTACATCTGTCACAAATTAGGACTGTGTAGAAATAAATGTAAATACTGGTCTTGTGTCATTTAGGCCACTTGGATAAAAAAAAAAAAAAAAATGAAAAGGATCCAGGCCACCTTCGGAAAGAAAAAAATGGCCCTTCTTGTACTAAGGGACAATATAACCCCTTAGAGCTAGTAATAACCAATGCTCTTGATCCTCGCTGGAAAAAAGGGGTGTGTACAACCTTAGGAATCAATGGGGGCTGGACTGGATCCTCCAGTAAATATCTTGGCTCAAGGAGAAGTTTACAAACGCTCTCCTGAGCCAGTGTTTCAAACTTTCTATGATGAACTAAATGTACCAGTACCAGAAATTCCAGGAAAACCAAGAAATGTGTTTTTGCAACTAGCCTAGCATGTAGCCCAGTCTCTCAACGTCACTTCATGTTATGTAATGTGGAGGAACTGTAGTGGGAGATCAATGGCCAGAGGAAGCCTGAGAATTAGTACCTACAGACCCAGTTCCTGATGAATTCCCACCCAGCTCAAAAGAATCACCCTGATAATTTCTGGGTCCTAAAAGCCTCAATTACTGGACAACATTGCACAACTAGAGAAGGAAAAGAATTCACTCAGCCCGTAGGACGACTTAGCTCTCTGAGACAGAAACTGTATAACGGTACCACAAAGACAGTCAGTTGGTGGAGTTCAAATCACACAGAGAGAAATCCATTTAGTAAATTCCCCAAATTGCAAACCGTGTGGACCCACCCGGAGTCCCACCGGGACTGGACCGCCTCCACTGGATTATACTGGATATGTGGGCATAGAGCTTACACCAAATTATCTGACCAGTGAGCAGCTAGTTGTGTTATTGGCACTATTAGACCATCTTTCTTTCTACTGCCCATAAAAACAGGCGAACTCCTGGGCTTCCCTGTCTATGCTTCCCGCAGCCACTGGAAATTGAAAAAAATGATACATGGCCCTTGAGAGAATCAGACAATATTATGGACCTGCTGCTTGGGCACAAGACAGCTCGTGGGGATACTGGACCCCCATTTATGTGATCAACCGAATCATATGGTTACAAGCTGTCTTAAAAATAATCACTAATAAAACCAGCAGAGCCTTGACTATTCTGGTCCAGCAAGAAACTTAGATGGGAAATGCTATCTATCAAAATAGATTAACTCTCGACTACTTGCTAGCAGCTGAAGGAGAGGTCTGTAGGAAATTTAACCTTACTAATTGCTGCCTATACGTAGATAATCAAGGGCAAGTAGTTGGAGCCATAGTTAGAGATATGACAAAACTGGCACATGTGCCCATGCAAGTGTGGCATGGATTTGATCCTGGGCCACGTTTGGAAAATGGTTCCCAGTGCTAGTAAGATTTAGAACTCTTATAATAAGAGTTATAATAATAATAAGAACCTGCTTACTGCTCCCTTGTTTGCTACCTGTACTTCTCCAAATGATAAAAAGCTTCATCGCTACCTTAGTTCACCAAAAAGCTTCAGCACAAGTATACTATATGAATCACTATCGATCTGTCTTGCAAGAAGACATGGGTAGTAAAAATGAAAGTGAGAACTCCCACTATTGAGTGAGAGTCTCAAAGCAGGGCAATAAGGGAGGAGACCACCCTTCATATTGTCTTATGCCCAATTTCTGCCTCCAAAGAAAGAAAAAGTAAAAACTAAAAGGCAGAAATGAAATCCACAAGCAGACAGCCCGGTGCCACACCCTGGGTCTGGTAGTTAAAGATCGACCCCTGACCTAACTGGTTATGTTATCTATAGATTACAGACATTGTATAGAAAAGCACTGTGAAAATCCCTATTCTATTTGGTTCCGATCTAATTACCGGTGCAAGCAGCCCCCAGTCATGTAACCCCTGCTTGCTCAATTGATCATGACCCTCTCACCCGGACCCCCTTAGAGTTGTGAGCCCTTAAAAGGGACAGGAATTGCTCACTCGGGGAGCTTGGCTCTTGAGACAGGAGTCTTGCTGATGCCCCTGGCCGAATAAACCCCTTCCTTCTTTAACCTGGCGTCTGAGGAGTTTTGTCTGTGGCTCCTCCTGCTACAGGAAGACTGCTTAAACCCAGGAGGTTGAGGCTACAGTGAGCTGAGATCACACCACTGCACTCCAGCCTTGGTGACAGAGTGAGACCCTGTCTCAAACAAACAAAACAAAAACCCACAAAACAAAAAGATGATGCCAACCCTCTCCATTATAGGTGTCTGAGGAAGATTATTAAGATAGTCCCACAAAGTATTTAACATGATAGTTGGCACAAAGTTAGTATTTAATAAGTGTTTTCTACTATTATTTTCATTTGCTACAGCCAACATGCTTATTTGGAAGAGCATTTTAGTGTGGCTATCAGCCTCTCAAAATTGATTATGTGCCTTGGCAGATGAGTGATTTCTTTTTAGTGCCTTTCACATTGATGGTAGTCAACAAATATTTGTTGCATGAATGAAAGTGTGAACTACTGTGTCACGGGTTAGGCAGAAACAGAAGTGGAACATAAAAGTGTGGGTGGAGGAGTTTGCAGATCACTTGGCAGGCAATGGGGAGCTATTGAAGGTCTTTGAGCAGGGGCGGGAGAGTATCAGATGGGTTGAAGGACGGAGGGTTTGGAAAGAGGACAAGGAGTTGGCAACCTGTGGGCACCTTCCAGGTGAGAAGTCAGAGAGATCTGGTCCGGGGAGAAGGGAAGTGGGAGGGCCTTCCTTTTGTACTTGGCTGCTTCAGAGGCCTGCAAGTCACACTGGACTATGAGTGATGTGCTGGTCTGCTTACTGCAGCGACCCTCATCCAGGTCTCTTGGACTGCTACCCTAGATCTCTCTAGGGCCTCCCTTAATTCACCTATTCCCCCCTCTCCAACTGGTCCTGTATCCCCAGCTAGAAGAATCCTATAAAACGGTCCATCTGATTTTGTCACTCTCCTCTTGGAAACCTTCCACTGGCTTTTTGGTGCCCCGAGGATAGCTTCAATTCTCCACTGTGGCTCCAGGTGCTGCAGAATCTAGTCCTGCTGACCTCTCTGTTCTGGCTGTCCCGGCTGTCCCTCCTCTCCTCCTTTGTCTGGTGGCTGTCCATTTGGGCTCAGCTGATCTGAACTTTCTCTAATCTGGAACTCCCTCCCCTAAGTGAGGCCAGCCTGAACAACTTCAGGGTGGGAGACTGCCTAGACATCTTGTTCCAGTGCAGATTTGGCTTCAGTTAATTCCGTGGCGGGGCCGAAGATGTCAATGTTTCTGCTGTGTTGCCCCCACCTGGGGGCTTGCAAGGAGCACAGATTCTCAGGCCCCAACTGGACCTCTGAATCTGCATGTTGGCAATTTCAGCACGTAAGTGTCTGGGGGTGCTGGCGGTGAGCACGTCTTAGGAGCATGTGACAGCTTTTCTGGTGGCTCCCTGGGGAGGGTAGGGGTGGTCCTCTGGGATCAGGGTTATGCCAGGCCTGGCCCACGCACCCTGATTTCATAATTGAGTGTGACCTGTTTGAATCTATATTCATGAGCTACTCTATCCCAAGCAGTTTGGGAGTTATTTCTGTTGATCAAGAGAGAAGAAACAGACCTGGCCAGGACAGGAAGAGACAAGCTCTGAGAGGTGGGGGGTAGATTTGCTCAGTGCCTGCTGCCACTGGCCCAGGTGGCATGCGCCAAAATGACCTATGTTTGTAAAGGGGTGCCCTGGGAGATCTGTACACATTTTCTCAGCAGGCTGGGGTCGGTGGTAGCCTTTCTTGGATTGGTTTTGATATAATTTCCCAGCTAAATGGCACGTATCCTTTCGGACAGAATGCTGGAGGGAAGGCCACCAGGCTAAGGGCCAGAGGTGACTTTGTGATGCCGAAAAGCTCTGGCCTTTTGTATCCAGAGGTCACGTATCCAGAGGTCATCTTCTTACTCCTTGAGAGGGAGACAAGATGGGCTTTCCAGTCCCATGGAGAGGCCAAGGTCTGCCTTGGCTGTCTGCAGATCATCGGAGCCCACGTGCCCATCATCATGGCAGGCCCCAAATTCCCTGCTTTTGCTGAGTTCTTGTTCTCTTGCTCTTACAACTGTTCCTTTATCTCAGTCCTGGTATTGATCCCAGCCCTGGTTCCCTGCCTCCCCTGCGACTTTTCATCAAAGTACCTACAAATACAAGCTGGGAAGTTGTAAGGGTCACTGAAAAAGCACGGCATTGCTGTACAGAACTTAAAATGGCACAGAAGACAGAAAAACAGATTTCCTGTTCCAGAATGTTTTCCAGACCACCCCACCTCCAGGCTTGGCGCCCACTGCATGGAGTGCCTAGCCTCGGTTCATCTTGTTGTCCTCTCTCTTACTCCCTCTTTCAAGTTCCTCTCTAAATCCCCTTTCTGAGGCAAAGGGAGTGAGCTCTCTCCATTCCTATGCCTAGAGTTCCCAGACTCACCTTTGCACAGCCCAAGCACATCAGGGCTCTTGGCTGCAGGAGAGGCCTTCCAGGCCATAAGCAGCACCAAGGACCAGTGGGGACCTGGCAGTTAGCACTCCTCCTTTCATAGGAGGCATCCCTTGAGTGGCACTTGTGGTTTTAAGTAGCAGTTTTTCCCCCCCCCTTTAGGTTATTTTCCAATAGAAGGCTGAGACAATCTATAATCTTTACGTCATTCATTCATTTACTCACTTACCCATCCGACACATGTATTGAGCAAAGTCAGTGTGCTGAGTGCAGATGCTGGGGGAACAAATACAGACAGCCTTGTTTCCAGAAGCAAACTAATGGATTGCTCACCTCACCTGCAGGCTATGGTGACAGTGGAAATGATTAATGCCCTGAGTATTACCCTATGCACTGAAAACTAAACTGTAAGATGTTATTGAGGGAGGTGAGTATTCTTTACCTTGCAAAATGATTCACCGCAGGATTAAAGCTGGAGAATTTTAGAATTTGAAAAGACCTTAGGGGACCCGCTCCTTCAATCCTTTCATTAGTTATTGGTGAAAAGTGAGATTTAAAAAGCTTAAGAGACTTGCTTAGAGTTATTCAGCAATGCCAGAGCCAGCGGGTCAGAGCCAGCACTGTTTTTGTTCATTCTCAGTGCTGGTCTCTCTTTCCATCAGGCCGTATAGGATGTGGAGATGCTCCAATGATGCTGCTGCTGCTGCTTACCAGGTCAGTATTTATTGAGTGCTTTCTGTGTGCCAGACACAGTTCTAAGTACTTTTTACCTGTTACAGCTTTGCTGTCACGGCAATCCCGTTAACAACACTGAGACAGAGCTGAGACACAGAGAGAGTAGACAACTTGTCTAAGGTCACACAGCTCAGGAGGACTGGTCTTGGGCTTCTTATCCAGGCCATTTGACTTCTGAGTCCATGCTCTGAACCACAATACTGTGGCTTTTCTTTAGAGTGACTCTCTGACCAGCAGCACCCATAGAGAAATTGTTTCCACTCACACACTGAAAGGAAAGTACTTCCGTATTGAACATCATTTCAGGGCTAATCGCTGATAGTTTAATGAAACCAAAGGCTGGTGTCATACCTTTTGGCAGATCTTTCTAAAGTTGCCATATATAGAGCCGCCATTAAAGTTTGTAAAGCTTTGTGGATAAAAGTAGCATGAAAAGCAGTTTGTATGATGTGTGTGACAACAAACAGAATTGTGATCCAAATTACAGGTGAAATGGGACAGTGGCCCCTGGGAGGCTAGAAATACCTGGCTTACAGAGTGAGGTGCTTGTAAATAAAACCATTCAAACCTCAATTGTGGGTGGTTTTCTTGAGAAGCAACTCTATTTAAGGGACTGCTTATACAAAATCAAGTTCTTCTTAGCAAGGATTGCTTTAAATATTTTGACTTGAATGAAGGCCAGTCATGTTCCGCCATTTTCAAAAATCTTCTAACTGGAGTCTTAGAGTTGATTTTCTTTTCGTTTGTGATTAATTTCCCAGCCCCCACCCCACCCAGCTTTTATAGTCCAGAGATTCTGAGAGTACGAAGTCCTAGTAAAGCCCAGAATCTAAAACAAATCAGACCAGTCAGTTCTAGTTAGCTTTTTTCCTGTCAGTTGTTAGTAAAATAAACTCTGGAAAGCCTAAACTTTAATGCACCCATCTCAGTAACATCTCCTCTAATGATGGAAAGGCGTAGAAAAGAAGAAAAGGGAACATTACGAATCTTGTGGGAACGCTGGAGTTTTGTCTATTATCACAAGCAGCGTGAGCCCTAAGTCATTTAAATCCTCTGGGGGTAGGAAACATAATTATTTGCAAGGGAGCATTATTAGCTAAGTACAAATGGTTTGCTATTTGTTTTCTCTGTTCTTTCTAATGATTACAGGCTGGGGATGGTGTTTAGTAACAGGATCCAGCAGGTCAGTTATGACAACCTCATCACTGTCATTAACACCTTTTGTTTGCAGTGAACACAAAAAGCTATGCAGTATTAAGAGAGTCAAGAAAAAGAGAAATAAGAGGGGGTGGAGAAAGTGAGACAACCAAAGAGACAGCCAGGGAACAGAAATTCATACACTATGTATACCAGAAAAAAATACCCCTGGGTAATTGAGTCAGCTGACTCAAATGGTGTAGGGGCCTCAGTTAGAGGAACAAATTTTGGACTTCTTGTTCTTTCTGCCAAAAGAGTAATTGCTCATGTTTATAAATGCAAATGTTTTTGCCATTTTGGTTCCTAGAAATGCCCTAGGGAGATGTTATTTTTGGTAAGGGGTCTTCCTGCTTCAAGTGTAATGACTGTGAACAACTAGTTTCAGTATCTTCTATAGCATGCCAGGGTAAAATGAAGCAAAATAAATACAGGAAGTGCTATGACCTTTATAGAGGATCTATTGGGTGCCAGGCAAGATGCTTTTTTTTTTTATTTTTTTAAGACAGGGTCCTGCTCTGTTGCCCAGGCTGGAGTGCAGTGGCGCGATCTTGGGTCACTGCAAGCTCCACCTCCCGGGTTCACACCATTCTCCTGCCTCAGCCTCCCAAGAAGCTGGCACTACAGGTGCCCGCCACCACGCCCAGTTTATTTTGTTCTTGTATTTTTAGTAGAGACGGGGTTTCACCGTGTTGGCCAGGATGGTCTCAATCTCCTGACGTTGTGATCCACCCTCCTCGACCTCCCAAAGTACTGGGATTACAGGCATGAGCCACCGCCCCTGGCCAATGCTGCAATCTTGACTCACTGCAGCTTTTGCTTCCTGGGTTCAAGCGATTCTTCTGCCTTAGTCTCCCGAGTAGCTGGGATTACAGGTGTGCACCACCATGCCTGGCTAATTTTTGTATTTTTAATAGAGACATTATTTTTAATGTATTTTTCATATTGGCCAGGCTGGTCTTGAACTCCTGGCATCAAGCGATCCACCTGCCTCAGCCTCCCAAAGGGCTGGCATTATAGGTGTGAGCCACCGCACCCAACAAGGTGCATTTTTATGTGGTTTTTCTCCTCTGTCTTCTCAACAACCCTGGGGTAAAAGGCCTTATTACTACTTTTCCTATGAGAACAATAAAGTAGAAAGAGGTAAAAGACTGCCTCGAAGATCACCCAGCACAGAGCAGGGATTTGATTTCAGGTGTGTCTTGTTCCAAACTTACTACACCGCACTGCTTGGGGGAAAAAAGAGCAAAAAGCAAAACCCAAAAGGTTCTTAACTGAAGTCAAAGACGACCAAGAAAATGCAGGCAGATGTCAGGTCTGATCATGTGGATGCTCAAATGATAAACAGACACATTGAGAGAAACTGTATTAATTAAATCATAAAAATATGTTCTGCTTTTTGGGGAATTTACTCCTCCTCCTGGGGTGACCCTTGACAAGACATTCTGTCTTCCTGTTTTTAAGAAAAAAAAAAAAAAGTGGGTAGAAGATTAAAGTTTGATATGTGGCTCATGCATAGCTTTGTCTCCTTAATATATTTTATTCTTGCCTGTCATTTCGGCTTTCTGCTGCCAGACCAAGCTCCTTCGATGGCCATTCTGACTTCCGACACTCCTCTTGTGCTTTTCAGGACAACTTTATGCCTATTGTGCCTTGGATCTTGAGAAGCATATGGTAAAACTGGTCAGTGGTGATGGCAGGCTTAGCAGGGAATCAGATTGTGGGGGGTGGCGGGCTGGGAGAGAAAACAAAAGAGGGTATCAGGCTACTTGATGACGGAATCAGGCTGCTTCTGCAATGACATTACATGAAATACCCGAAATTTGACCTTAACTGTGTCTGGTGGGTCCCCTTAACCCTGTAAGTTATGGACAGAACATTTACTCAAATTCTAGCAACGTCTAGGCTCATGGAAATACGTGACCAATTCAGGTGAATGAAAGGGATTTTAAAACATTCATTTCCAGCTTAGGTCTTCCTAAGACTGCCTGCGTGTCCCTTAACACCACTCCAGCCTGAGTGTCATATGGATCCTGAGTGTGGACTTGTGTGCACACTGTAGAAAAATAAGAAGCAACTGAAAACCCCAGGCAGGGGGTGGAGTGATGACGAAAGACACCGAGACCAAAGATCGGGAAGCTGGAAATTCCCCCCCAGCTTGGGTGTTTGGGCGCTATCTCGCTTCTCCACTTCCCTAAATCACCCCCGTGGTGCGAGTGTGCTCGCAGTAGATGCTTCCCAATTGTCCCTAGTATTGACCCGTAAAACCCTAACGGCAGGAATAATCGCTCTCCTTCTATTTCTCAACACCGTTTCAACACCCAAACTCAAACCTCTCACCTGAGTGCAAGGGAGTGGTGACCTTCTTAAGCCGAGAGCTCTTCCATCAGAGGGCTCCCTAAGGGCATTTCTGTTCAAGAGGGGGAGCCGCCACCCACTTTGTTCTGCTTAGCCTGAGACACGCAACTTTTTCCAGCTTTGACTCTTCCCTGAATTCTCACGGCGGGGTTGGGGGGGATTTTCAGGGTTAGGAGCCAGGTTGGGGGCCCGGCCCGCTGAACGCTGTTCAGGGGTAGCTCGGACCAGAGCAGGAGTTTCATCACCTGCGGGGACAGGTGGGACACGTGTATTTCCAGGGCCACCCCAGACCTCCCGGAGGATGCTGATTGACACTGTCCAGTTTGAGAACTACTGTGTCCAGGGAGGAGAGGCCTCCTCGGTGCCCCTTGGGTAGTGGGCATCGGGCCCAGGGCTTCTCTGGATGAGCGGGGCGGGCAAGAGAGCGCATGGAGCTGGGGGCGGGAGGTCGGGGCAGCGAACAAGGAGAAGAAGGAGGAGGCGGAGGCCGAGGGGGAGGGAAGGGAGGAGGAAGAGGAGGAGGAGTCCCTCCTGGCCACCCCGAGGGGAGGGCGACCGTAGAGACTTGGTCAGGAGGCGCCGGCAGAGCCGGGCCGCTGGGACTGTGCACCCAGGGGCGCCGACCGTTG
>NW_012114477.1:4228693-4254530 GCF_000951035.1 Colobus angolensis palliatus | reverse complement strand
CGCCAACATGGCGGACCTGGAGGCCGTGCTGGCCGATGTCAGTTACCTGATGGCCATGGAGAAGAGCAAGGCTACCCCGGCCGCCCGCGCAAGCAAGAGAATCGTCCTGCCGGAGCCCAGGTACCAGCTGCCCCGGCCGGCACCGGCCCCAAGCCGCTGCCCCCTGCTGCCGCCAGCGACTCCCTCCTTCCTGGAGGGTCAGGCACTGAGCCTCCGCTGCCCCGGGGCGGGTGACACAGCGGAGCAGGCGATGCGGGGTCGGCCTCGTTGTTCCAGTCTCTGAAATGGGGCATCGGAGGGCCGGTGGGGGCACTCTGGGAGAGAGCTCCAAAATGCCCGGCGGGGCGCCCTGCGCGCAGCGAGCGCCCCAGCGAGGGGCTGGTTATGACTTTGCTGGACCAGCTCTATCCCTCTCGCCCCCTCCCGCCCAGCCCTGTCCTGCTCTGTCCCATCCCCGTGGTTCTTCCTGTTGCATTGGTGTGGTCCCCGTTGGTTCCTTTCCTGTCACTCCTTTGCGCTCCATCCTGGTCGCTTCTTCTTCCCGGGCTCTGCGGTCCCCCTTTCCAACTCCATCTCTAAGCTCCCTCTGGGCCGCTTACCTGGGGACTGCAGGCTTGTTGCTTATTGTCCGAGGTAAACTGCTGTTTTTAGTGCTTGCTCTTCTTGTAGTCATTAAGTCTAGTCGCCTTCTTAGGCTTCTCTTCTATTTTGTGCCCAGGCAGGATTTTGACCCACTCAATATTCTTTTTGGTGCGAAGTGTGTCACCTGAGCTGCTTTCCTCAACTTGTAGATCTACTGGTGGCACTTCATTAAAAAATTGAAACAGGAGTCACTTAAAAAGGTACTTGAACGGGTGATTCCAGACAGGAATTTGTTGTTAAATTATCAAAGGAGGGCCCGATTGAATTGGCGAGGGGCTCGGTGAGGTCCATACCAAGTTGCAGTTTTCTCTCAAATGATTTATTATTAAGGAACTAATAAAATTTTTTTGCTGGTTCATATCATCAGCACTTCCCCAGAAAAAATAGTTCGTCAGGTTAATAGTGAGTTTTAAATAGTGTATCAAGGCTTCAGTGATGGATTTTTTTTTTTTTTCCCTCTAGCTCCTTTTTCCTAATTAACACCATCCTGAGTTGTACAGCTAATGCGGTTCCTTGATGCTAAATAGCTCTTGGAATTGATGCTCAAAAGAGGCATTTTCTTTATGGTGAATTTGAAACCATGCAATTCTGTAAAATATTGGAATCTAAACCAAAGTTACTGTCCCTTTGAAATCATCAGTCCTTCAAGCGTTAGGCGCCCAAGATTGCTTAAATGTTACCTAATGCCAAGTGATTATCATCTGATTTTTTTTACAAGTCCATCTATGAGCCCTATGATACAGAGAATACCAGTCCCCTTGTTATTTGTTGTGAAAAGCTAAATTGTGCAAATGAAGACTTGCTTGCTAGATATTTTTGGCCTCCTTTTCCTCCTTAGCCCAGGCCTCTTGTTGGCTTTGCAGGGTGTGCTATTCTTTGATAGGCAATGCCAAGTAGTGAAAATCAGGGAAAAGTGCAAACCTGGCTGCGATGTCGTGAGTTGAGCACCCCTATTCCAGAGTGTAGCAGATCTGAAGCTCATTGAAAATATCAGTGCTGCTTTAAAATTTCCGGCAAGTGGGAAACTTATTTAGAGAACAAGAACTCCTATATCAAACCTAAATTTCACTGAAAAAACTACATTTCTATAAATGTGGTAGAAAAAGGCTTAATTCCTTTTTCTCTTGCCGTCCCTAGTGTCCCTCCACCACCCAAAGGCAGGGAGTCCTAAATATGTAGGGTTTCTATATATACAATTGATAAATCTCAACTCATGGGCAGTTATGTTTTTTGGGGGGTAGAATATAATATTACTAAAGTTAGGAACTTCTGTTCAGTTTTCTTTTCTTTTTTTCTTGGCATTTGGAACTTAATGTGACTTCTGCTTTTTCAGTGTCCCTCTTAAGAACTTACTTATGCGCTTAGGGTGTTCACTTCCTTGTGTGAATGTCTTTGTTTTTCAGTGGTATTCTTTGGTAACGCTTTCTTTTACGGCAGAGTGACAGCCAGCATAGTTCTCATGACATTTTAAAATTGAGAAATACCAACCAGAGAGTAATTTTAGGAAACAGCCCTTCAGTAATTGTTATTCTGTTGCTCTTTTTAAAATAGACTCTCGAATTGGGCCATTGGAACCTCCCCCTGAGATTCTAATTTGTTTTCTACTTATCTTAGTGGCTTTGGCTTTAGTTGTGTAATGTAGCTATTTACATAGTAACAGTCACTCCTTGTGCATTGTTAGGATTCTGTCACATTGAGATTATCAGGTAAAACATCTTGCAAAATTCTTTCTACCACTGGATGGCAGTTAGCAGCCTACCTATTTGATTTGGAGGTTGGGGGTTGGGGAATTTCTAGATCCTGTAAGAAAGTTAACTGTGTGTTAAAATGCCCCAGCCTGATGACTTAAGTGGCTGGTATGACTTCACACTTTTGTTAAAAGGGATACGGGTCAAATGTTTTCTGATAAGAGTTTCTATTTCAGCTTCATTATATAGCAAGCCATGTGACCACCAGTTTTTGGTATTCTTGAAAGAGATGCTCAGATTTGTATTTTTAGTATCTGAATGAGAAGCATACATTTTAATTTGCCTTTGGTCTATCACTAGTGATTTTTTTATTTCCAGGAAATTATTTGCAGTCACTATTCTTTGTGCTTCCTTATTTTAGTTACTTTGCCTTTTCCACAGTTTTAAACAGAAGAGCATTAGAACGAAATATCTAGCTAATTTAAATGAAACACTGGGTTTGCAGCTTCCTGCTATTACAGGAGAGTCTCAGAAAATGGAACATTCTGCCCAGGGGAGATTTTGCTTCTCTGAGATGGCAAGAGGCAAACATTTTGTTATGTTGACACATTATTCAGTTAACCAACCAATGAGTGCAAATCCTGGAAAAGCTGACTCTTTGTCCAAATGGTATAGCTGCTTTAGTTTACTGAAATGTTGTTGGGCTAATGTAGCTGATAATAGCCCCTATTGGGAGTAGTAGACTGTGACCCACAGACTCCCTGTGCAGGCCCAGTTAAAACAGGAGCATTTAGATGTGCAGGCCAGTTGTTTTATGTCACGTTGGAAAAGAAATACTTTTACTTAAGTAAGGTCTAATTCATAAGCAAAGGCCCACGAAAGGTCAACATCTTAAACCTTGGAGTGATTCAGACGACTTTTACTGTAGGCTGTGTTACTCTGTTACTCTTTTTTTAAAAACAGAATGAAATTCAGATGACTTGAAATCACACATAGTTGAAAGAGGTTGAGTAACGTGAACTTCATCTTTCCCCTGGAGTCTCATTTCTGTTTACTGGACATTGCGAATGTTGGATCACCTATTGCAAAGCTTGTCCTTTCAAAGTATTCGTACAATATGATAGGAAGGTCTGAAACAACATTTTAAAGATTCTTTATAATTTTCTAGGAGGACTGACAGTCCTTAAAGGACATTTATGATACCGTTTATGACATTAATTCAGTACATAGTTGTAGAGCCATTTCTGTGAGCCAGGCACGGGATACTATGACAAACCTAGCCACAGCCCCTTCCTTCATGGAGCTTATAGACTAGTGTGAAATGCACAGAGTCGAGCCAAGAAGGATGTTTGCTTTAAAGTGTAATTGCTTGAAGATTTTATTTAACCACAAACAAATAGCGTATAGATGACTTTTGTTATTCTATATGCATGGAATATAGAATAATAAAAAAGAATGAGTATAGAATATAGGATAATGCATAGAACACATGATGTTTGGTAAGTGTTTTACAATAATTTGTTAGCGATTACCTTTGAAGAACTATCTAAACATAGTCTACATAGTGATATGGTGGTTTGCATCTTTCTGTTTGTGTAGCCACCGCAAGTGGCCCAGTTTTCTTCTTTAGTGGACATGGAATTTATTCAGTAATTTTCTAACTCCAATCAGTAAGTGGTTGGTGGATAACGTGAAATATTCCTCTCTGTTTAGGCTGTAGAGTTTTCTGTGTCTTCATTCTCCTGTATTCATAGCCTAATTTTTAACTGAAAAGTCCATGTTCGAAGCACAAATAGCCTTTAGAAAGAAAGTATTTCTTATTATTGATAGGAGTAGTTCTCTGAGTAAGACAGCAGTAGTGTTCTTGCTTCTTTTTCATTAAGGTACAAATTCAAAACATAATTGGTTCTGACCTTTCAGTTATTACTTCATTCTTGGTCCAAGTTAACTTGTGCCAGTGACTTGAAGATGCAAGGAGTGCGTGTAGTTGTCAATTCTTAGAAATGAATGTTCCGGCGAAATCTGTTTTGGACGTAGAATCTGCCAAAGCCGAGCATCGTGAAATGCTTCGAATCGAGAGCCTCATAGATCTCTCTGAGGTACAAGCAGTTCCAGCTTTTACACGCGATGTGTTCTTAGAGACAGCCTCTTAAAGTGTTTCCCCAGTGCACGGAGTTAGACTTTGCCTTTAAACATCTGTTTCGACAAGGATGGAAACTATCAGACGAAGGTGTCAAGGCTAGAGGAAGGGAAGCGCAGGTCTTTTTCCGTCAGTGGCTGGCCAGCAGAGTAGTGAAATGCAAAATAGTATTAAATAGCTAGCAGGACGCCTGGCCTCCCTAGGGTCCCTGGAGCCCTGGCAAGCGAAAGAGAAGTTTAACCTCCATGATGTAATAATGTAATAACTACCTTTAATTGAGAGCTCATCTTCTGTCAGGCAGTTGACATAATTAGTTCATTTGTCCCCACAATAGTTCCACCAGGTGAGTTGCATTAGCTCCTTTTAACAGAAGGAGCAGACACTCAGGGAAGGTAAGGAGCTCAGCCCAGGTGACACCTGACAGTGGCAGAGGCAGGAATGACGCCCAGGTTTTGCCCAGCTCGGGGTCTTTCCCAGCCTAGGCAGGGTCTTGCTGGGCTGCCTTACCAAAAATGAATACCAAACTCCCTCGTGTCTTATTTTGCAAGGAATGGATGAAACTGCGAGACTTTTTATTTGGGGGAAAAAATCCTTTTTCGTACTCTCCCGATCAGCTGCTAGTCCTCAGGGACTGATAGAGAACACCTATTCCTCTCGGACCTGCGGAAACGGTAATTATGATTAAGTGAATAAGCAGCTTGTTCCTTATTTCCCATGAGCTTGAGGGTTAAATGCCTATTCTGTTTAACACAAGCCATGCAATCTTGCTGGTGTTCGTGAGAAATTGTGTAATACACCATCTCACCCCCCAGCCTCAAAACAGGATTTCTGCTGTCTTTTTGTTTAGAAAAGGGGCCACCTGAGCTGCCCCCTCTCCTTTTTATTTAAAAAAGGAGTAGCCTGAGCTGTCCCCTCCCCTGACTTTTTCATTTCTGGGAAAAGAGTAAAAGGGAAAAACAGTATTTTTGGCTTTATTTGCAATAAAAATCACTTTCTCATTCAAATAATCTTCCTTTGTTAATATGGTCACATATCTGCAGACCACTGTAGGTGACAATGTAGGCTGTCTGCATGGCTATCATTGTCTCTTCTTATTCTCTGGACATTGGCAGTGGGGAAATGGAAATGATTAATTTGGCAACTTTTACTCTATTATTGCAGAATCATTTGTATGGTAAGTAATTTGCATGCGAATGGGACTGGATATCCTGGCCCCCCTCTACTTCTCCTATTTCTTACTTTTTTATTCTTCCCTTCCTATTTTTAATCATTGATTAGAAGTTACAACCCCTGGGCCCTTTTTGATTGCTCTATGGGTCTAAAATGCAGAATAAGTAATAATGTGGCTCTTCATATCCTGTAAATGTTTCTTCTAATTTTGGAAGCCATCTTTTGGGTCCTCTCTGCTTCCACTGGAGCATACGCATATTTGAATACTTTCTATGTAGGACACGATATAAAGAGCCCATTGCAAATGCAGTGAAAATATTTTTGCAAAATATTTTGTAAACTATTTTGTGATTGGTAGTTGGTAAAAGTCAGCTTGATCCAGCCTTGGACCTGTACTGTCGTTTGCCACCATTTCCTTCTCCTACAGTCTCAGGAAAAAATGCTGATATGAAAATAGCCAGCCCAGACCTCCATCCTTAGTGCACCAGAAGGCCACTGTCATTGCTGGGCCCCTCGTTTTCCTGTGCCATCCCTACTACCTGCCAAACTGTCGTGTGAGAGAAGGTTCTAGATCAGGAGCCAGACATAAGGATCTGATTCCACTGGCAACTTGCTGTGGGACCTCTGCAAGTCACTTGAATTTGCTGTATTTAGTTTCTCCATCTGTAAAATATAATATCTATTGCTTTCCGATTGTAAAATGTCCCAATAAAAATCTGCCTTGTAAGCATTTTCTGTTGTGCTGTACATTTGTAAATAATAGGAAACATTAAAAATTACCCATATTGAATTTCAGACATGGATAACTCAAGAAAAAAGATGGGAAGGAATATTGAAAGAAATGATTACAAACATTTATACTATACGGTTATTGTTGAGATTATGTATAGTGTAAGATACAAGTACACCTTTAAAAAAGTACAACGTAATAGCGAATATTAAGGCAGTCTTGCAAGGAGACCCTGATGCCATGTGCTCTGAGAGAGGAAGGAGTGGGTTTGGGAGGCAGGACTTCTAAAAAGCTGGATGATTGGCTGGAACAGAGAAGAGCAATTGTGGAGCCTTAGACTCATAAGTAGGTTAATTGCCCAGATTTCTTAGTTTTCCTCCTCTAGCTGCTTATTGTGGTACTGTGTGTCTAGAACCTTCTATGCATGATACCTCACGCATACTTTTTTTTTTTTTTCAAATTCTACTTTAAGTTCTAGGGTACATGTGCACAACATGCAGGTTTGTTACAGTGTTACAGTTTGTTACAATGTTCCCCACCCTGTGTCCAAGTGTTCTCATTGTTCAATTTTCACTTATGAGTGAGAACATGTGGTGTTTGGTTTTCTGTCCTTGTGATAGTTTGCTCAGAATGATGGTTTCCGGCTTCTTCCATGTCCCTACAGAGGACATGAACTCGTCCTTTTTAATGGCTGCATAGTATTCCATGGCGTATATGTGCATTTTCTTAATCCAGTCTATCATTGATGGACATTTGGGTTGGTTCCAAGTCTTTACTATTGTAAATAGTGCCGCAATAAACATACGTGTACATGTGTCTTTATAGTAGCATGATTTATAATCCTTTGGATATATACCCAGTAATGGGATCGCTGGGTCAAATGGTATTTCTAGTTCTAGATCCTTGAGGAATCGCCACACTGTCTTCCACAGTGGTTGAACTAGCTTACAGTCCCACCAACAGCGTAAAAGTGTTCCTACTTCTCCACATCCTTTCCAGCACCTGTTGTTTCCTGACTTTTTAATGATCGCCATTCTAACTGGTGTGAGATGGTATCTCATTGCACTCATGCTTGTTTGCTTACTTGCTTTCCTCCCTTTCTTTTTTCCTTTCTTTCATCTATCCATCTATCCATCCCGTAGGCTCCGGGATGGTGGTATCAGTGTGTAAGAGTTGCAAGCGTGCTAATTAAATAGGTATAACCAGGCAATTAGCAGAGTTGAGTCATTCTTTAGAGGTCTTTGTTTCAGAAAAATGAACCAAAAATCATGATCTAAAAGCAGCTGGCTTCATTGTATTGTGCATAAGGTGATTCATTCCAGTCTTTCTTAGACATTAACAGATTGCATGTTAATAACATAGGATTGTAGTATCTCATGTTTGAAAAGATCTTGGGGGATGTCCAATCTAGTTATGCTTTTTGATGGGTGACTTCTCTTTCTAATATCTAGCCACAGGCATCTTTGATGAGCATCTTTGGAAACTGTTGTATCAGAAAGCTCTCTTGTAATACCTTCTGTGCACTGATCTCTTATTATCCCTTTGTGGTTGTGAGAAACAAGTTTAGTTCCTCTCAAATGTGACAGATCATCAAGTATTTGAAGGCAGCTCCTCTAGCTCAAGATGCCTTTTATAGGAAGCTGTCCCCAGTTCCTTTAGTTGTTCCTCATAATGCACACTGCTGTGTGTAATCTATGCTCATTAGTCTGAACATTACTGAGCTGAGTAAGAATATCAAAATTTATGAAGACCAAAAAGAGATCTGTAAAATTATCATAATTAATTTAGTAATGACAAAGCTAGTAATAAATTCTATTTCAAGTGTGTGTTTGAGTCCCTCTGAAGTTCCATTTTAGGATTTGGTTCCTTGAATGATTTAAAATTCATTATACCAGTTTGCTTAGGGGATGAATATTTTCATTAGTCAGAGTTTGGAAGCCAGGTGTGGGTTACATGTGTATTATGACAACAGCTGCCATTGCTGACTACTAAGTAGGTACTAGGCACTGGTGTTCTTAGATAATTATGGACTAAAATATTTCAGGAAGAAAGTGAGCTTTAAATATACAGAAAATAGTCATAGGATATTAGGGGGTATGTTTCATATAGTCAAAAACATAAAATCACTGTAATCCCAGCACTTTGGGAGGCCAAGGCAGGTGGATCACCTGAGGTCTAGAGTTCGAGATCACCCTGGCCAACTTGGTGAAACTCCATCTCTACTGAAAATAGAAAAATTAGCCGGGCATGGTGGCAGGCACCCATAATCCTAGCTACTCGGGAGGCTGAGGCAGAAGAATTGCTTGAACCCAGGAGGTGGAGGTTGCAGTGAGCCAAGATCATGCTACTGCACTCTAGCCTGGGTGGCAAGAGCAAAACTCCGTCACAAACCAACCAACCAACCAACCAACCAACCAACCAAAACAACAGCAACAAAAAACCCCATAAAATCCCATTGGCTAGGGAAGACAGCAAACTTCTTCAATGTCAGCAATAAAACTTTCTTGAAAAATGTGCTGTTAGTATTCGTGCATTGTATTATTAAGTCAGTCAATTGATCTTTATTATCTTGTTTAGATACTAATATGTCTGGTTATATTTTCAGGTGTATTTCTTCAAAATTTTTCGTATCTTTATTGCCTTTGATAAAAGTTTAAATTAAAAATGAAGCCAGGTGTGGTGGCTCACGCCTGTAATCCCAACACTTTGGGAGGACAAGGCAGGAGGATCGTTTGAGCTCAGGAGTTCAAGGCCAGCCTGGGCAACATGACGAAACCCTGTCTCTAGCAAAAATACAGGAAATTAGTCGGATGTAGTTGTGCGCGCCTATGGTCCCAGCTCCAGCTACTCAGGAAGCTGAGATGGGAGGATCACTTGAGCCCAGCAGGCACAGATTGCAGTGAGCTGAAATCATGTCATTGCACTCCAGCCTGACAGAGTGAGGTCTAATCTCAAAACACAAAAAAAAACAAAGAAAACCAAAAACTGAAAGTTGCATGGAATGGCATTTACACAGCTGTTAAATATTGCAGACTCTCATTTTCCTTTGTGAATGTGGTAAGACCATGATGGTATTCTGGAAACATCTTTTTAAAAAATATGAAGTATTTGGTGGTGGTGGTGGGGTCTATCTTCTATTTAAAATGGAATGAATCCTCATGGCTAAGTAAGATCAAGGGACTTTAATATACATCTTTAACCTGGTCCTACCTTTTTCAAGTGAATTTTCTTTGTCTTTTTTTATATTATGACACCGTAACTGGGAAAAGAATCATGCAATAAATATCGTCATCACCAGGAAGTCTGGAATAGCGTGCAAAATTTCTGTCCTGTCTTTTTTGTTCCATTTTGGACCCGCTTCTTTCTGTTTTGTTTCCAGTGGCAATGGAGAAAAGCTTGTTTTTTATGCAAAACATCCCAATAGTATAGAAGGAAAAAATTACACAATAGCAGTTTCTAAGCAGTGAATGAGAGGACACGTATGTTGGTGACTTTGTTGTTCCTCGTCATCCCTCCAATAAAATAAAACCGAGACTGTTTTTGGAAAGGGATTTATTAGGGTTTCGTCATTTAGTTGACTGGCTTATTAAATTCCACATGGAAAACTAGCTTGACTCTCCACATTTCTGTCCTAATTTAAGTAAGGTGACCTGCTTGATGCTGGATTGATGTTTCAAATTATTGTAAAAATTCAGGCTCCTCTGTAAGAAAAGTTTATTTGGGTGGAAACTCCTTTGTGTGAGATGATCGTTCTAAGTGAAGCATTATGGCCTATGGTTATGACTAGCTGGAGTGGCATAGGTGATGGTGGAGCAGATAGAAAAAGCAGGGCACGTTTGAAGTGCTCAGTGGTGCTAGCCTTTTATAACCCTCTTTCCCTTACTTTCAGGAAACTTATGCTCTAGAACTAGGGTTGGACTTGGGTCAGTATTGAAATGATCTTAGTGAGAGGCCAACTTGCTGGACTTTTCATGTAGATCTGTAGTTATACAGGTTAGCTGATTAAACCCAGTGACAGTATATGGTCATTTATTTTGTGTTTATTACAGTAGATGGTCATTTATTTAGAGTTTAAGAAAACCCCACTAAGATTTGTAGATAGTGTTTTATAGTTTTATATATATTAACTTTTTTTTTACTTTTTACAATCGTGCTTGGTCGTAGGTAGAATTTTTTGTTTGTTTGTTTTTGGGAGATGGAGTCTCGCTCTGTCCCCCAGGCTGGAGTGCAGTGGCGCGATCTCAGCTCACTGCAAGCTCTGCCTCCCAGGTTCACGCCATTCTCTTGCCTCAGCCTCCCAAGTAGCTGGGACTACAGGTGCCTGTCACCATGCCCGGCTAATTTTTTTTTGTGTTTTTAGTAGAGATGGGGTTTCACTGTGTTAGCCAGGATGGTCTCGATCTCTTGACCTCATGATCCGCCCGCCTCGGCCTCCCAGGTAGTAGGCAGAAATTTTAAAAAGGAAAAAAAATTACTCTAGCTTCATCCATGTGGAGATATTGAGAGGTATATTTTATGTATTTGAGGACAACTGGTTTTCTCCTTAGATACTAGTATCTTGACTGTGGTGCAGGGAGTAGCTTTCAGCCTTCCAGACTCAGAAACTAGATTTTATTATATCACTGTACTAAGCAGCTGTCTCTTATTGTGAAACTCACATAATCAGCCAAGTCCTCCTGACTAAATTATTCTCTTCCTATAGGCCTCTGGTTCTTATTTTAAGATTAAAGACCCTTTTGAGAATCCTACTAAGTGAGAGCCTCCCCCTCCCAAAAGTGCGCTAACTCACTTACGCAGTAGATTTACCTGAAAAGCTACACTATAGCTAGAATGTCCAGTTTGCTACATTGCATTGAACACTGGCTCCTGTAGGAGCCTCCGTGCCCAGCGTCTGTGTGGCTGGAGCTGGAGCTCTCTCTCACGGGTCGCCCTTGTGGGAAGCAAAATGACCATCAGAAGGTGGTGTAGCGAGCACGGACCCAGGTGGATGAGTCAGATGGTTACTTGGGACCGAGTCACCCTCCACAGGGGCGGCTTATGCTGGATGTCCAGTACTTGAAATCCCTGACTATGGGTGGCCTCGGGACAAGTCATCTTTCCGTATTTTCATGTTTCCTGTTGTAGCTGGTGGGCACACCTCCGCTGGCTTTGACAATATCGTTCATGAAACCACTGCCAAAGCTGCCCAGACCAGAAACCTTTGGCATTTCTCGGCCCTTTGTGTTATGTATTGATTTAAAGTTTTTATTCTTAGAGAACAAGCTTTATTCCTTATTTAGAGATTCTTGGAAATGGCTCCGTAATAGTCATCATCTTATTTTAGAAGAAGGAAATTCAGGTTCAGGGAGAAGCTAATTGCTCAAGGTCGCGTTGATAACAAACGGCACAGTTGAGCTTCAAACCCAGGTTTTCTGATTCCAAATTCAGCATATTTTCAGAAAAGCCTTCAGACTCTCTTTTTCCCGGTGAATCTTATGAGGAGGGGGGGCTCATGGATTTGAGTAGAGGAGCACTGTCAATTTCAGACATTAGTAACACAGTTTTGAAAATGCATTGGGTTCATTCAGTAAAGATTATCAACTGCAGGGGTCTGAGGAAGTGCTCCAGTAGCATAATTTCACTGACCATGTTAACTTAATAATAAATACCTTAATAATTCTCTAGAAGAAAAGATGTCATAGATTCCATGTTCAGTAATAAGATTGTTATTAATAATGATGGCAGTGTTATAACTTGAGAAAAGCTACATGTTATGGGTTCTCAATATTTTCTTACCCCAAACATCTTTTTGTGATTTTAGGTGCATTCTTAATTAAAATTCATCTCCATTCCTGCTGGTGGGTAAATGAGTATCACTGACTCGAACACATTGGTCAGTTACTCTAGATACATAAAGGATTTTTTTTTTTCTTGAGACAGTCTCATTTTGTTGCCCAGGCTGGAGTGCAGTAGTGTGATCTCGGCTCACTGCAGCCTCCACCTCCCACGTTCAACCAATTATCCTGCCTTAGCCTCCTGAGTAGTTGGGACTACAGACGTGCACCACCACGTCTGGCTAATATTTTTGTATTTTTTGTAGAGACAGGGTCTTGCCACGTTGCCCGGACTGGTCTCAAACTCCTGGCCTCAAGTGATTTAACTGCCTCAGCCTCCCAAAGTGTTGGGATTACAGGCATGAACCACTGTGCCTGGCCCGTAAAGGATTTTTAATGTTAAAGTTGGCACTCATTAGCAGTTCATTCTAAATTGTGATAGAAAATTAATGGAGCAGTTTGCATACCTAACCCCTACCCAGAAAGGTTGTTGAGCTCAGCTTGGGACAGAGTTGTATTTGTCAGGAACACATTAGTAAATCCATTTATGGCTTTTGCCTTCTTCACCTGGTGGTGCGTGTGGAGCTTTTCCTCGTCAGCAGTGTATAGACCTTGTCAGTGTTTGGAATTGCTGCATGAGATGTCAGAACTCAGATCTACTTAACCCTGTGCTCAGAAGCCCAAGTGCAATTGCAGTGAATGTTCTTACACAGGTGCCTTTGGGTCTATGTGTGAGCCTTTCTCTAAGACAGATAGCTAGAAAGAAGTAAGATAGGGGCACATTCTCCTCTACATTTAAGGATAGAGCTGCAAAGAAATTTTAATTTTATTCAGAAGCTTTGCTGTTAAGACTAATATTATTTTTAGTTTGAAATTATTTCATATATATTCAGGTAAAACAAAAAATAATGTTATTGTTGGTTAGAACCAAGAATTTAAGTGTAAATGAAGAGATACATGAGGACAAGATAAGAGTTAAATGAAAAGTCTGTAAGATCAAATTTGAATTGGAAGGTTATTTGAAATTCATGATTTTTTAAAAATATATGTACCTATCATCCCCAGTCTTTAAAAAGAAATCCAAGAAACAATTGCATTTCCATCATGCAGGCACCCCATGCACCTGCGCCTGACTCCAAGTGTGGCTGAGATGAGCCTGGAACCTGTTATCTGTTGTATCAGAAAGCAAAGGAGCCATCCAAGAAATGTGGTGGGCACCATCCCTAACAAACTCTGAGGCCAGAAGAAGGGGTTCCCACTGGCTAAAAGTGAGACACGCTGAACATCAAAAGAATATGGCTGATACAAACCCACTGTGGTGGGCAGAATGATGCCCCCCTGAAATATCCACGTCTTAATCCCCAGAACCTATGAACATGTTCTATTCTATGACAAGGGGGCGTTAGGGGTGTAGGTGGCATCACAGCAGCTAAGCTGCTGAGTTTAAGATAGATTATCCTGGATTATCTAGGTGGGCCCTAGTGTTACCCCTAGTGGGGTGGAGAGTTGGTGTCAGAGCCATGCAACGTGAGAGTGAGTAAACCAGCCACTGCTGGCCTTTTGAGGAAGGAGGAAGGGGCCATGGACTGAGGAATGTGGGCAGCCTGTAGAATCTGGAAAAGGCAAAGAAATGGCCTGTCTCTTATGGCCTCCATGTAAGACCGCAGCCCTACTGACACTCTGACCTTAGCCCAGGGAGGCCTATTTCAGACCTCTGACCTACGGATCTGTAAGAGTCAATTTCTGCTTGATTTCAGCCCCAAGTTTATGGTAATTTATTATGACTGCAATAACAAACCAAGATACTCATGCTAGCCACAAGCGATCCCCAAACAAGACAGAAGAGAACACCTCATTGATCACCACCAGCAGTAGAACCATGCATGGCACCTACCTGTCTCTCAATAGTGGCAATTGAAAAGGTAAAGAATTAAGCGTTCATCCTGCCTTTGTGTGAAAACTGCTTCTTAGGGTATTCAGAACCTAGTTGATGGTTGGGGTGGTGGGACAGGAATTTTTTTTTTTTTTTTTTTTTTTTTGTGACAGGCTCTTGCTCTGTTACCCAGGCTGGAGTACAGTAGTGGTGTGACCACAGTTCACTTCAGGCTCAACCTCCTGGGCTCAACTGATCCTCCTACCTCAGCCTCCCAAGTAGCTGGGACTATGGGCACACGCTACCCTGCCTGGTTAAATTTTTTTTTTGTGTGTGTTTTTTTGGTAGAGATGGGGTTTTGCCATGTTGCCAAGGCTGGTCGAGAATTCCTGGGCTCAATGATCTGCTCACCTCAGCCTCTCAAAGAGTTGGGATTGCAGGCTTGAGCCACTGTGCCCAACCAATCAATGAGGGGACTTCTTTTTTTATTTTTATTTTTTTTTTCAGACGGAGTCTCACTCAGCCCCCAGGCTGGAGTGCAGTGGCACAGTCTTGGCTCACTGCAAGCTCTGCCTTCCGGGTTCACGCCATTCTCCTGCTTCAGCCTCCCGAGTAGCTGGGACTGCAGGCGCCCGCCGCCATTCCCAGCTAATTTTTTTGCATTTTTAGTAGAGACGGGGTTTCACCATGTTCGCCAGGGTGGTCTTGATCTCCTGACTGTCTCGTGATCTGCCTGCCTCAGCCTCCCGAAGTGCTGGGATTACAGGCGTGAGCCACTACGCCTGGCCCATATTGCAATTCTTAATGAAAATATTGATTAGGCAAAGATGTATGATGTCACTAAATGAAAGACTGGTGGGGAATTTCAGATGGAGAGATCAGACCGTCACCAACTGAATTTTCTATGTATTTTTTGCATCACTAGGATGAAATAACTGTGTACCCCATATTGTGAGGCGATATAAAGTACCAAAACCATCTCAAAAGTATTCCTGCCCCCAAATGGTGGACTTGAATATGATCGAGTCTTTTGAGGTAACTTTCAGTTTATAGGAAATATGGATGAGAGGAACAATGAAAGACCTTATAAGGAAGCAACAGACAGAAAGGGCATCCCCCATGATGGCTTCCTCGGCTTCCTCAGGGGTGTCACTGCAGATAAAGGTGAGGGGTGGGGGCAGTCAGGTGCCCTTGATGAGAAGAGATTTAAGAGATGGCGCTATCAGATGAATGTGTGGATCTTGGTTAGATCCGGATTGAAACCCACCAGCTATACAAAAGACACCTGAGTCATGGAAATGTGGTTAGAGACTGAGCATTGGATCTTCAGGAATTATTATTTCCAAGGGGGAGTTGGGAAGTAATAATAGACTGTGTTTATGTGAGAAAAATTTCCGTAATTTTTAGAAATGCAAGCTGAAATAGGCTAAAACGACATGTGGTCTTAGATTTGTTATTGATTGATTGATTGATTGAGATGGAGTTTTGCTCTTGTCGCCCAGGCTGGAGTGCAATGGTGCAATCTTGGCTCACTGCAACCTCCACCTCCTGGGTTCAAGCAATTCTCCTGCCTCAGCCTCCCAACTAGCTGGAATTATAGGCGACTGCCACCATGCCCAGCTAATTTTTTGTATTTAGTAAAGGCGAGGTTTCACCATGTTGGCCAGGATAGCCTTGAACTCCTGACCTCAGGTGATCCTCAGACAAGCCACTATGACTGGCTGAGATTTGTTTTAAAATGCTTTAAAAAATGGAGGTGGGATAAGTTGGGTGGAATGGCTCATGCCTGTAATTCCAGCACTTTGGGTGGTCGAGGCAGGTGGATCAGTTGAACCAGGAGTTCAAGACCAGCTTGGGCAACACACCAAAACCTCATCTCTACAAAAATTAGTTGGGCATGGTGACACACACCTGTCATCCTAGCTACTTGGGAGGCTGAGGTGGGAGGATCACTTGAGCCCAGGAAAGTGAGGATGAAGTGAGCTGAGATTGCACTACTGCACTCTAATTTGAGCAACAGAGTGCAACTCTGTCTCAAAAAAAGAGAAAAGAAAAAGAAAAAAAATGGAGGGTGGGGTAGGGAAAAGTAGCAGATTACAATCTTGGTAACTTCCAGTGAGGTGCTGAGTGATGGGTCTAGGTGTTCACTATATTATATCCTTTTGCATGTTTGAAAACTTTTGCAATAATTTTTCAAAACAGTAGAGAAGATGGCTAGGTGTGAAGATCACAACTGTGTCCCTGCAGGGCCGATGGAAGCCTCAGTTTTCCCAATGTCATGTGTAATAGCACTGGTGACTTAAGATGTACTGTATAGTTTCTGTGATGGCATTATACACAGATGCAAAATGTACCGCATCTCAAACAACTTAGATTGACAGGAGGATGATGTGTTTTTTGGAAACTGCATTAGATGACTCAAAAAGAGGCTCTGTGACACTGATTACAAAGATGCGGGTAGAGTTTTAAGAGGCTCATTTGCAACCTAAGAGTCCTGACTGATCCAACTGGAGTGGACAGATTTACAACTTCTTGACCTGAAGGCTTGCCATAGAAGGATGATGAAAAAAAGGCAAGAAGGCTATTGAAAAGAGAAAGCACAGTAAGAGATCATCCTTTGGAAAACGATTATCTATTCACTTCCTGAGTACAAAAGACTTCACTGACTTCATTCAGATCATGGGTGTCTGTTAAATCACGGCTCTGATGTTTAAATTTAGCAGAAAAAAAAAATAACCCATGCTCTTTAAGATAATCTACCCTCTAAGCATACTATCCATGCCTAAGGAAACCTTGCAATGTAAGTCTCTTATTAAAATTATGTTACAGCTTTCTATTTTTAAATTACTTGAATATTAATTTGTGAAAACATTTTAAAATAATCATTTTAAAATAAGTGTTTCATGGCCGGTGCAGTGGCTTATCATGCCTGTAATCCCAGAACTTTGGGAGGCCAAGGCGGGTGGATCCCCTGAGGTCAGGAGTTCGAGACCAGCCTGGCCAACATGGTGAATCCCCGTCTCTACTAAAAATACAAAAATTAGTCAGGCGTGGTGGTGGGCACCTGTAATCCTAGCTACTCAGGAGGCTGAGGCAGGAGAATCACTTGAACCCAGGTGGCAGAGGTTGCAGTGAGCCGAGATTGTGTCACTGCATTCCAGTCTGGGCGACAGAGCAATACCCTGTCTCAAAAAAAAAAAAAAAAAAAAAAGACTGTGTTGCTGTAAACGAGGTCTCGCTAAATAATTACCAACAAGACCAGTGTGAAGAAAAACAAAAGTTTATTAAGAGAAAAATTAACAAAAAAATCAGAGTAAATTGAGAGCTGTAACATATTTCTAGACAGGAAAACTCGACATCACGAAGTTGTCAGGTCTCCACAAATAAATCTGTAAATCCAAGACCAAAATTCAAATGAGAGTTATTCCAAATGAGAATTTTAAAGAAACTCACAAGACAGTGCTCACTCATCTGAAGAAAAAAAATGGGCAAAAATAACCAATACAATTTTGGAAAAGTAAAACAATGGAGATCTGCTCTAATATAAAACATTCCTCTAGCAACTAAAAAAGTATAAATATTCATGCATAGATGTGTACGCATCTCAGTTTGGTTTATGTAAAATACAGGTGGCATTTTGAGTCTAGGAAGAAGAGTGCTGTGTGGTAGCTGTCTGTCAAATAAAACCATAATTCCTCCATGTTATACACAAAAATAAATTCCAGGGTATTTAATGAGATAATAAAGAAGTTAAAAATACAAAAAGGGAATATATTCTTATTACTATGGAGTACAGATACTCTGGGCTTTCTTAAACAAACCCCAAACCTGGAAACCACAAAGGAGGAGATGAATGGATATGAGGACATGAATGAAAAGTTGGCATGTGACAGAGATCTCAGAATCCAAATTAAAAGACAACCGGAAAACTTACATCGCATGACCTTCTGTGGAGCATGTTTTAGTTTGTAAGTCTGTCTGCTTAGATAGCATGTGCTTACTAAAATTCCTGACTGGCTCTTGTCCTAGGGAAGAGAGTGGGTAGGAGGCCTGGATTGTGTTTGGGTGTCCAGGAAGTAAGGCAATTTGTATCAAGTGAGTCGCCTGTTTGCTAGTGGTAATTTCATCTGTCAGTCATTGGGAAGGAAGAGTTTGCTTTAAAAATGCCACAGAAAGATGGACGTTAATTTCATGGGTGGTAATTTAGGAATTCTTCTCACATGACTGTAAAAATAAGTCAGTCCAAAAGTGGAGGCTATTTGTGGCCTGGCATTTTTCTGTGTACTACTACTTTTTTTTTTTTTTTTTTAGTGACTGTCATCCATTGTCTGTTCCATTAGATTATTTAGGGCAGGCTAACAGGACTTACACGATCCTTCCCAAGAGGTCCCCTTGGTTTCTGTCACTTCAGCCTTACCCGCGATCCCTTAGATTCTGTCGTTGAGCTGTAGTGAACTGGGTTCTGGGGCACTCTGCAGTTGCCTCTGTGGAGGCCGACTCGTCACACTGTGTTGGGACTGCCTGTGTCCTCTGCTGTCATCGCCTCTGGACATGGGCTCCTTGAAGGCCGGGGATGAGTGGGGTTCACTGTGTATTCTGAGGGTCAGACTCAGTGCCTGGCTCAGGGTAAGGATGCAGCACCCATCTTCTGAATGAGCGAATGGGTGAATGAACAGATGAGTTGTCTTTTGCTTTTCCTCCCAGTCAGTCTATGTATTTAATAGCCTATATTAGACATAGCTAATATACCAAGTATTTGACTCTTTTTTTTTTTTTGAGACGGAGCCTCGCTTTGTCGCCCAGGCTGGAGTGCAGTGGCGCCATCTTGGCTCACTGCAAGCTCCGCCTCCCGGGTTCACGCCATTCTCCTGCCTCAGCCTCCCGAGTAGCTGGGACTACAGGCGCCCGTCACCTCGCCCGGCTAGTTTTTTGAATTTTTTAGTAGAGACGGAGTTTCACCGTGTTAGCCAGGATAGTCTCGATCTCCTGACCTCGTGATCCGCCCGTCTCGGCCTCCCAAAGTGCTGAGATTACAGGCTTGAGCCACTGCGCCTAGCCGTATTTGACTCTTTAGAGACAGCTGTGGCAAAGATTTGATTCTTCAAATGATGCGAGATAAGAAATTCTTGAATTCATTTGAATGTCCAAAAATATTGTATAGGTTATAACATCATATTTCAACTCCAAATTTGGACAGATTTGGCATTATAGATTTTATAAACTATGAAAAATAGGTTTCTCTAAACAATGCTGCGGCAGCTTATGTGACATAAATACTAGAGAAAAGCGAATGATTTATTAATGAGTAAGGAGATATACAAATATGAAACTAGAGTCAACGGGGGCAGAAGTAGGGAGGTGGGAGTAAATGCCTAAAATCTTTGGGAGTACTTTTTCTGGAAGATTTTGATTTGTTTTGAAAAGTGGCTTTGAAAGCTCTGCTTATAGCCATCTGGTAGTTCCGCCGTTATCTGCGGTTTTGCATTTGGCAGTTTCAGTTGTCCGGAGTCAGTTGAGGCCTGAAAATATTACATGGAAAATTCCAGAAATAGATAATTGATAAATTTTAACTTGCATGTCATTTTGACTAGAAAGATGAAATCTTGCACCGTTCTGTCCGGAACGTGATTCCTTTGTTCAAGGAATCCTCAGTGTAGGTGCTACTGCCCTGTGAGTCCCTTAGTACCTGGCTTAGGCATCAGATCCTTTGTAACCCTTATTTTATTGAATGGTGGCCCCGAAGCACGTGAATAGCGATGCTGGCAGTTCAGATATGCCAAAGGGAAGCTGCAAAGTGCTGCCTCCGTGAAAAGGTGAACGTTCTCAACGTAAGAGAACAGAATAAATCATATGCGGAGGTTTCTAAGAAGTAAGAATGAATCTTCTATCCAAGAAACTGTGAACAGTATATTGTTAGAATTGTTCTGTTTTATTAGCAGTTATTGTTGATCCCTTACTGTGCCTAACTGATAAATTTAACTTTATCATAGATGTGTATGTATAGGAAAATGGTGGATATAGGATTCAGTGCTATCTGTGGGTTCAGGCATCCACTGGCCTTGTATTTCCTTTTTTAGTCAAGATGATTTGAGAAACTTAGATACCGAGAAACTCTGTGCCTGGTCACTTGAATGGAAAGGCCGTCTTGTTAATGAAAACATGGCTTAAGCTGTTGTAACCAAGAGATCCCAAAATGAGATGGCCCCCAAGCCCAGGCCACACCACAGACCAATTACATTAGACTCTCCCTGGAGAGGGCCAGACACCAAGATTTTTAGAATTCTTCCTAGGTCATCCTAAAGTCTAGGTAAAGTTGAGAACCACTGGCCTGGAGTTATTCAGAAGTGACTAGGGAGGGTATTCAGAAGCGACTGAGTTTTGCAGCCCACAGCCATCTCTCATCCTGGGCTTGTAGAACAGCTCCGCCTGCCTCGCTATAGGGCTTTCACCGCTCGGCCAAGCCTTGTGTTATGGGTGTTTCCCACCCAGGAGGAAGTGGAGCGCACAAGTTCCTTTTAAGGAGGTGAAGTGGAAGTAGCATATTTCACTCACATTCCATTGGCAAGTGCTAGTACAGGTGACTATGTAACTGTACATTCCATTGGTGGGTGCTAGGACACGTGACTATGTAACTGCACATTCCATTGGTGGGTGCGAGGACACCAGACTGTGTAACTGCACATTCCATTGGCAGGTGCTAGGACACGTGACTGTGTAACTGCACATTCCATTGGCGGGTGCTAGGACACGTGACTGTGTAAGGGCAGATTCCATTGGGGTGCTAGGACACGTGACTATGTATCTGCAGTGGAGGTTGAGGAATGTGATGTGAATCTGGTTGGCCATCTGCCCTGCTAATTTTTGAGGTGGGAAGCCTTCTGTTATAGGTAGAAGAGTGTAATGGTTACCATACTATCCATTAATTAAAACTATTATTGATTACCAATTATCAACTCTAAAGCTGAACAGAGTTCAACTGACCTCACATATATAATTATGTCATATGAGATAATTATACACATACACACACAGGCAAGCTATGAGCTAGATGCAAAGACTTGGGAGAGGCTTTGGTTTAATTACAGAGTTTTAAAGTTTTACATTTACTAAGCTTTTAGTTTTTGTTAATCATGAAGTTGTTGCTCTTTGTTTCACTGTCATTTATGAGCTGTTTAGGAGTGGAAACCCTGTGCGGGTTACTTTTTCATTTGTTTGGCCTCCCTTGGTGCAAGCTGTTTAAAGAGGCAGAAAAGCAATTTTAGCCAAAATGTATTCCAGTGATGTCAATTGAAATCCTGGGTCATCACATAAAGGTTATAGCAACTTTAAGGGTGTAGAATCTGGAAAAAGTTAACGTTAAATAGGAATGTCATTTTTGGTGGGGCAACACATTTTCTAGAGCCCCCTTTTAATTATTTTGCTATATACACTCTTAATTGTAGAAACCATTCTTGAAGAGTTGGGGAAGGCTCAGTGGTGTTGATGGGTACAGATTTAGTATAAATGAGTTAGTCTTACTCATCTTTCTATATTCTTGTGGCCAGAATACTTCCAGACTCATAACAGATCCTTAGTAAATATTAACTGACATGAATATGCTTATATCATTGTGTAGTTTATTTAGAAAAATGATACTCTTTCACTCCTTGTGGACATTTGGCAGTGACATGTTTAGTCCTTTGGTATGCAACAGGGTTGAAGGTGGGGGATTGAGTACTAGAATGATTGCTGACGTCTCTTCAAGGGCGGTGGGAGACAGAGACTTCTATCATTAACAGAAAGAATGGATAAGACCTGCTGTGCAGTAACACAAGAGGGTGGCTATAGTCAGTAATAACTTAATTGTACATTTTAAATAAAGAGTATAATTGGATAGTTTGTAACTCAGAGGATATCGGGAGAACCTGCTCCCGATGTTTAACGTGGGTTCTTTTCTATTTCCTAAGTGTCTTGGCCGGGTTGAGAAATAAAGGGAAAGAGCACAAGAGAGATTTAAAGCTGGGTGTCCAGGGGAGGCATCACATGTCGGCAGGATCCATGATGTTCCCCGAGCCGTAAAACCAGCAAGTTTTTATTAGCGATTCAAAAGGGGAGGGAGTGCATGAATAGGGTGTGGATCACAGAGATCACATACTTCACAAGGTAATAAAATATCACAAAGCAAATGGAGTCAGGGCGAGATCACAGGACCACCGGATGAGGTGAAATTAAAATTGCTAATGAAGTTTCAGCACGCATTGGCATTGATAACATCTTATCAGAAAACAAAGGGTTTGAGAGCAGACAACCTGCCTGACTACAATTTATTAGGTGGGAATTTTCCTCCACCTGATAAGCCTGGGAGCGCTACAGGAGACTGGGGCTTATTTCATCCCTTCGGCTTTGACCATAAAAGACGGCTGAGAGGGCCGTTCATAGGCCTACCTTCAGGGCGCATTCTCTTTCTCAGGGATGTTCCTTGCTGAGAAAAAGAGTTCAGTGATATTTCTCCTATTTGCTTATGAAAGAGGAGAAATATAGCTCTGTTCCACCCGGCTCACCGGTGGCCAGTTCAAAGTTATGTCTCTTGTTCCCTGAACATCGCTGTTATCCTGTTCTTTTTTTAAGATGCCCAGATTTCATATTGTTCAAACACACATGCCCTACAAACAATTTGTGCAGTTGATACAATCACAGGGTCCTGAGGTGACATTCATCCTCCTTAGCTTACGAAGAAGATGACAGGATTAAGAGATTAAAGTAAAGACAGGCATAGGAAATCACAAGGATATTCAATAGGGAAGTGGTAATTGTCCTTGAAATCTTCACAGTTTATGTTCAGAGATTACAGTAAAGACAGGTGTAAGAAATTATAAAAGTATTAATTTGGGAAACTAGTAAATGTCCATGAAATCTTCACAATTTATGTTCTTCTGCCGCGGCTTCAGCCGGTCCCTCCGTTCAGGGTCCCTGACTTCCCGCAACAGAGAAGTGCTCGAGGGGTTGGATACCCCATTCTTCATGACGTGCTTATTTCACACCGCATGTCTATCTCAAGACATTTCATGTCCCCATAAATATCTCTACCTCCTGTGTACCCACAAAAGTTAAAAAATAAATAAAGAAAATAAAAATCATGACTGTCCATTGTGGGAAATGATACAGCAGTGATGTACAGCAAGCAGTAGGAACAGAAGTGGGAGGGCTCACCTCTGCAGAGTTGGGGAGGGCTGCATAGTGTTGGTGACCCCTGAACTGGGTCATGGAGTATAGTAGGAGATTTTCATGTGAATAGGAATGGTATGTACAGCATGATGGAGCTGTGGAAGAGCCTGTGTCTTTCATGAAAGGTGAAAAAATCAAGTGTGGCTGCAGTGGGAGAAAGACAACTCCATGAAAATGCTCCCTGCAGTACAGTAAGGGGTTTGAACATTGGGCACAGCGAGAGGCCCTTGCAATGTGTTTTAATTTTTTTTTTGAGACAGAGTCTCACTCAGGCTGGACTGCAGTGGTGTGATCTCGGCTCACTGCAGCCTCCACCTCCTGTGTTCAAGCAATTCTTCTGTTTCAGCCTCCCGAGTAGGTGGGATTACAGGTGCCCGACACTATGCCTGGCTAATTTTTGTATTTTTAGTAGAGACGGGGTTTCACCATGTTGGCCAGGCTGGTCTCGAACTCCTGACCTCAGGTGATCCCCCTGCCTCGGCCTCCCAAAGTGCTAGGATTACAGGCGTCAGCCACTGTGCCCAGCAGCCCTTGCGGTCTTTTAAATGAGATGATTACATGGTCCGATTTATATTTTAGAAAAATTACTCTTGGAAACGAGGAGGCTGCATCCTTCCTGCCTAAGGCTCCCTGACCCCAGTCTCTGTCCTCTAATAACACCATAGCCGTAAAACATAGTCTCTTCATTATTCCCGATTTAAAGGATTTTGATGAAAAGGCAAATGAATTCTGAAATGATTCTCATAACTAATTTATTTTTATTTTTTATTTTTTGAGGCAGAGTCTTGCTCTGTCACCCAGGCTGGAGTGCAGTGGCGCGATCTTGGCTCACTGCAGCCTCTGCCTCCCAGGCTTAAGCAATCCTCCTACCTCAGCCTCCCAAGTAGCTGGGACCACAGACACGCACCACCATGCCTGGGTAATTTCTTTATAGTTGTGGTAGAGATGGGTGATATGGTTTGGCCGTGTCCCCACCCACATCTCATCTTGAACTGCACTCCCATAATGCCCACCTGTTGTGGGAGGGACCTAGTGGGAAATAATTGAATCACAGGGGCGGTTTCTCCCACACTGTTCTGTGGCAGCGCATAAGTCTCACAAGATCTGATGGTTTGAAAAGGGGAAACCCATTTTGCTTGGTTCTCGTTCTCTCTCTTGCCTGCTGCTATGTATGACGTGCCTTTTACCTTCCACCATAATCGTGAGGCCTCCCCAGCCACGTGGAACTATAAGTCCAATTAAACCCTTTTTCCTGGATAAATTACCCAGTCTTGGGTATGTCTTTATCAGCAGTGTGAAAATGGACCAATACAATGGGATTTCACCATGTTGCCCAGGCTGTTCTCAAATTCCTGAGCTCAAGCGATCCACCTGCCTCAGCCTCTCAAAGTGCTGGGATTACGGGTGTGAGCCACTGTGCCCTGCTTGTTGTAACTAATTTAAACAGATAGTTTCGAGTATAAAGGTTCAGTTTCTTTGATTAGGTAAGCCGAGGACCCCATAACTTTATTTATCCTTCGGCTGGTGTCTGTTTGGGGATGATTTTTGTATCTGATGACTGTGGGCCAGTAAAAATCAAGTATATTTAATGTAACCTTAATATCTAGTTATATTGCAAAGAAAAAGGCATTAAAACAGAATGTGGATTATCAAAATGTTGTAGGAAAAGCACAAAATAAATTTGTAGTTAGCTTAATTGGGTTGTTATCTGAATGTAGATTATCCTGTGCTGAATTGTTTAATACTATGCAAATTATATGAGACTTTCCTGTAAGAGACAGAAGAAACTGAGGAAACTCAAAGAGTTGACATTAAACTATTTAAGATTCTTTTACAGACTACTTCAGAATCCTGATGGAGTTTGGTGGTCTTAAATCTAGTGGTCAAGTTTTTATTGTGACTTTGGATAACAGAGCTCTATTCTGTGTGCTTGATGAGTGGTTTGTGGAAAATAGTAACTACATATAAGAAAAGTAGTTTCATTTTCAGGGAACAGAATCTTGATATAACTGTGTGGTCATTAAAAAAATCTGTCTTTTGGTTTTCTTGATGGTCAGTAATGGCAACAATTCTCATTTGTGTGCTGCTTATAGTTTATTAATTTTTTTTTTTTTGAGACAAGGTCTATCTCTGTCACCCAGGCTGGAGTGCAGTGGTGAGATCATAGCTCACTGCAGCCTCAAACCCCTGGGCTCAAGTAATTCTCCTACCTCAGCCTCCTGAGTAACTGAGACTACAGGTTCATGCCACCATCTTGGCTAGCTTTTTAATTTTTTTTTGTAGAGAGGGGTTCTTGCTATGTTGCCCAGGCAGTTCTCGAACTGCTGGCCTGAGGCGATGCTTCTGCCTCAGCTTCCTGAAGAGCTGAGATTATAGAACCACCAAGCCCACTCACTGCTTATAGTTTAGAAAGCACTCTCTTACAGACTTTTTCAACCTTTACAACTACCTTATTATGTACTACTAGTTTTTCTAGGCAATATGTTACCTATTAATTGCAATATTTGCTTAAATGCATTTTATTTTGGACATTAGAATAAAACAAACCTCAGGTAGAATATGTAGGCTCTTAATAAT
>NW_012114477.1:4170529-4228643 GCF_000951035.1 Colobus angolensis palliatus | reverse complement strand
CCCCTGGGCTCAAGTAATTCTCCTACCTCAGCCTCCTGAGTAACTGAGACTACAGGTTCATGCCACCATCTTGGCTAGCTTTTTAATTTTTTTTTGTAGAGAGGGGTTCTTGCTATGTTGCCCAGGCAGTTCTCGAACTGCTGGCCTGAGGCGATGCTTCTGCCTCAGCTTCCTGAAGAGCTGAGATTATAGAACCACCAAGCCCACTCACTGCTTATAGTTTAGAAAGCACTCTCTTACAGACTTTTTCAACCTTTACAACTACCTTATTATGTACTACTAGTTTTTCTAGGCAATATGTTACCTATTAATTGCAATATTTGCTTAAATGCATTTTATTTTGGACATTAGAATAAAACAAACCTCAGGTAGAATATGTAGGCTCTTAATAATATGAGGTTATCTAGCTATGTCCTAAAGATTGTAGTTTCTCTACTAGTAAGGTGTTGACGTACAACCTAGCCCACCTATTCTTGGCCCATAGGGAGCAGATACCTAGTGGCTGGTCTTTCAACCACTTTCGTAGTAGAAAAAAACCAAAATTATAATACAATATTTATTATACTTACCATGCATTTATGTAGCAGTACCCCAGTAGGCCATGACAGGTAGGGCTGGTATATTTCCAGTCAGTTGGTATTAAATTAACACAAGTCATTATGCCTCCAAGCAGTATACAGTGTATAATGTACATAGCTCTTATTTTGGTGAGAAGTGTAAAAGTAATAACCCTGGACTCTGGAGGCCAGAGTTTGATGCTCTAAAACTTTGTATAATGAAAATTTTAAACATACACAAAAGGAGAGAATAGGAGTATGAAATTGATATAGCCATCAATCAGCTTTCTTAGTTACTAATACTGTATTAGTCTGTTCTCAAACTGCTGATAAAGACATAGCTGAGACTGGATAATTTATAAAGGAAAAAGGTTTGATGGACTCACAGTTCCACATGGCTGGGGAGGCCTCACACTCATGGTGGAAGGTGAAGGAGGAGCAAAGGCATGTCTTACATGGCAGCAGGCAAGAGAGTGTGTGCAGGGGAACTCCCCTTTATAAAACCATCAGATCTCATGAGACTTACTAACTTTCAGGAAAACAGCATGGGAATGATCTGCCTCAGTGATTCAGTGACCTCCCACTGGGTCCCTCCCACAACATGTAGGAATTATGGGAACTGTAATTCAAGATGAGATTTGGATGGGGACACAGCCAAAGCAGATCAAATACGTAGCTAATTTTGTTTCATCTGTACCTCCTATTTCCCTGAGATTATTTTGAAATATGTCTAGAGATCATACATATATAATTTCATCTTTAAATATTTCTGTATGCATTCCTGAAAGATAAGAACTCTTTCAGAATACAAAAGTGAAAGTGGAATACAATGCCAATGCAAAAAAAAAAAAAAAAATGCTCCCTTAATATTATCAAATAGTCAATGCATATTCTCATTTCTCTACTTTTTTGAAAGAATACTTTTTTACTTGAATTGAGTTTTTAAATAAGGTCCATGCATTATGCTGGATTATCATTTCTTTTGAGTCTGTTTTGACATATACATTCCTCTGCTATCATTATTTTCTCTTGAGACTTTTTGTTAAAGATATCAGGTCATTTTGTTGTGTAGTTTCCCCACACAGGGTTTTACTTACTACCTCCCAATGGTGTAATTAAAACAAACAGGCCGGGCGCGGTGGCTCACGCCTGTAATCCCAGCATTTTGGAAGGCCAAGGTGGGTGGATCACGAGGTCAAGAGATGGAAACTATCCTGGCCAACATGTTGAAACCTCATCTCTACTGAAAATAACAAAAAATTAGCCGGGCATGGTGGCGGGCGCCTGTAGTCCCAGCTACTCGGGAGGCTGAGGCAGTAGAATCACTTGAACCCAGGAGGCAGAGGTTGCAGTGAGCTGAGATTGCACCACTGCACTCCAGCCTGGTGACGGAGCGAGACTCCGTCTCAAAACAAACAAAAAAAAACAAACAAACAAATAGCATTATTGAGGTGTAATTAACCTAAGATAAACAACATATTACAAGTACACAGTTTCCTGAGTATGTCTACATTGGCAAAACCATTACCAAAATTTAGATAATGAATGTCTCAATTGTCTTACCAACTGGGCGTTCTACAATTTAGTTTGATTTTGACACCACATTATGTTAGCAGAAACCCCTCCCCACTGCTAGGTTAAGGGCTCATTCCAACAAGACTGCCCCAATTCAGATGCCAGCTAGGAATGGGGTTCCCAGTCTCCCATACTTCTGCCTGGCTGACCACAAATTCACGGGCTCCCATGACCATCCTTGCCGGTGTGCTGTGTCACTAGAACGACTCACCGAACTCAGGAAAATGCTATCCTTGTGATTATTTTATTATGAAAGAGGCAACTCAGGAACAGCAAAATGGAAGAGGTACATGGTGCAGGGTCTTGCAGGGAGGGGTAGAGAGCAGAGCTTCTGTGCCCTCTCTGAGTGCACCACCTTCCCATCTCATGATGTGTTCTCCCGGAAGCTCTCCAAACTCAAGAGTTTTTAAGCAAAGTAGGCTTGATTGCAGACAGTTTTGGGTGTTGGTGACAGAACTCAATCCCCAGCCTCCCTGAGGTCAGGGGATGAGGGTGAAAGTCCTAACCCTCTAGTCACACTTTTTGCTTCCTCTGGCAACAAGCCCCCATATTGAGCTATCTAGAAGCCCACCAAGAGTCAGCTCATTAGCATAAACTCAGGTATGGTTGAAAAGGGCTCCTTAGGAATAAAAGACACTCCTATCAGGAAATTTCAAGTGTTTTTGGAGCTCTGTGTCAGGAACCAGAGACAAAGATTGAGTATGTTTTTTATTATAGCACATGCACCATCCTTAAAAGTTTGCTTCTGCCTCTTTGTAATCAAACGTTGTGTATTTTTTGGGGGGGAGGTCTGGCTGCTTTAAATCCGCACAGTTATTCTGAGATACATCTGTGTTTTTAAATGTATTCATAGTTCATTCCTCTTATTGCTGGGTACTGTTTCATTATAGTGATACCCGTATTTACTTACCCATTGTGGCCACTGTGTTGCTTCCAGCTTTTGACCATCACAGATAAAGCTGCTGAGAATATCCATGTACAAATCTTTGTATGGATATATGCTTTCATTTCTCTCAGGTAAAATACCTAAAAATGGAATGGATTTATCATATGGTAGGTGTAGTTTAACTTTACTTTCTAAGAAGCTGCCAAAATGTTTTCCAAAGTCTGTGCTTCATTGGACATTTCCACTAGCAGTGTGTGAGAATTCAGTTACTCCACATCCCCTCCAACATTTGGTATGGTCCTTTGTAACTATAGCCACTCTAATAGGTATGTAGTGAAATCTTCTTGTGATTTTAATTTGCCTTTTCCTAATGATTAATGATGTTAAACAACTTTATGCTTATTTGCCACCCACATATCTTCTTTGAAGTGTCTGTTCAAATCATTTGCCCATTTTTTATTAGGTTATTTTCTTATTCTTGAGCTGTAAAGGGTCTTTATTTATGTTGGGTGCAGATCTTCAGGTAGATGACTTGCCAGTGTTTTCTTTCAGCATGTGGCTTGTCTTTTCATCCTCTTAAGTGTCTTCAGAAGCAGCAGTTTTGAATTTTGACGAAATTAATTTATCAGTTTTTCTCTTATTGTTTATGTTTTTGCTCACATGTCTAAAGTCTTTGCTTGAACTAGTGACAAAGTTTTTTTTATGTTTTCTTTGAGAACTTTTGTAGTTTTAGGCTTTATATTTAGATCTATGGTCCATCTCGAATTACTTTTTAGAAACAATAATTGCAGCTTTAATTTTAGATTTAAGGGGTACATGTGCAGGTTTGTTATGTGGGCATATTGTGTGGTGATGAGGTTTGGGGTATGATTGATGCCATTGCCTAGGTAGTGAGCATAGTACCCAATAGTGTTTCAACCCTTGCTCCCTTCCCTCCCTCCCCACCTTTCATCCCTGGTGTCCAAATCCAACAGCACATCAAAAAGGTTATGTCCATGAGTACCCAGCATTTAGCTCCCGCTTATAAGTAAGAACATGTGGTATTTGGTTTTGTGTTCCTGTGTTAATTTGCTTAGGATAATCACTTCCCGCTGCATTCGTGTTGCTAGCAGCAAAGGACATGATTTCATTCTTTTTTATGACAATACAGTATTCCATGGTGTATATGTACCACATTTTCTTTATCCAGTCCACCATTGATGGGCACCTAGGTTGATTCCTTGTCTTTGTTATTAATGGAGATTGCTGTGATGAAAAATGAGTGCATGTGGTTTTTTTTCTTTTGGTGGAACGATTTATTTTCTTTTGGAAAGAAAATAAGTATATTCAGTAATAGGATTGCTGGGTTGAATGGTAATTTTTTGTTAAGTTCTTTGGGAAATCTCCCAACAGCTTTTCACAGTGGCTGAACTAATTTACATTCCCACCAGCAGTGTATAGGCGTTCGCTTTTCTCCAAAGCCTTGCTAGCATCTGTTTCTTTCTTTTTTTTTTCTTTTCCTTTTTTTTTTTAATAATAGCCATTTGACTGGAGTGAGATGGTATCTCATTGTGGTTTTGATTTACACTTCTCTGTTGATTAGTGATATTGAGCATTTTTTCATACATTTGTTGGTTGCTTGTATGTCTTCTTTTGAGAAGTGTCTGTTCGTGTCTTTTGCCCATTTTTTAATGGAATTATTTGTTGTTTTGTTGTTAAGTTCCTTATAGAATCTGGATATTAGACCTTTGCCAGATGCATAGTTTGTGAATGTTTTCTCCCATTTTGTAGGGTGTCTATTTACTCTATTGATAGTTTCTCTTGCTGTGCAAAAGCACTTTAGTTTAATTGGGTCTCACTTGTCAATTTTGGTTTTCTTTGCAGTTGCTTTTGAGGACTTTTTCTGCATTTTTTGAGGACTCTTGTATATACTAAAAGGTGGGGATCCAGTTTCAATCTTCTGCATATTAGCTAGCCAGCTATCCCAGCACCATTTATTGAATAGGGAGTCCTTTCCCTGTTCCTTATTTTGGTTGACTTTGTCAAAGATCAGACGGCTGAAGATGTGTGGTATTATTTCTGAGGACTCTGTTCTGTTCCATTGGTCTATGGCTCTGTTTTGGTACCAGTACCATGCTGTTTTGGTTACTGTAACCTTATAATATAGTTTGAAGTTGGGTAATATGATCCTCTAGCTTTGTTCTTTTTGCTTGGGATGACTTTGGCTATTTGGGCTCTTTTTTTGTTCCATATTAATTTTAGAATATTTTTTACTCATCCTGTGAAAAATGACATTGGTAGTTTGATAGCAATAGCACTGAATCTGTAGCTTGTTTTGGGCAGCATGGCTATTTTTACAATATTGATTCTTCCAATCTGTGAGCATGGAATGTTCTTCCATTTGTTTGTATCATCTATGATTTCTTTCATCAGTGTTTTGATGTTCTACTGATAGAAAAAACTCATGGAGGAGGGACTCCTCAATAACTCATTCTGCAAAGCCAGCATTACCCTGATACCAAAACCTAGCAAAGACACAGTAAAAAAAGAAAACTACAGGCTGACATCCCTGATGAACACAGAGGCAAAAATCCTCAACAAAATACTAGCAAATCAAATCCAGCAGCACATCAAAAAGGTTAATTCTCCATGATCAGATAGGCTTCATTCCTGGGATGCAAGGTTGGTTCAACATATGCAAACCAATAAATGTGATTTACCACATAAAAAATTAAAAATTGGCTAGGCGTGGTGGCTCACGCCTGTAATCCCAGCACTTTGGGAGGCCGAGGCAGGCGGATCACGAGGTCAAGAGATCGAGACCATCCCAGCTAACACAGTGAAACCCCATCTCTACTAAAAATACAAAAAATTAGCCGGGTGTGGTGGCAGGTGCCTGTAGTCCCAGGAGGCTGAGGCAGGAGAATGGCGTGAACCTGGGAGGCGGAGCTTGCAGGTGAGCCAAGATTGCGCCACTGCACTCCAGCCTGGGCAACAGAGCGAAACTCCATATCAAAAAAATAAATAAATAAATAAAAACAAAACCATATGATCATCTCAATAGATGTGGAAAAAGCTCTCAATAAAATCCAGTACACTTCACGTTAAAAACCCTGAACAAACTAGGCATCAAAGGGACATACCTCAAAATAATAACAGCTCTCTATGACAAACCTAAATACAATATCATATTGAATGAGCAAAAGCTGGAAGCATTCCCCTTGAGAACTGGAACAGATAAGGATTCTCACTCTCTCCACTCTTATTCAGCATAGTACTGGAGCAATCAGGCAAGAGAAAAAATAGAAGGCATCCAAATAGGAAAAGAAGGAGTCAAACTGTCTCTCTTTGCTGATACGATTCTAGAGCAAGAAAACCCTGAAGACTCTGCCAAAGACTCCTGAAACTGATAAACGACTTCAGTAAAGTTTCAGGATACAAAATCAATATACAGAAATCAGCGGCATTTCTATACGCCAATAACGTTCAAGCTGAGAGCCAAATTAAAATGCAGTCCCATTTACAGTAGCTGCACACACACAAAATACTTAGGAATACATCAAATTACTTTTTGTATGTAGCATTAGACAGCCAGTCACATTCTTTGAGCTAAAAATAAAAACATGCAAGATATTAAAAATACAAATAGGAACTGAATATCACAGTGAAGAAAATTACAAGTAGAGCATAAGGGAATAGTCAAGAATTGTAGGTAAAAATACAAATATAAGCACAGACTAGATTTCTCATGGTTAAGAAATTAGACTTTTTAAATAAATAAAAAATTGCCGGGCATGGTGGCTTGCACCAATAATTCAGCCACTTGGCAGGCTGAGGTGGGAGGATCTTTTGAGGCCAAGAATTTAAGACCAGTCTGGGCAACACAGTGAGACTCTGTCTCCAAAAACAAGTAATTACTGGGTGTGGTGGTGTGCACTTGTAGTTTCTGCTACTCAGGAGGCTGAGGTGGGAGGATGGCTTGAGCTCAGGAGTTTGAGGCTGCAGTGAGCTATGATCACACCACTGCCCTCCAGCCTGGATGACAGAGCAAGACCCCCTTTGTATGTATGTATGTACATGTAATATACATATATAATATATATGTATATTTTTGCATATGTATATGTGTACATATACATGTATGTGTGTATTTATAAGTATAAAATGTTCTACTTCAAGGAAGATGATTACGTGAAGGTGTATAAGAACCACCACCACCAACCACCCTCTACAGGAAGGGAAGAGTAAAAATCATATCATGGTAGGAATTGTATGGAAAAATTGGAAACTCAGAATGGAATAGGTAGTAAACTGCTAAATTTGGTGACTGTTTTAGAATGCCTCTGGAACACTTCTTCAAGAGTATTCATGGGGAAAAATGAGAGTCATGGTAGGTGAAAAGCCAATTGTCATACATGAAATGTTAGATGAATCAAATAAATGAGGTCTTTTAATTTACTAAAGAAAAGGACTGCCATTCTTCAAAAAGAAGTAATGTGATCTATGAATAGAGTTTAGACTCAATTGAACTATTCTGCTTCAATCAAGGAAATATTTGACAATATGAAAAGTGAGAGATGAAGAACATTTTAATCTCTCGTTTTTACTTTTATATTACGTGCATTTTAAACATCTGTTTGAAAATGTTATCAATAAATTAGCAATTTCAAAAAAATTTGAAACTATCGTTTGATTTATTCCCTCAGAACTTTGAGACAGGAGAGTACTATGAGTGACTTCTCATAGCTAGATGTCATTAAATGCAGGGGCCAGCAACTGGCTAATCTATGTACTGTTACAATTAGTGATAGACCATCCCTGGCAGAGTCTTAGCATGTTTTGTAACTTGTTTGAAAAATAAGCCCTTTCTCTTCATTCGTATCTTTATTGAGTCTCATAATTTACTTGATACTTATCATGGCTCAAGTGCTGAACTTATATTCACAGAGTTTAACTAATCATGGCACTTGAAGATTCATGGTATTCTCTCATTATTAATTTATGCATGACCTTCTTTATTTTGTAGTCATAGAATCATTCATTAATTCATTTTAAATAAATATTATAAGCACTTATAGTACCAGCATGAGAACAAGGATACTGAGAATAATTTCTTTCTACTGTGAGTTCCTTCCCCATTCAGTCTCCTGGCCCTGTGTTTCCCTTCCTCCTTCTCCCTGTAGGCAGCCACTCATGAATTGCACATTACGCACTTCCCTGCCTTTCAGAAATGTATGGTTTTATTACATACATGTATTTCTGTAGATTATATTTTTAGTTTTGGATTTATAATTAGGGTCTCATGCTCCGTGTCTGAAAGTTGTGGGACAATATCAAATGTTCTAACATACGAGTAAGTGAAATATCAGAAAGAGAAGAGAAAGAGCTGACTAAAAACATATGCAAAGAGAAAATGGCTGAGAATTTTCCAAAATCAGTGAAAGATGGAAAACTGGGAGGGGTAGGAGAAAGGGTGGGGAAGGAAGAAATTTGTTAAAGGATATAAAATTACAGCTAGGTAAGAGAAATACATTCTAGTGTTCTGTAGCCCTGTAGTTAACAGTAATACATAATTTCAAATAGCTGGAAGGAGGACATTGAATGTTCCCATCACAAAGAAACGATAAATGTTTGAGATAATGGGTATGCTAATTACCCTGATCTGATCACTATGCGTTATATGTATCAAAACATCACAGTGCACCCCATGAATATGTACAATTATTATGTGTCAGTTAACAAAGCTAAAATAATGTTCAGAGAACCCCAGGCAGGGTAAAGGTAGGGAGAGAAAGCATACCTCTAGATGCATTATAGTTAAAAACCAACAATAAAGAGAAAATCTTTTTTTTTTTTTTTTGAGACAGAGTCTTGCTCTGTCGCCCAGGCTGGAGTGCAGTGGTGCTGTCTTCGCTCACTGCAACCTCGGTCCCCTGGGCTCAAGTAATTCTCCTACCTCAGCCTCCTGAGTAACTGAGACTACAGGTTCATGCCACCATCTTGGCTAGCTTTTTTAGTAGAGACAGAGTTTCGCCATGTTAGCCAGGATGGTCTCGATCTCCTGACCTTGTGATCCGCCCGCCTTGGCCTCCCAAAGTGCTGGGATTACAGGTGTGAACCACCGCGCCCAGCTGAAAAATTCTTAAAGAAGCTAGATAAAGAAAGGCAGCCAGATTAAAACAAAATGTATGTATAGAGGAACAAACATAACAATTATAGCACAGTTCTTATATAACCTATGCATGCAGAAGACAGTGGAGTGACATCGAGTGCTGAGAGAAAACAAACCTGCCGACCTAGGATCCTATACCCAATAAAAATATCTTTCAAAACTAAAGGCAAAAATAAAGACTTTTTAGAAAAACAAGAGCTGGGAAAATTCATTGCTAGTTAGCCTGCACTACAAAAGATGTTGGAGGAAGTGTGTTGGGCAGAAGGTGTATGGTACCAGGTGACATTTGGATATACACAAAGAAATATAGAGCACCCACAATAATATAAAAGCCATTGAAAGTAAAGACATTGCATATCTAAAGCCAAAATAGTAAAAATATATTGTGAGGTTTAGAACACGTAGGAATAAAGCGTATGACAATAACAGCACAATCACAGAGAGGACATGGAAATGTAAAATTTTATTTAGAGGTAGATTATGGTAAGTAAAGATGTGTATTGTAAACCCTAGAGCAACCCCTAAGGAAAAAAAGAAAGAAAAGAGTTAAAACAATCAATAGGGGAGATAAAAATTGAATCATAAGATGAAGGCAAGAAAAGAGGAAAAAGGAACAAAGTACAGACAAAAGCAGGTTCAATGTTATTAAGATGGCAGTTCTGGTCCTGGCATGGTGGCTCACGCCTATAATCCCAGCACTTCGGGAGTCTGAGCGGGGAGGATCACTTGAGCCCAGGAGTTCAAGACCAGTCTGGGCAACATGGTGAGACCCTGTCTCTACAAAAAAAATTATAAATTAGCTGGGCACAGTGGCATGCACCTGTGTTCCCTACTACTTGGAAGTCTGAGGTGGAAGAATTGCTTGAGCCCAGTAGGCCAAGGCTGCAGTGAGCCATGATCTCATCACTATACTCCAACCTGGGCAACAGAGACCCAAAAACAAAAAGATGGCAATTCTTCCCATATTGATCTATAGATTCACTGTAGTCCTGTTTGAAATCCAAGCAGAATAGGCAACACAATTTTGAAAAAAGAACAAAGAGAACTTAGACTGGTTTGACCACTTCCTGCAGAGCTGTCGTCATCAACATGGTGCTACACTGGCATAAAGAACATAGATAATGGGCCAGGCGTCGTGGCTCACGCCTGCAATCCCAGCACTTTGGGAGGCTGAGATGGGTGGATCACGAGGTCAGGAGATTGAGACCATCCTGGCTAACACAGTGAAACCCCATCTCTACTAAAAATACAAAAAATTAGCCGGGTGTGGTGGTGGGTACCTGTAGTCCCAGGAGGCTGAGGCAGGAGAATGGCGTGAACCTGGGAGGTGGAGCTTACAGTGAGCTGAGGTCGCACCACTGCACTCCAGCCTGGGTGACAGAGTGAGACTCCATCTCAAAAAAAAAAAAAACAAAAAAAAACATAGATAATGGAGCAGAATATGGAGGGGAGAAATCCTCACATTTACAGTAATTGATTTTTGAAAAAAATGCCAAGACAATTCAGTGGGGGAAATGATAGGAATTTAAAAAAAAAATGATGCTAGAAAAATTGGATATTCATATGCAAAACCAAAGACAAAAACAAACCAAAAACCCTTAGATATTTACCTCCCACCATACTCCCAGAATAACTCCAAATTGATCATAAATCTGCATTTATGAGCTAAAACTCTAACACTTCTAGAAGAAAGCATAAGAAAAAGTCTTTGTGACCTTGGGTTAGGCAAAGAATTCTTCGCTATGACACCGTTAAGCACAATCCTTAAAAGAAAAATACCGATAAATTGGGTTTAATCAAAAATTTAAAGCTTATCCTTTAAAGACACCACGAAGCAAGTGCAAAGACGAATTTTAGACTCTGAGAAAATATTTGAAAATCACATCTATGATAAATAACTGGTATCCATAACATATAAAGAACTCTAAATTGAATATTAAGATACCAGTCCTCCTCAAAATGGACAAAATATTTGAGTAGCCAGCTCACTAAGAAGATACATGAATAGCTAATGCGAAATGCTTGTCATGCGAAATGCTCGTCATGCGAAATGCTCGTCATGCTTGTCATGCGAAATGCTCGTCATGCGAAAATGCTTGTCATTAGTCATTAGGGAAATGCAAATCAAAACCACAGTGTGACGCTACTTCACACCCACTAAAATGGCTAAAAGAAAAAACTCAGAAAATAAGTATGTTCAAGGAGAAACAGGAATTCTGTGTGGCTGATGGGACTCTGAAAGGTATAGCCACAATAGAAGGTGGTTTGGCAGTGTTTTAAAAAGTCGTACTAAAACATATTTACCATATGATCTAGCTAATTCACTTACATGTATCTACCTAACAGAAGTATGCAGATTGTTTAAACACTTCAATTAAAAGAGATCATCAGGTAGGGTGAAAAAGCAAGATCCAGCTATACAGTCATCTGTCCATATCTGTAGGTTACAGTCAGCTGTCCGTATCTGCAGGTTTTTTGTTTTTTTGTTTTTTGAGATGGAGTCTTGCTCTGTCACCCAGGCTGCAGTACAGTGGCACGATGTTGGCTCACTGAAACCTCTGCCTTCCAGGATCAAATGATTCTCCTGCCTCAGCCTCCTCAGTAGCTGGGATTACAGGTGACCGCCACCACAGCTAATTTTTGTATTTGTAGTAGAGACAGGGTTTCCCCATGTTGTCCAGGCTGGTCTTGAACGTCTGACCTCAGGTGACCCACCTGCCTCGGCCTTCCAAAGTGCTGGGATTACAGGTGTGAGCCACCGTGCCTGGCCATATCTGCGGGTTGCATCTGGGTATCCAATCAACTGCAGATCAAAATATTTGGAAATAAAGAAACAATGAGAAATAACAATACAACAACAAAAATACAAATAAAAACCAATACAGTATAGCAACTATTTACATAGCATTTACATTACATTAGGTCTTATAAGTAACCTAGAAATGATTTAAACTATTCAGGAGGATGTGCGTAAGTGCTCTGTAGATACCACACCATTTTATATAAGGGACTTGAGCATCCTAGGATTTTGGGATCTGAGGTTGGTCCTGGAACATGGCTTGTATACCAAGGGATGACTATTTGTTGTGAACGAGAAATTTATTTTAAACGTGAAGATGTAAATCCTTAAAGGTAAAAAGATAGACAAAGGTAATACTGTATAAGCACTAACCAAAAGAAAGCTGGAATGACTTGATTAATATCTGATGAAATAGACTTAACAAAGATTATAAACAGGCATTAAAAAGCTATATTTCATAATGACCATGTGGTCATTTCATCACGGTAGCACAACATTGTTCTTAAATATTCATGTACTTAACAACAGAGCAGTAAAATATGTAACAAAAACAGAATTGAAAAGAGAAATAGATTTACAATTATAGTTGACGGTTTCAACACTCTTCTCTCAGTAATTTATAGAAAAAATAGACAGAAAATCATTAAGGATATAGAAAAATCTAAGCAACACTATCAACCAGCTTGACCCAGTTGACGTTTATGAATCAGTCTATCCAACAGCAGCATGCACATGCCCTTTAAGTATACATGAACTTCTCAAAACAGTAGATCATATTCTAGGCAATGAAACACCTATCAACAAATTGTAAAAGAACTGAGTTATTCAAAGTATGTTTTCTGACCATCAGAGAATTAAAATAAAATTTAATAACAGAAGGATAACTAGAAATCTCCAAGTATGTGAAAATGAAGGAACACATTTCTAAATTATGAATAGATCAAGGAAGAAATCTCAAGGGAAATGAAAAGAGAATCAGAATAGAATGAAAATGAAAATAGAATGTATCAATATCTGTGAGATGCAGTTAAATCAATGCCTAGAGGGAATTTTATAATTTTAAATGGTTACATTAGAAATAATTTAAATCCATTGATCCAGTTTCTTAAGTTAGAAAAGAAGCAATGATGACAATACAATGTGTGAGTAAGGATAGACATACAGATCAATGCAACAGGATGGCCCAGAGATAGACCTGCACATACTTAGTGTTGAACCAACAAAGGTGCCAAGAAAAAGAATAGAGAAAAAGAAAGAAGGAAGTCTTTTCAACAAGTAACAGCCGAATAATGAAATATTATATGGAAAAAAAAGAACTTTGATTTCTACCTTGTACTCTATACAAAAATTAATCTGAAACGGATATTAGACCATATTTGTGTTCACACAAAATCTAAAAACTTTAAAATTTATAAAGGAAAATATAGCTTACAGTCTTCATGACTTTGAGGCATAAAAGACTTCTTAGCACAGACTGTCCATCATAGAAATGTCAATAAATTGGAACTCATCAACTAAGCACCTCTACTCTGAGAAGGACTCCTTGAAGAAAATGAGCTGAGGTGCTGCTAACTGGGAGAAAATCTTAGCATCACATAAATCTGACATAGGACTTATTTCTGGACTAAGTAAAGAAGTTGTACAACTGAATAATAAGACAACTCAATTAAAAGATAGACAAAAGATTTGTCTACACACCTCTAAAAGGAAGAGAGGAGAATTCCAATAATCATGTACTAACATGCTCAATGTCATTATTCATTAGGGAAATGCAAATTAAAATACAAAGTACAATAAGATACTACTACACACCCAACAGAGTGGCTAAAATTTAAAAAGACTTACAACCCAAGTGTTGACAAGGATGTGGAACAACTGGAACTATCATCCATTGTTGGTGGGATTGTAAAATGGTACAACCAGTTTGTAATATAGTTAATCAGTTTTTCATAATGTTAAATATGATTTTCCATATGACCAACAATTTCACTTCCTGGTGTTTACCTGTGAAAAATGAAAACACATGTCCATAAAAAGACTTATACATAGATATTTAAAGCACCTTTATTTACAGAAACAACGCAAATGTCTGTCAACAGATGGCTGGGTAAACAAATTGCGGAATCTTCATACAATGGCGTGCTGTTTGGCATTAGAAAGGAATGAAATACTTATGCACAAATAGCAATTTGGATAAAGCTGTCTTATGTCAAACAAAAGAAGCCAGACACAACAGACAACATAGTGTGTAATTTTATTTTATATAAAATTCTAGAATTGGAGCATGTAATCTATGTTAATAGAAAGCAGGTCAATAATTGCCTGGATTCTAGAATATAGGGAGATTGATTGTAAAGGGTGCTTTTTGGGGCAATGGAAATATCCTGTATCTTAAGATAGTAATTACATAGGTGTATATGTTTGTCAAAAGCACATTTAACAATATACTTTTTTTGGTTTTTGAAGACAGAGTCTCGTTCTGTCCCCCAAGCTGGAGTGCAGTGGCACGATCTCAGCTCACTGCAACATCTGCCTCCCGGGTTCAAGTGATTCCCCTGCCTCAGCCTCTCTAGTAGCTGGGACTACAGACATACACCACGACACCCAGCTAATTTTTGTATTTTTAGTAGAGACAGGGTTTTACCATGTTGTCCAGACTGGTCTTGAACTCCTGACCTCAGGTGATTCGCTCGCCTCGGCCTCCCAAAGTGCTGGGATTACAGGCGTGAGGCACCTCGTCTGGCTAATAATATACTTTAAGTGTGGATTTAATTATATATAAATTATACCTCAATTTGTTTTAAAAGGTTAAAAAAAAAAGTAATGCTAATTTGTTGTTCACTCCCACCATCAGTGGATAATAGAGATTCAATTTTCTACTTTTTCCATTTGGATAATCACTTTTGGGGTTCACTTACTGAATAATCCATCCTTTCCCCATTTTTCTAACTTGCTACTTCTATTATATGTCAAAGTTGAATGTGTGCGTGGCTCAGTTTCTGCACTCTTCCATTTCCTGGATCAGTTCGTTTATCCTGTCTTTATTATTTTAACTTCATAGTAAGCCCCAATATCTTTATTCTCTTTCTTCAGAAGTGTTTTAGCTATTATTGATCCTGTATTTCTTGTATAAATTTTAGAAAGAGCTTATTTATTTCTATGTTCTATGAAAAACCCTATTGGAAGGATGATGGGGGTTATATCGATTTCATAGTTAAATGTGGGTAGACTTTAAACTTTTACAGTATTAAGTTTCTTTGTTGATCACTGTGGTATATCTTCCTATTTATTTAGATCCTCTTTAATGTCTCCCAGTACAGTTTGTAATTTTTCCCATAAAGTTCTTGCACATATTTTGAAAGAATAATTTCAAAGTATTTGATGTTTTTTATTTTATTGCAAGCTAAATCTTTTAATTATGTTTTGTGCTTTATTGTTGGTGTATAGAAATATGATTTTAAAAAATGTTAATGTATATCTAGGGAACTTTTGCTTTTGTTTTAGAAAGAAGCGCATTTATTGATGAGCAGAATTTGTGGTGGTGGGGCACATGCATGTGTGGTGTGTGCGTGTAGGGTGTGTGCTCTGTGCATGTAGGGTGTGTGCATGTGTGTGCTGCGTGCAGACACATTTGTTAATATTTTGGAGAGCAGATATATTGAGGGTGGGTTTTCAAAGCCCTGAAGTTATTTTCTGCAGCTGAGTTTCCATGTGTTAATGTTGGCCCTGTGTCGCAGGAGGGGATGGTGGCTAAGTCCGTGAAGTTTCCAGTTTTTAGGCTAGTCTGCATTTCATGCAGTCGTGGTAAGAAGCGTCTCTTGTAAAGCTGATATCTTTGAGTCAAGACACCCGTATCTCTCTCATCCTGGGGATGGTTACTCACAATGTAGGCTGTATTGTTAAAAATGTGTCACTCTTCCCTTCCAGTATCCGGAGTGTGATGCAGAAGTACCTTGCAGAGAGAAATGAAATAACCTTTGACAAGATTTTCAATCAGAAAATTGGTAAGTCCTTCTTGTTCATTTGGCATACTGTAATTTCAGTGATGAAATTGGGCGATACTATAGTAATAAATGAATGCACCCTCCAGTGCTTTATATCCTCTATAGCTGCAGCTGGGAATAAAGGAAATTTCATGTAATTAATAAGGTATTTAATAATGACTTATATTCCTAGTAGCATAGTCTATTAATAAGCTCTTGGGAGATGGGTATTTCTAAGATTTTTACATGAAATCAGCGTTGCTGAATGTAAGAAAATAGGATATTCCTTTCTTTTCTTTGCGTCTTGCCTGCCTCATGTGGTTACTGAGGTGGTTTGCTGGGGAGCTGTGTGTAATAGTTGTAAAATTATTTTATGACTGGAGGAAATTACTTTATGAAAATTCCAAGAAATTAAAGTTCCCTAGAACTCAATTTGTGCTCTGTTTCCATGATTAACAGACATAGACTGATAGATCCCTTTAAGACTGTGTATCCTTTGAGATAATTCTGGGCTTGCCCTTTTGTTTGCTGATGAGGAGAGGTAGACACAGGGAGGTGGAGTGACTTGTTCTGATTCCCAGTTCTCCTTCTTCTTTATTCCGATAATAAAATAGTAACCAGTAAATAATAAAATAATTACGAGTAGAAGCTGGTGCAGAAATCTTTGGATTTTTGTAAACCACTTTATCTGGTTTACAAAAATTAACCTGTCTGTGAAGGTGGTCTTTGGTAGATACAGCTTTGATCACCCATGAAGTACAATGGGGAAGGCGGACGGAGTGGTTTGGAGAAGCAGAAGACATGTGGTCTGTCTGTGCCTGAGCACTGTGTGTGGAAAGCGATTGGTCTTTGCCATATAGAGATATTCCATCCTGCTCCTCAGGAGCTGGTTGGGGAACAGATAAGTTAAAAGAGTTTGGCTTTCATTTTGTTAGTTCTCACGGCTTCTCATTGTTTTCATGGTATGTGGTTACTATAAGCTACACAGATGTTCTCCTTTGCTTCTGATTTTGTACTAAAAAACAAAATAAAGCTCGTGATAACAAGAGAGAAACTCTGTATCTCTGGGAGTGGAGGGAAAAATGAATTATCTTTTTATTTGCTAGTTAAAGATTTTTTAATTTCTTTTTGTGGATTTATTGAGGTATATTTCACATAGCATATAGTCCACACATTGAAAGTAAACAGTTGAGTGACTTTTTGTGTATTCACCGTCATACAACCATCTGCACTGCCTAATTTTAGAATGTTTTTATCACCCCCAAAAGAACTTGTACCCATTAGCAGTCCTTCTGCCTTCTACCCTCCCTCAGCTCCTGGCAACCACGAATTGAGTTTCCGCCTCCATGGATTTGCTTGTATTGGATGTGCCACATGAAGGGAATCGCACACTGTGTGGCCTTTCGCACTGGGTTTCTTCAGCATAATGCCTTCCAGGTTCGTTCTGGTGGCAGCATGCATCAGAACTTCAGTCTGCTTTCCCTTCAGCTCTCATTCCAGTTTCTGAAATGCATCGAGGATTCTTCTTTTTGTTTTCTGTTCTTCTCTCTCCCTCCTGTGGCTCCTTTCCTGTCTACAATCCCCCTAAACATACATACAGCCCCCCAAACATGTATTTCCCATTGCTTGGATTAAAACCTTACCTGACCCTGGCACCCGGGAGGCTCTGACCTGAGCACCCATTGGCGTTACTGTGGCCCAGTATCTCAGCTGCACAGATTGTTCCCTGAGAGCAGCCTCACTGGGCGCTGATGGGCTCTGAATCTTATCTGAAGTTATTAAACATTGTTTAAATAAATACTTTCTTCTCTTGCCTTCAATTCGTGAGCTTGGATGTGGTCAGGAGAAGCTGAGTTTGAACTTGGGAAGGTCATGGTCACAGGAAAGAAGAGCGGCTGATGGAGGCTTAGGGAGAGCGCACGCCACCATCTGTAATTACGTTTTGACAGAGCTGTGTGGTTTTGTTGGCCTGCTCCCCATTTTTCTCTGTAGTAGCCTCACTTTCTGCCTGGTCTTAGGGATTGGGGGAAAGTGGAAGGTGGGCCATGGTGGGAGTAAATGTGTCTGACACTCCAGGTCTTCCTTTTCCAGGTTCCATTTGCGCCTTCCGGCACTGACTCCATGCGTTCCTGCCTTACTCTTTCCCCTCACCATCTTTCCTTCCCTCTTCCCTCATTGTTTTGCTGGTCCTCTTGTTCTGTGTCACCCTCTTACCTGCCTACCCATCTGCTCCTTTTCCCTCTTTCCTTACCTCCCAAGCTCCCCGACACATAGGATCACCATAGGGCTTGGGGACTGCCCTCCAGTGTGTGCTGTGGGCAGTTGGTAAAAATGGTTTTCAAAATGAAAACCATAGAAGTCTTTAATGTACTTGGCCTCTGAGGCATTGCCGAACTGGCAGATTGTTTGGCTACACCCTGAAGTGCCTGTTATTTCATTACTTTTTATCTATAAAAGTAGGATAATAATAGTTCTGGTCCATGAGGCTGTTGAGAGGGTTTAGCTGGTGGTGTCCATGAAGCCCTTAACACGACAATTGGCTCTCAGCAGATGCTCAGTGAATAGAAGCTAATTGTTTATGTTAAAAGTTTTCAACATGCAGAAAGTAGACTAGAATAATTAACCCCATATGTATGTGTATGTATGTGTGTGTGTATATATATATTTACATCACCTAGATTTGATATATTTCACCATCTTGCTATACTTTCTTTTCCCATCCCGACTTTTTTTGTGGTTACTGAATTAACAAAGCAGTCACAGCATTTTGTCCTATATGCATCTCTAAAAAGTATGCATGCTTTCTTATACAGCCACAATACCTTTATCCCAAACATGAAATTTATCATGATTCTTAGTGTACTCTAATACTGAGTTTATTGTCAGATGTCTCTGATTAACTTAAAAATGTTTGTTTGTTTGTTTTTAACTCTTGGTTTGAATCAGGATTCAAATAATGTTCTTGTATTGTAATTGGTGGTAATATTTCTTGTAATCTAGACAGTTCCCCAAACATTGCCCCTGCCAGCACATGCACAGGTAATTAACTTACTGAAGAAACTGGGTCCTATGTGTTGTAGAATGTTCCATGTTCTGGGCTTTTCTGTCTGCTTCTTAATGGTATCATTTAAAAATTATTTATGTATTTATTTTTTGGGGACAGAGTCTTGCTCTGTCACTCAGGCTGGAGTGCAGTGGCACAATCTCTGCTCACTGCAACTGCCACCTCCCAGGTTCAAGCAGTTCTTGTGCCTCAGCCTCCTGAGTGGCTGGGATTACAGGCAGGCACCACCATACGCAGCTAATTTTTTTTTTTTCCCGGTAGAGACAGGATTTCACTATTTTGGCCAGCTGGTCTCGAACTCCTGGCCTCAAGTGATCTGCCTACCTCGGCCTCCCAAAGTGCTGGGATTATAAGCATGAGTCACCATGCCTGGCCTTTAATGGTATCATTTAAATTATACTTGTGTTTCCTACATTTCCTATAAACCGAGAATTCACTCTAACAGCTTAATGAGGTTTAGCCTCAGCTGCTTTTTGGCAGGAGCGCTTTATAGGTGGTGCTGTGTATGTCATAGCAGGAGGCACACGCCACTTAGGGTCTCTGCAGTCAGGTCTCTAAAGTGGGCTCAGATGCGGTCGGTGTCAGTTTCTCATTGACAATCATTGTCTCAATCAGTTATTTTGTTAGGGATCAACTTAACTAATGTTCATTAAGACATATAATTTCTATATAAGGATGAGGATAAAAGTAGCTGGCACTTAACCCTTTTCTTCTGAATACTGGCAATTAAAACCAAACAGTAGAGTTTATTAGGGACTTACAAAATGGTGAGTTTTCTAAATACACGATTTCTTCTGCATTGATTACTTTGATTCCTCAGTGAGAGGATATTTAGTTGCCTTTAAATATAGTTTAATTAGAAAGGCAGGTGTTGTTGGTGCAACCCCATGACCCTTGCCTTGTGGTATTGCCCCCATGCATAACATGGCTGAAAGAGATTCTGCAGGTGGAATTAAGGTGATTGTCCGAGTGACCTTAATCTACTCACATGTGTCCTTTAGAAGCAGCATTTCCTCAGGCCAGCAGAAAGGAGGAAGTCAGAAAGATACGAAGCTCAGGAAAGATTCCACACACTGTTGCTGGCTTTGCAGGTGGAGGGCGTGTGGGTGCTCGCTAGGAGCTGAGAGTGGCCCTGGCTGGCAGCAGTGAGGAAACAGCCACCTCCATCCCACAACCGCAGAGCACAGAATTCCATCCATAACTGGAATGGGTTTGGAGGCAGATTCCTACTCAGAGCCTGTAAACAAGAACCCAGGCTGACCGACACCTTGAATTTGTCCTGGTGAGACCCTAAGCAGAGAGCCCAGTGGAACCCACCCACGCTTCTGACCTGCAGAACTGTGAGATGATACGTGGGAGTTGTTTTTAAGTCACTAAGTTTGTGGTGATTTGTGGCATAACATGAGAAAACTAATACAGCAGGCGAAATCTCCATTCGTTGTTTTTAATTGCCACTATGCAGAATAAAGGGATTACGTGACAGTTACTTTTATCCTTATCCTTATAAAGAAATTATATCTCAATAAATATTAGTTAAGTTGATCCCTTACTTGCTGTCAGTAAAACTTACACATTTAGATATTGACGCACTGTGTTTGGTTTTAAAGGGATATTGGTTATTGAATAGACAGGAAAATCATTCTATCAGTTACAGTTAAGATTCTTTTGTGACTATTTTTCTTCTTTAAGATAATTGAAATTGTAACTTCATCACATGCAAGTGAGGCACATGGCATTTGATAAAGTCCATCTGCCTGTGGACGGTCTACTTAGCTTCTCTGTCTGCATGTTCACTCCTGTTGGAGGAGCATGTTTGAAATTATAAGGAGACTCCAAAATATATACTTTTTTTTTTTTTTTTAAGACAGGCTTGCTCTGTTGCCCAGGCTGGAGTGTAGTGGCGCAGTCTTGGCTCACTGCAACCTCCGCCTCCCAGGTTCAAGTGATGCTCTTGACTCAGCCTCCCAAGTAGCTGGGATTACAGTCATGTGCCACCATGCCCAACTAATTTTTGTAATTTTAGTAGAGATGGGGTTTTGCCACGCTGGCCGGGCTGGTCTCGAGCTCCTGACCTCATGATCTGCCCGCCTGGGCCTCCCAAAGCGCTGTGATTACAGGCTTGAGCCAATGCGCCCAGCCCCCGAATCAATACTTAATACATGGTGTATGTAAACGTCATTCTCATGTATAAAGAACATGGTGATTAATGTAATATTATATCACATACTGCCATTAAAGGCATTTCATTTTATAATACTGACTTCAGAGCTCAGTCCCCAGTTTAAATAGTAATCTTTTTCAGTTTGTGTGAAATAATTTGGTGTCTGATATATAGACACAAAAACTTGCAATTTTTACTTTTTTTTCTTTGGGAGACAGCGTCTTGCTCTGTCACCCAGGCTGGAGTGCAGTGGCGCGATCTCAGCTCACTGCAACCTCCGCCTCCCCGGTTCAAGCAACTCTCCTGCCTCAGCCTCCCAAGTAGCTGTGATTACAGGCACATGCCACCATGCCTGGCTAATTTTTGTATTTTTTTTTTTTTTAAGTAGAGATGGAGTTTCACCACGTTGGCCTGACTAGTCTCAAACTCCTGACCTTGTGATCCACCTACCTTGGCCTCCCAAAGTGATGGGATTACAGGTGTGAGCCACCTTGCCCGGCCCCGCAATTTTTACTTTTTAAAAAATCACTTGTCTGGGTGTGGTTGTAATCCCAACACTTTGGAAGGCTGAGGCAGGAGGATCACTTGAGGCCAGAAGTTTGAGACCAGCCTGGGGACAACACAGTGAGAGACCCCGTCTCTATAGAAATTGAAAAATAAAATTAGCTGGGTGTGGTGGTGCATACCTGTAGTCCAAGCTACCCAGGAGGCTGAGGTGGGAGGATTTCTTAAGACTTGGATTTCAAGGCCTTAGTGAGTCGTGATTGCACCAGTGCTGTCCAGCTTTGGCAACAGAGTGAGACTCTGTCTCAAAAAACAACCCTCAGAATGCACAACTACTATATGCTATTTACCCATTATAAATGTATTATGTGATGATTTTGGTGAATTTCTACAGTTGTGCACCCATCACCACAATACAATTTAAAAACATTTCCATGCCTCCGAAAGATCCCTCCTGCCCATTTGTCGTTACTCTGCTCCCAGCCTCAGCCCCAAACACTCATCTGTCTGTCTCTCTCTATCTGCCTTTTCTTGACATTTCATAAAAATGGAATTATACGGTATGAAGTCTGTAGTCTCTTGCATCCGGCTTCTTTAACTTAGCATAAGGTTTTTGAAGTTAATCCATGTCGTGTGTATCTGTACTTCATTCCTTTTTGTTGCAAAATGCGTTCCATATTATGGACAGAGCACACTTTTTTTGTTTTGTTTTGTTTTTTTGAGACAGAGCCTTGCTCTGTTATCCAAGCTGGAGTGCAGTAGCTCGATCTCTGCTCACTGCGACCTCTGCCTCCTGGGTTCAAATGATTCTTGTGCCTCAGCCTCCTGAGTAGCTGGGATTACAGGTGCATGCCACCACACCCAGCTAATTTTTGTATTTTTAGTAGAGACGAGATCTCACTATGTTGCCCAGGCTGGTCTCGAACTCCTGGACCTCAAGCGATCTCACCTCGGCCTCTCAAAGTGCTGGGATTATAGGCGTGAGCCATGGTGCCCGGCCTACAGAGCACACTTTCTTCATTCAGCAGTTGATGGGCATTTGGATTATTTCCACTTTTTGCTTGTTTATAGAGCAGTTATTGCCACTTTTTGCTTATTTATAGAGCAATGCTACTATAAACATTTGTGTACAAGTATTTTATGGACATATATTTTCGTTTCTCTTGAGTCTTTACCAAGGAGTGGAATTGCCGGGTTGTATGGCAAATTTGTGTTTAACTTTTTAAGAAATTACCAAATTGCTTTTCAAAGTGGCTGTACTGTTTTACATTCCCACCATCAATTTATGAGCATTCCAGGTTTATTGTATCCTCGTCAATACTTGTTGTCATCAGTATTTTTATATCCCTCTGAATGGATAGGAAGTGGTATCTCATTGTGGTCTTGATTTGTATTTCTTCAGTAGCTAATGATATTAAACATGTTTGTGCTAATTAATTATTTGTATATTTTCTTTAGTAAAATGTCTATTTAAATCTTTTACCCATCCTGAAAGTTGGATTCTCTTTATCTATGTTATTTGTTGTTTACGTATGATTTACAAATTTCTTCTGGTTGGTGGCTGGAATCCAGTCTCTTTCATTTTCCTAATGGTGACTTTTGAAGCACGGTTTTTAATTTTGAAGTCGAATTTATACATTTTTTTTTTATGACTCATACTTCAGTGTCTTTTTTTTTTTTTTTTTTGAGATGGAGTCTCGCTCTGTCACCCAGGCTGGAGGGCAGTGGTGCAATCTGGACTCACTGAAACTTCCGCCTCCCAGGTTCAAGCGATTCTCCTGTCTCACCTTCCAGAGTAGCTGGGATTACAGGTGCACACCACCACACCCAGCTAATTTTTTGTATTTTAGTAGAGACAGAGTTTCACAGTGTGACCCAGTCTGGTCATGAACTCCTGAGCTCAGGCAATCCACCCGCCTCGGCCTCCCAAAGTGCTGGGATTACAGGTGTGAGCCACCCAGCCTGGCCTTTAGTGTCATATTTAACAGCTTTTTGCCTAACAAATTCGCAAAGGTTTTCTTCTAGTAGTTTTATTGTTGTAGCTCTTATATTTCGGTCTGTGGTCCATTTTGAGTAAATTTTTGTCTATGGTGTAAGGCAAGGTCTAAATGTATCTTTTTTGCATGTGGATATCCGATTTTTTATTTCTCATTAAATTTATTCCCAGGTAGTTTAATCTTTTTGATGCTATTGTGAATGGAATTGTTTTCTTTATTTTAATTTTGGTTGTTCATTGCTAGTACATGGAAATAGAATGAGTTTTTTGGTAGTGATCTTGTATCTAGTGATCTTCCTGAACTGGTTTATCAGTTCTAGTAAGGTATGTCTGCGTGTGTGTGTGTGCGCGTGTGTGTGTGTATGTGTAGTCCTTAGGATTTTTTATGTATGGAATCCTATCTGAATAAAAAGAGTTTTACTACTTTGTTTCCAGTCTGGTGTCTTTTATTTCCTTTCAATTTTTACTTTTCACTTTAATTTCTTAAATGTTTTTTAAGTTGGTCTCAAACACATTTAGCATGGTTTCAGAGAACATTTATCTAGAAAGAATACATAAATTATATTTGACATTTAGGGCCAAGGCATAAGAAATGTACTTGCTGTGGGCTTTGAAAGCAAAGGTGTGTGTTTCATTATAAAAAAATAATACGTTGATAAAAACAGAAGCTACTACCTTTAAAAGTCCTTTTTTCACACACGCAAAAAAATTCTGAGCAGTCTCTATCGTAATGAAGATGGATGTAGATATACCATAGATGCTTATTTTAAAAATTTGGTAATTACAAAAAAAACCCCCAAATACTAAAAAACATAAAACATTTTAGGATCACTTTTTTTTTTGTCAGTTTCAATGAATAAAGTTGCCAATTGATTTCATAATTTGTAAAATTATTGCTTGACATGTTTAATTATCTAAAATATAACACATAGATGGTTAAAAGCTGAAAACATGTGTAAGTCAGCAGCTTTGGATTCGATGGTTAAGGTTAAATTATAGCAAGTAGAGCCCTCTTGCATAAGGTTGTAGAGAGGGAAATGTTATCCTGGGAACCAACTTCAACTTTGTTTTCCTCTGTGTTCCTACCTTTGTTTGGAAGTGTTTGTTTCTGTCACAGTGAAGGGCCTCCCCGACAGATCCCCTGATTGACAGTGACACAGTCAGTTCCCACCCTGCCTTATCTATAAGATTTCTCTAACCAGAGCAACCACAGCCTCAGAGAAGGAAAACCTGGGGCCCTATTCAGTTCTGCATCCATTATCCATGCCTTTGTGGAGACTTTTCGTGAGGGGAAGAGTTAAGGAGGCATGTAAACTTTCAAACAGCAGAGACCAACACTGGACTAAGCACAGCTCATTGGATTTTCTGTTGAAGAGGCAGTGAAGTGACAGGGTGCAAGCAGTAAGGGGAGCCTGGGTGACTTAGGGTCACAGCCTCTGCACAGTTTCAACTTAGGTGTCCTAATAAAAATGCTGCCCAGAGAGGAAAGACACGAGGGGAGAGGAAAAGCTATTACTTACAAACCTACTGGCAAGGCGGTCTTTTCAGCTGACTTCATTATCTGTGCCGGACAAAACAAGTCCGGGCATCAGCTCCTGGTGCTGGAGTCTGCCCACACTGGGAACTGCCACCTGCCCCCACAGTGCAGCCTCTGTGGCTCTGAACATTTGGGATATCTGAGCGTTTTGGGTTAAAAAGGATAAAAAGAGGAGAAAAAGGCTAAACCAGTTCTATGGGAAAATTTGGTTGTCTTTTTTTTTTTAATCCAGCTTAGTAGGGCTGGTTTTCCTTCTTAAAATTATCATTCAAGTTCAAAGACCAGCCATAATTATCATCGCCCCACCCAAAAACAATTCAGAAAAGTTGCCTTTTACTGGAAAAGCACAATCCTTTAACATCTACTAATCACTGGAAACTGGAGGATCGCTGATTTGCCAGCAGGCAAATATATTATTATTATTTTTTTAAATGTTATTTATTTATTTTTTGAGACGGGTCTCGTTCTGTGGCCCAGGCTGGAATGCAGTGGTACAGTCTCAGCTCACTGCAGCCTCAACCTCCTGGGCTCAAGCAGTCCTCCTACCTCAGCCTCCCGAGTAGCTAGGACTACAGGCATAGGCACATGCCAACATGCCTGGCTAATTTTTGTATTTTTTGTAGAGACAAGGATTTGCCATGTTGCCCAGGCTATTTTGGACTCCTGGGCTCAAGAGATTGACCCACCTCAGCCTCCCGAAGTGCTGGGATTATAGGTGTGAGCCACTGGGCTCAGCCATTCACCGGCAGTCCACCGGCCTTGGCCTCCCAAAGTGCTAGGATTACAGGCCTGAGCCACCAAGCCTGGCCTTTAGTGTCATATTTAAGAGCTTTTTGCCTAACAAATTCGCAAAGATTTTCTTCTGTTAAAGTTTTACTGCTTAATTTTCCCTGAGCTCTTCTGATTGTGTGATTGGAATACTATTAGTCCATAATTGGATTTACTATTAGTTTAAGACAGTGATGCTACCTGTGTACTAGACACTTCAGTGAGTATTTTATGTGGTGGTAAAATAATATGATCAAGTTTGCACAACTCTCAAGTGGCAGAGCCAGAGTTGGAAGTTATGTACTTTTTCTGCCTATCACCTGCAAAATTTAGTGTGGAAATTAGCATGCATATGAAGTTCTTTAAAAAAATGACATATCAACTGTATAATTTTTATTTCCTATATAACGATATCAAAATCCAGGATTTGGCAGCTGTGCACAAAGATCTCTCTGTAGCTGGTCTACTTTATGTGCCTTGCTGAAGGGGACATTCAATCAAATATGTCTGAGTCCTTCACTGGGAATGTCTCATTAAACAAAAAGGCACATAGAGAAGACTAAGACAGAAGGCTCCCATCCCTAACCAGCTCACCCTGCAAAAGATGGGTAGCAAAGTATGTGTGGAAGCGTGCAGACCTCTGGCATTCCAGTATTGAACAGTTGTTAAGTGTGTTTACTATCGCCAGGGAGCCCCTGAGATTCCCAGAAGAGCCTACTGGTCATTTTCCTGAGGCACGAATTTAAATCCTAAGGCAAATGTGGAGAAGCTACTTTCTTAGCCAAGAGGTAAGCCTTGCTGATCAGCCAGCCTCTGCAACTAAACTCAGCTTTGTAGCTCTGTCTCTGCCAGGGTCGACGTATTTTAGGAAAAAAAAAAAAAATTATATGCTCCAGCAATATTAGCAAATGTGGGATCTTAATCTATATTGCTAGAGAATGCCAAGGACCTGTGAAGCATCACCTCTACTGGAAAAGTTCTCTGTAAACTTTTTGAACTGACAGTGGAGGACGATGGGGCTGTTTTAGGATTTTAAGAGCCCTCAATTGGTTTTGAAATTCAAGGTGGTGGTGCATTGTCATAATATCTTCTGGTTTTAGCCTTTTTTGGAGATAGCTTTTCTGACGGTTTTACACCTTGTCTTTGATTTACTTTAGTATTTCTACTTCTAGTCAAAGTTAAGACCAGGAAATATAGAGATGTGCTATGGAGGTGATGGTTAAGCTTTGTTTGAAATTTGTTGCTAAATATTCATTTGTTCGTTTAATAAATTTAATTATGTGCCATACTTTTCTCCTAAGCCCTGGGGAATCCCGTAGTGAACAAAAGCAGAAATCCACCCATTTGGAGCTAACTCCTCCTTCTCGGGGGAGAAAGATCCACAAATACATACTGCCCACAAGGGGGTAAATCTCAAGGAGGGTAAAAGAGCTGCAAAGAGAGGCAGGGAGTGCTGGTACATGTGGCGGCTTTAAACAGGACATTTTAAGAAGGTGCCATTCATAAAGGACAATTGAGCAAAGTCCTCTGGGAGAGGAGGTGCCGAGCCCCTGTGCACTTATCTGGGGGAAGAGTACCCAGGTGAAGTGTTCAGCAGGGCAAAGACCCTAAGGCTGGAGCCTCCCGGTTGAGGCACAACAAGGAGGCCAGGGGGCTGCAAGGCAGGAAGTACAGTGGGAGTGGGGGGTGGGGGTGGCGAGTGGCCAGGCCCTTGAGGCCCTTGTGAGGTTTTCTGCTCTTACCCAGAATGAGGTGGGACATGGGGAAGTTTGAGAGTTGCGATGGCATAATCTGACTCAAGTGCTCCTGGATCAGTCTGGCTGTTGGGGAGGCGTGGGCAAGGGAGGCCGTGTTAGTCCTGTCTCACACTGCTGTAAACAACTGCTTGAGACTGAGTAACTTATGAAGAAAAGAGGTTTAATTGACTCACATTTCCACAGGCCTAACAGGAAGCGTGACTGGGAGGCCTCAGGAAACTGTATTACAGTCATGGCGGAAAGCAAAGGGGAGGCAAGCACCTTCTTCACATGGAGGCAGGAGAGACAGAGGGAGGGAGGGAGGGGGCGGTGGGGGGGGAGAGAGATAGAGAGAGAAAGAGAAAGAGAAAGAGAGAGAGTGAGAAAGGCAAGGTGCCACACACTGTTAAACCATCAGATCTTGGGAGAACTCACTCTCTCAAGAACAGCAAGGAGGAAATCCGTCCCCATGACCCAGTCACCTTCCACCAGGCCCGTCTTTCAACATTGGGGATTATAATTCAGCATGGGATTTGGGCACGGATACACATCCAAACCATTTCAGAGGCCTCTTAGAAAGCTAGAGGCTACGAGAGACGATGCTGGCCTTTGGACCATTGGGGTAGCCATGGAAGTAGAGAGGTCATGGATTTGTAAGAAATTATATTGCAGTACAAAAAAGGGTTGTGGGGAGAAGTGGTTTGCTGGGGACACTGTGTCCTCAGGTCTGAAGATAAAGGAGAGGTTCAGATAAGAGGTTGAGACTGTAGGGCGATGATGTTTATGCCTCTTGGAATTAAAGTAACTTGATTTGCACAGTGGGCTGTTTGCTGGAGTATTGTCACACTTCCTCTGCATTCTAGCTGGGGCTTTGAGGTCAGCATTAAGCTAAGAGCTTTGTCCTGATGCTGATAGCTTTTTGCTAGATGAACAGAGAAGATTCTTACGGGTGTGAGTCAGGAGTGAAATCCCAGCTGGGACAGAGAGAGTCCTTCTAGGCCCCCAGAGAGTCTGTTTATAACATTGGAACACAAAAAGAGAAACTAGGACAACTTTTTAAAGAAGCAAATATTCTTACCTTATATGATACACTTACTTTCCAAAGAAATATATATATTTTTTAGTTTAAACCATTGTCAGCCTTTGGAGTTTGCTCTTTAGGAATTCATTTCCTTATCTTAAAATTTATGTCTATTTAAGAAGATTGAAATTAGTTGTTTTTGGCTTCTACTTTTCAGCCAGCAATTGAGTTCAGAATTGGTGACAGAAAAGAACTTGAAGTGGAATAGCTTGCTGGAAACAGTGATTTTGGCACTTTCTTTCATTGTTGCCTTTCAGTTTATTTTCAGAATATACCTGATTTCCTACTCATGAGGTACTAAATATAAGAATCCAGTGTTATTTATTTTTTTCTTGTTTACTAATAAATGTGCTCTGTACTTGTACTCTTACTTTTTAAAACAATTTAATGGATATATAATATGCATTTCTATAATATGCATTTCAATAACTTCAAAAAGTATAGTCTTACCCTTTGGGTTCAACTCACCCCAGCCCTGGGGAGCCACTGATCTGCTTTCAGTCACAATAGATCACATTCAACTTTTCTAGAACTTCATATAAGTGGATTCAAACAGTACATGTTCTTTTGTGTCTGGTTTACGTTGCTCAGCATAATATTCTTGAGATTCTTCCATACTATGTCTCCCGTATCAGGATTTTTTCTTTTTTTTTGAGACGGAGTCTCACTTTGTTGCCCAGGCTGGAGTGCAATGGCGCGATCTTGTCTTACTGCAACCTCTGCCTCCCGGGTTCATGCGATTCTTGTACCTCAGCCTCCCGAGTAGCTGGAACTACAGGCACCCGCCACCATGCCTGGTTTATTTTTGTATTTTTAGTGGAGACAAGGTTTCGCCATGTTGGCCAGGCTGGTCTTAAACTCCTGACCTCAGGTGATCCGCCCGCCTCAGCCTCCCAAAGTGCTGGGATTACAGGCGTGAGCCAACATGTCCAGCCAGGATTTTGTTTCTTTTTATTGCTGAATATTATTATTTTCTGTGCACTTAGCACAGTTTACTTGTCTGTGGACACTGGAATTGTTTCCAGTGTGGGGCAAATATGAATAAAGCTGCCACAGGCATTTCTGCACAAGCCTTGTGAACGTACACCATCATTTCTCTTTGGTGAATACCTGGGAGAGGAATTGCTGGATCCTCTCTGATAGGTGCACAGACTTTACACTTGTGATATCTTTTTGAGGAATTGACTCATTTATCACAGTGAAATGTCTTTTATCCTGGCAATATATTGCTCTGGCATCTACATTGTCTAATACTGATTTAGTCCCTCCAGCTTTCTTGATGTTAGTGTTTGCATGGTACATCTCTTCTCCATTCTTTAATTTCAAAGTTTCTCTATTTAAAATATGTTTGTTACAGGCAGACTCTGCTTGAGACTGTTTTTTAAACCCAGACTAACAATCCCTGTTATTTCATTATAATTTTTAGATCATTTGCAATTAGTTATCAAAATAGTTAGACTTAAGTCTCCCATCCTCCTGTTTTCTGTTTGTTCTTTTTCCTCCTTTTCCTGTTGTCTTTTGAATTGAATATACTTTGGTATGTTAGGTTGTTGCCACACTGGTTTATTAGCTGTACCTGTTTGTTTCATTTTTTAAATTTTTTTGGTGTTTCCAGGAACCTCAGCATCCCTGAACTCTTGATGCCTTCACCTCAGCAAGACCACCATGGTCTGCTTGGGTCCCCCTCCTAGCGCTGCAGTTCAGTGCAGTTGACTGCTATAGTAAGGCACCTCCAGGCCAAGACCCAGCCCATCCTGGGATCCTCCTGGTTTATTTTCCTTCTCTGAAAGACCGCAGCCCTTTCCATGTCTGAAGACAGTTATTTTATGGAACTTTTCTGTCCAGCTTCCCCGTTGTTCATGTTGAGAGATTAAGTCTGCTCCTTATTATTGTATGATGCCCTTGAAGCATAATTTCATTTTTGAAATAAAGTATTTGGCTCTTGGTGGGAAAATCTGATAAATATTTGAAACTGAGATGCCCTGTAAAATCCTAGACAGATAGCACCTTTGTTACAACTTCATGGTGCAACGCAAACATGATGGTTGGCTTCCAGGTTACCCATAACAGCACAGTTTAGACTAAGAAGCTTTAGAAAAGGCTGTATCTGTACAGTTTGGGGTGACGATGACAGTTATTGAGCCCCTTGGTGCTTAGTGCTATATATATGTATGTGGTCTCATTTCGTCTTGAGAATGACCCTCTGTGGGTCGTTCTTGGCCCCCTTTTACAGGCAAGGAGCCGAGCCTCAGAGGTGAAGGGATTTGCCTGGTGTCTTGCACATAGTGGTGGGCTGAGCTGGAGTCTGCCACACTCCAAGCTAAAGCTTTTGACCACTATACTAAGCTGAGTAAGGAGTTTGTTTGTTTGTTTTTGAGAAAGGGTCTTGCTCTGTTGCCCAAGCTGGAGTTTAGAGGTGAAATCATAGCTCACTGCTGCCTCGAACTTCTGGACTCATGCGATCTTCCCATCTCAGTCTCCAGGGTAGCTAGGACTACAGGCACACACCATCATACCTGGCTAGTATTTTTTTTTTTTTTTGTAGAGATAGGATCTGGCTGTTGCCCAGGCTGGTTTCAAACTCCTGGCTTCAAGCGATCCTCCTATCCTAGCCTCCCAAAATGCTGGGATTATGAGCCACTGAGCCAGACCAAACTAAGTTTTTGAAATGTCTTAAGGGGCAGCAGCAGGTTGAGTGGTGCTGGGACGTCCATGAAGTGGTTGGTTTCTTCCTGAGGTAGCCACTTGTTGCCAGGAGAAAGCATTATGATTCATTTCCTACAAAAAGTGGTTCCCTCTCCCCCTTCTCTCTTCCTTTACTCTGTCCTGCTCCCCACGTTCCTTCGTCTTTGTGTGTGTGTGTGTGGTTTTAAGGAGTGGAGAGTTTAATAGGCAAGAAGGAAGGGGGTAGGAAGAAGCTCCCCTGTACAGAGACAGAGGGAGGGGCGCTCCAAAGCCAAGAGAGGGAACCCCAAATGGGGCAGAAACCACCCAGGTGTGTATCTAGAAAGGCTGGAGGAGGCGCTGTCTGTTTTGCACAGGGCTCAGGGGATTGGTTTGACCAGGTCTGCCTTTCACATAGCCCGAGGAAAAAGCTGGCCCTCCCACCCTAGCCTTTTAATATGCAAGTGCAGGGCACCGTGATGTTCTGTGACGTTCTACACACGTGGGGATATGCGGGGGCCATCAGGTTGCCAGGAACGTGGGGCAAGGGCAAGAAGGCAGTGGTGATTGTCATGTTGGGTGGACCTAGTTTCTAATGGCCTGCATTTGCATATCAGAGGTGGCCAGCCTGGCTCTAAGAGCAGGGGCTTTACAAGAAACTTTTCCCAAGATGCTTTAAAAAATGAAAACGTCCCAAAACTTTTCCCCCCATCTGTTGCCCAGGCTGGAGTGCAGTGGCCGGATCTCAGCTTACTGCAAGTTCCGCCTCCCGGGTTTAGGCCATTCTCCTGCCTCAGCCTCCGGAGTAGCTGGGACTACAGGCGCCCACCACCTGGCTCGGCTAGTTTTTTTTTTTTTTGTATTTTTAGTAGAGACGGGGTTTCACCGTGTTAGCCAGGATGGTCTCGATCTCTTGACCTCGTGATCCGCCCGTCTCAGCCTCCCAAAGTGCTGGGATTACAGGCTTGAGCCACCGCGCCTGGCCTAAAATAATTTCTTAATAACTCCTACAACATTGCCCCCTGTGGAGACGCCACACTAACTGCTGTTGGAGGGTTTTGGGCAATGACTCTTTCTGGCTACTTCCTGCGGAAAAGGGGTGTTGTGGGGAACAGCAGCTAGGGTTCCTCCTGGGGCCGATCACGGTCCTCGGAAGAATGGCGTGTCCATGTGTTGTTCAGTTGACAGCATCATTGGAGTTTGATTGCTTCTAGGCAAGAAGAAACAATTTGAGTTGTAGTATTGTATATACAGGGTCCAAATATCAATACAAGACATATAAGTAAGAGAGGGATTAATAAAGGAGTTAAAGAATTCCATGAAGAAGACTGCAGTTTATTAAAGAGGGATTGTAGCCACTTGGGGCTGAAGCCGGCATTTTCCCTAAGCCTGTCAATAATTTTGATTTAATCTTTAAGTACCTGTAGATTTTCCTTTACTATACTAGAGGTGTTAATCCAAAAGCAGCATGTTTCATTTAAAAGTGCATCGCTAGACCCAATAAAAAGTCCTAGCAGACTTAGTGATAGTAAAACTTTCATGCTTCCTTTTTGTTAGGAACTGTTATCCCTGCTATAGGGATAATAATTAAGCTACTCAATTAAAAATAATATGACAGCGATGGAAACTTCCTGTCCAGTATTTCAGCTAGAAGGTGCTACTGTATATAACCCTATTGCAAATAGTAGAGTGAGGACAGCAGTTCCCACAAGTGTGGTGTGATAGGTAATTTCCATCTAAAATTTTACTCTCTAACATATAGAGTTCCCCTGTGGGGGTCTGTGAAGTTCTTTGGTTTTATTTTCCCAAACAAAGAAACCTCTGGGTTATGGGCACCTTACTCACTTCCATTACCTGACAGAATTTGCAAGATAATTGCCCAGAACTAGTATATTGATTCACATTTTTACATTACCCATCCCTGTTTTTCTTTCTTTTTTTTTCAAGCTGCAGAAGATCACCACTTGATTCACAGGAATAGGCAGGGTTAGTCTAAAATGTAGGCAAAAAGCTTAAAAACAATTAATGAGACTAGGATTTAATGACAAATGTACGATAACCTTTGGAACAAAATTTTTCTCTCCAGTCCTCATGTTTGGTAAAAACTAATTATGAATAAACGTTAGTTTTATACTTGGCCTGATTGTTTGCATAAAAGGCGGCAAGAATGGTTATTTTTACATGGGCCTTTTGGATTAGCTTTGATGAAACTCTATTCCACAAGGAATCTTAGATAAGACCCTTAAAGCCCAGCCATGGGTTTGTATCCTCAAATACCTGTGAGTTGGGTGATCCTCTCCTCTTGAGGTTGCAAGATAAACCGGGAGCTCCCAGACCTGTTAGAAAGTGACATTCTTTACTGACCACAGGTTAGGAACCCTGTGTAGAGACTGTATAGACAAGGTATGAGGCCAGTTCTCGCCAAGGGGCTTTTATTGGCTGTACATGTTAAGCTTGATTACTTGAAGAGAAACACACTGTTTCAGTTGAAGCCTTGGTAAAATAACCAGTTTTTCCAACTGTGTCCTGTTGACATCCTTTGCCTCTTTTTTTTTTAAAATCCCTCCTCTCTTTGTCAAAATAGCAGTAAGATCACCAGCAGAAGAGAATGAAATCAAAACTGACCCCACTTGAATTCATGAAACCACAGAATGTTAGGCCTAAGGGAAACTTGAGACTTGACCCCCTTCATTTGATTGATGAGGAAACTAAGGAGCACTGGCAGGAAGTGAGTTGGTAGAACCATACAGCTCGTTGGTGTGCAGCAGGCGCTGGAATGCAGGGAACACTGACCTTGGGTGGGATGCGGGGATCAGCTCCCTCAGCGTGAGGGTATCAGCCAGATCCTAGCGTCTGCTGTGCAGTGGGATCATGAAGAGCCAGGACCTGAAGGAGACCGAGTAGCGCTTATTTAGATTAGTTGTTGGGGGACATTGCTTTGAGGATGTGATGAGGGGATCATGAGGAGCAGCGTCGTCATCAGCTGGGGCAGGAGAGAGGGCAGTGCATTTCAGAAACTACCAGAAGGCCCATGCGGGCAGCACCCGATGAGAGAGAAGAGGGAGGCAGGGAACTGTGCAGGAGCCAAGGTTTTGAGTGTGATGGGAAGCTCTGGTGGGTTTTGATCAGGCCCGATGTATGTTTTAAGATCATTCTAGCCTCTTTATGAAGAATGAATTGCTGGGATCAGAGTGGGAACATGGCAACAGGAAGAAAAATCTGGCGACCCCTATCCCATTTAGGAAGTCGCCAAAGTTGGCTTTTGTCAGAGTAAGAGCAGCAGAGATGCAAGAATGGGTGGCCTGGGATATGTTCTGGAGCCAGAACTGAATAAGGAAGAGAAGACTCAAGGAGAAGTTCAGTGCCATAGTTTTGGGGTAACTGTATACATAGTTTCTATAATTCAGGGGAATAAATACATTCTATAAAGCATATTTTCTTTTCTTTTTGTTTTTTGAGGCAGGGTCTCATTTTGTAACCCAGGCTGGAGTACAGTGGCGCGATCTCGGCTCACTGCAACCTTTGCCTCCCGGGTTCAAGTGATTCTCCAGCCTCAGCCTCCTGAGTAGGTGGAAACACAGGTGTGTGTCACCACACGTGGCTAATTTTTGTGTCTTTTGTAGAAACGGGGTTTCTCCATGTTGTCCAGGCTGGTCTTATACTCCCGAGCTCAAAGCAGTCTGCCTGCCTCAGCCTCCCAAAGGGCTGGATTATGGGTGTGAGCCACCACGCCCGGCCATACTTTCTTAAATTATTCAGAAATATAGAAGGAGAGGGGCTAGCTAATGCGCAGAAAGACGAAGTGACGAGACAGAGGGATGCAGCGGCTACGATGGAATCAGGCCTTCCTGATTCCCGCCTTGTAAGGCCCCGCCTTTGGCCTGTGCTCCTCTCTGTCTCCTGCATCCTTGTTTGCACCTGTCCCTTCCCACAAGTAACCTCTGCACTTACTTGATGGCACAGCTTTGGTGCAGCCTTAGTGAGCCAGCTCGTTTCAGTTCTGTTGTTCATTTCATAATGAGTGATCATTTCTAGTATAGTGTGTTGCCGTTGCCTCTACCCGAACAGATCCAATACCTCACTAATTATCACCTCCCTGACCAGAAAAACGCAAACTAAGAAACCTGCACATCTGTATTCATGCATACACACATATGCGCATGCACACCTGGTGTCCTTTCCTCCCTTTCTATTGACATTAATGACACCACTGTCCTCCACGCTGTCCAGGATCCAGAGCTCTGAAGCCTCGCTGATGCCTTCTTGTCCGTGTCTCTCCTGCCCCATTATCCTCCATTCCCACCACAGCCAGCTTAGTTGTGCCATTATTGCCCTGACCCAGATAGTTCAGGACCTTCCTACCTGGCTAGCCTATTTTGATTTTTTTCTTTCTCCAGCCGTTTTGTTCAACTTTTAATTTTTGCTGGGAAGCATAGCCTCTGGCCAGGAGTTAGGATCAGGCACTTCCAATCTCCAGCTCCTTTTCTGTTGTCTAGCAATCTGAAAACAGTCTTACCACGATGTGATTGCATTTCGAAGCTTTGCTGAGCCCCCACTGCAGGGTGCGGTCAGCTTGTTCCTGTCACTCAGGTACCCAGAACTTGCCTCCATCTTTTTTTCCTCATCTCTTAATTTCAGCGTTCATTGTGAACATGCATCATGCTCCTGGCACCCTGCATCTGCTTTCACAGTCTCTCTCCCTCTGTGGAAGGCCACCTTCTTTCCTGTCCTCTTCACAAAGATTCACCATTCAGGGATTAGCTTAAAACCCTGATTTCCGGCTGGGTGTGGTGGCTCACGCCTGTAATCCCAGCACTTCGGGAGGCCGAGGCAGGCGGATCACGAGGTCAGGAGATTGAGACCATCCTGGCTAACACAGTGAAACCTCGTCTCTACTAAAAAATGCAAAAAATTAACCGGGCGTGGTGACGGGCGCCTGTAGTCCCAGCTACTCAGGAGGCGGAGGCAGGAGAATGGCGTGAACCCGGGAGGCGGAGCTTGCAGTGAGCCAAGATTGCACCACTGCACTCCAGCCTGGGCAACAGAGGGAGACTCCATCATAAAACAACAACAACAACAAAAACCCTGATTTCTGACTATGAATTATCTCTTTTTATGTTCCTGCTCTACTTATTGTCTGTAGCATTCATTTGGCGCTTACTGTGGAAAGTGTAGTACTGTGAGGTGCCTCTTTAATGTTTCCCAACTCATCCTTGAGGTCAAAGCTCATCTCTGAGGCTATTTTCTCTTTGTAATTCTAAAGCTTCTAGTTGAGTATTTTACACTTCTGAGGAACTGACTCTTCTGGTTGACTTTCTGTTTCCACACACAATGATTTCAACTGCCATTAGTATCAAACTGTTATTTGCAGCATTTAATATAAAGAGTGTATACTACATGATGATTCTCTCTCTTTTTTTTTTTTTTTTTTGAGACGGAGTCTGGCTCTGTCGCCCAGGCTGGAGTGCAGTGGTACAATCTCAGCTCACTGCAAGCTCTACCCACTAGGGTTCACGCCATTCTCCTGCCTCAGCCTCCCGAGTAGCTGGGACTACAGGCACCTACCACCATGCCCGGCTAATTTTTTGTATTTTTAGTAGAGACGGGGTTTCACCGTGTTAGCCAGGATGGTCTCGATCTCCTGACCTCGTGATCCGCCCGCCTCGGCCTCCCAAAGTGTTGGGATTACAGGCATGAGCCACCGCGCCCGGCCAATGATGATTCTCTTAGTGTGAAGTCTTAGTCCATGCACCTGTCTCCAAGTCATCTTGCCATAGGCCTTGCAGATGTCTGTGCACTGTTGGGATGGGTGATAAGATGAATATCTATCTGTGGAAATAGAGGGATCCTTTGGGCAGCTCTTTGGAGGAGGGATCAGGGAATAGCAGCTGTGTCCACTGCCCTTCCCTTGTACAGGGAGCGGGAGGGAGTGTTCACCGATCAAGCCAACTTCATTTCCACAGGAGATAGCCCCTCTTCTGGGAGGCTGTGAAGCCACTGGGTGTTACTTTCTTTAAAACGTTCAGAGTGAACTCTCACTAGAGGTATTCACAACTTACCAGATGACTTTAAAAAAATACCTCTGTTATTTAATTGACAAATTACTATATTCAGTTGGCTATAAGTTAAAATGAATTGGGGCAAAATAATCACAGAAACCATCTGATTGCTCTAGCAAGTAGTCAATTTATATGCATTAGATTCCACAGTAAATATGAAAAACAGCTCCAACCACAAGCTGGTTGGGGTGGCATAGCACTAGGCTGCGGGTGTGAGGATTGGTGCCCAGTCAGGGCTGACCTCTGCCCCCAATGGGTTGGCAGTGGCACCCATACCACCTGGTATTCCACTGTTACAAGTTTAGTCTTTTGAGTCTTGAAGGCTTTTGATAACATCTTCACATTCTAATAGAAATATTCAGCGGGGTGGAGGTAGGCAGGCACTATTAGTATATAGGTGTTGACACCAACTACCTATTTTGGGTAAGGTTAGGGACAGGGAAGAGGATGCAAGGGTCAGCTGGGGACAGGTGTCATGGCAGATAAGTGTCATATTGCAGAGTACCTTGGGGGAAGGAGAAGGAGTACAAATTCATAGCACCGACCTTCAGCCTTGCTCAGGGACTCCCGTGTTGGGGAGAAAGAGTTTCTCCTCTAAAATCCTCAGAACTGGGCCCAAGAGCCGAGTTTTTATTTTTTATGAAACAATTACCCACTTACACTGAAAACTATTCCCCAGCAGGCTTTTTGGCATTTGAAGCTTTCAGCAAGCAGAGTATTATATAACTAATAAATACTGAGTATTGGAATTCCTGAGGCTGGATCCCTTAGCCCGGTGGCTGAAGGCTAACCCTCCCTGAGCCTCCTTGGCGTAATAAAGCATACCTTCCACCTCTTCCCTGTAGGAACTTGCTCTGCCTAAATTGAAGTCACACTCTTTCCTTATCTCAAGCCACATTTCCTGCCTTTGAGCACTGGTTCATTCTTTCTCCTGACTCTATAGCCCATTAATCTCTCCAAGTCTAGCTTGCACTTAATGCCTTCCTGAAACCGTCTGTGACTGTGCCCCAACCGTGCCGGTCTTCCCTACCGCAACCGTGCCGGTCTTCCCTACCGCAACGGTGCTGGTCTTCCCTTAAGTAAATTTATCCAACGTTCATTGAGCTGATTAAGTACTAGCCATTGTGCTAGGGATTAGAGAGAAAAATAAACAAAAACAGACCACTTCCCTCTTGTAGCCCACAGCCTAGTCAGGGAGACAAATGAGAAACCAGGTGCTACTCATTGAACTAGGAAGCGATGTGTCCATCCTTAACATGATGCAGGCTGTCGGTTTCAAAGGGCAGTGTCATGTTTAAGAGGAGAATGCTAGAGGTATTTCTGTCAACACCAGGAATGACATGGAACCAGGAACGGACACACAGATCACTCACATGGATCTGACCAAGTACCTGAGAGGTGGACATCCAGAGGATTCCTTGAGCAACAGTATTGACTTGCAAATCCCAATACAGAAAAGCCCTAGAAACTTCTAAGCAAAAGCCCCATCATCCAGGGTAAAAACGGGCAAAGGCTATTGAGAGACAGGTCATTGAAACAGGGAAATAGATGGAACTTAAACCTAAGAAAAGATTTTCAATGTTATTCAAAAGTAAGAGAAACACAAAGTTGCTCTCAAATGTTATTTTATTATCTTTCAAATTGATAAAAAGCCGAAAGTTAAAGAACATACTTTTGACAGTGGGTTTCAAACTGGGCACTCCTATCCATTGCTGGTGGGAGTTAAAATAGGTACTACTCCAGCGGAGGCTAATGTGGCCCTGTCTACTGAAATAACAAAATGTCTGCATGACCTTTGACTTAGAAGTTTTACTCTGAGGAAGACATCCTGCAAGCATACCTGAATACATGATACACAGTGGATGTAGAGGGTTATTTATTGCAGCAGTTTTGTTAAAGCAAAATATTTGGCACAACCCAAACATTCACTGGAGAGCAAGTTATGTAAATTATGTTGTGGTATGAGATGGAATGCCATGCGGTTGTAAAAGGGAATCAAGTAGCTCCTCCTTACTGGTATAGAAAGATCTCCAAGGCATAGTGTTTTGGAAAAAAGGCTGATGTTGACAGTGTGTATAGAGTACAGTGGAAAATTAGAGTTCATATTTGCACTTGCTTTTATATTGTATTCGAAGGTAACACAAACACTTGTAACAAGGAATCCCCAGAATGTCAGGGACTGTACACAGGCAATGTTTTTTCTCATTTGGTAACAGTGCTTGTCACAAGTTGTCACGAGCCTGTAACATTTGTCACAGGTTGTTACAGATCAGCGTGAGGCTTTTCTGCATGCACTGAGGTCTTCCATCTTGTGGCACTGGTGTCCCTTAGGACTTGGAATCCCTGGCAGAGAGCTGTCACACCGATTTCTTAACAGCCGTGGCCCAGAGGTGACATACCCCACTTCCCAGAAAAGATGGAATAAACTAATAGCAGCAGGTGCCTTGGGGGTGATGGTGGTGGTACGTGACTGGCAAGATGAAGGGCAGGAAAGAGAGGAAAAGTTTTAAAATATATTTCAACAATTTTGAACTATATTATTCATTTATAAAATAAAAACAAATCATTGTCATAAAGTCGGATCATGCTCAGAAAATGGTAAGAACCCAGTGCTGTGGGAGCATAGAAGGCGCAGCTCTGCCTTGCCTTGGGGAGCGACCTTCCAAGTGTACTGCTCTCTGTAGTGCTGGCTTGAAGCCCTGAAGGTGTAGCAGGTGTTCACCAGGTCAAGCCTGCAGGAAGAGAGGCTTGTGAGAAAGGGGCTAGACAACTGGATGGCAGATAATTGCCAGGGGATTGGTGAAGAAAGGGTGGGTGCTGAGATGGGAGGAGTCCATATGAAGATACAGAGGCAGGATTTACGGTAAATAGGTTAATACAGCATGCGGAGCTGTGGGTGCTGGAACCTGCTGGAACCACCATCACCCCCAAGGCAACCACTGTTATTAGTTTCTCCCATCTTTTCAGAAAAGTGGGTTGTGTCACCTCTGGGCCAAGGCCATTAAGAAATCAGTGTGATGACTTTGATGTCTTTTCTCCCAACTCTGTGCAAGGGACTGTAAGTCGTAAGGGACATCTGACTGGTGGGTGGGTAGGTCAGGTCTGGTCAGGTCAGGTCTATGGCAGTGCATTTGCACGGTAGAGGAATGGGACAGAGCATGGTGTGCGTTGCAGTAACATGAATGTCTTATCCAATATCCTCTGCAACACCCATGGAAAGTTTTAAAGCAAGGAAGTGTCATGATCAGATCCAGATCTGATGTGAGTAGCATGAAGGATGAGTCGGAAAGGAGGATGACAGGTGGCTGGGAGCTTAGTGAGGATGCTGTTGCTGTCATCTAAGGAAGTAACACTGACGTTTTAGCATTTCTCCTCTACCAAGTGAATTCGGCACTTAATACAAGACGACTAAGTGTTATCATTTTGTGTGTAGCTATCAGGATCTCCAAGCAGAGTACAATTGCACTGAGGACCCTTCATTTTACATTATAGTATCATGCCATAAATACTGCCTGGCTGATTCTCTTGTTTTCAATAAACTTTTATTGATTTAATAAAACATACATATAGAAAAGTGCTGAAATCATGAGTTCATAGCCACATGGATTATCACAAAGCAAACTCATGGGTATTGACTGGTTGGCTCTTATTCTGTTCCTTCCTTGTTAAAATTATGGTTAGACTCAGCATGTTCACAACCTCCCCACCCCCACTTTGTCCGGAGAGGTGGATACATGATTTGTGCCGTACACTCAGACCCCGGTATCCGTAATGCCAGCTTTAATATTTGTTCTTAGAGAAGTCTCTGGGAAATGTAAGTCATATGGCTTATTTGAATAATATTTCTATTTCATTTTAAATTATTTTAAATCTCTCTTTATTTTAACTGTCAGTTTGTTTACTGTCTGATGTTGCAGAGAACTGTGATAAATGAAAAAATTGACTGCAATCTGGAGAGGAGTATTAGCATGGTGGCATAGTCAGAAATTTTTACTTTTCTGTCATTATGTAATGGTTTTAAAAGGCTGAAAGCCAGCCAACCATTGGAAGGGTTTGATAGAATTTTCTCGCCCCTACATTCTTACATTTCCCTCCCAGTCCCAGTTCGCGTTGTTCCTTTTTGAGTCAAGAGCCAATTGCTTGGAACATTCCATGAATTTTTCTTTGGCCACATTCATTTCCATTTGTGCTTTTGTCTATTGGACTCTTAATATTCATGGCTCAAAATCTCTCCATTATCTAAATGAATGATCCTATTAATAAATCTAGGAATATTTTATTGATATGCTGGAAGAACACATATGTGTTGAATTTAAATTGGGGGCAGGATGGAGAACTTGGGTTTTAGAAGATCTAAAACTATTTACAATATTCCCAAATTACATTTCATTTATAATTTTCTCCTCCTGTCAAGTTTTAAGTCAAGAAGTAGCAGTTCCAGTTTGAAAAGTAGAGTTAAACAAAAATAAACACATTTAAGGCTTATATGAAATAGATGATTATAGTTAACTGAATGCTCACTTTGATTTATGTTTATTGGCTCCTGTTGGAACTTGGAAGAAAAAAAGCAGAGAGCTGTTAATTGGGAATGTAGGTTAGTAATCCCTAGCCAGTAGAGACATAACATCTTATGGGAGTTTTCAGGTTTTATATCTGTATGCCTTTTTCTTTATTTATGAATTTGCTTTTTTATTTGTCATCTACAATTTCCCTTATTTTCATTTGTAAAGAATGTTTTGTATCCTGGACATGTCAGAGTACTTGTTTATGACCTCTGTATTACCAAGAACCCTTCTAATGACTTATTTTAGTCAACACTTACGTGTATGAATAATTTTATCCTCCATACAAACTTGCATTTATGAAAACATCCTGTAGACATTGAGAACTATGCAAGTGATGAGGCTGGCTTCTAGAAATTTTAGATTCCAGTTTGTGGCCTACTTACAGCCACTGTGAGGGAACATCTCTGAGCTTTATTCTTGGCTCAACTGTATGTACCCAATTTTATTTTTCTTTCTTCTTTCATGGTGCTATTTTTATTTAGGTGGGGGGGTGGAGGTGCAGGTTTATTGAGGTATAATTTAAATAAAGTAAAATTCAGCAATTAGATCTACAATTCTGTGAGTTTTGACCAATGCATAAAGTGTGCAGCTACTACCAAAATCAAGATACAAAGCAGTTAGTTACCTCCCCAAATTCCTGGTGACCCTTCATAGTCAGCCCACATGTAATGCTCTAGCTCCTGGCAACTATGGATCTGTTTTCTGTTCCTATGATTTCTCCTTTTCCAGAAGGTCTTCTAAGTGGAATCATTTAGCATGTAGCCTTTTGTTTCTTTGATTTAGCATGATGTGTTTGAAACTGGCATGTTGCACGTATCCGTAGTTCACTCCCGTGTATTGGGAAGCTTCCATTGTATGGATGCATCGCAGTTGGTTCATCCATCCGCCAACTGAACATTTGGGTTGTTTCCAGTTTTTGGATTCTGTATATAAAGCTAACTACTATAAATAGCTGTTTGCAGATTTCTGTGTGACTATAAGAGCATACATTTTTATTTCTCTTGGGTAAATACTTAGGAGTGGGATTGTTGGGTCAAACGACAAATGTTTGTTTAAAGAAGCTGTTTTCAAAGAGGCTATACAAATTGCATTCTTACTAGCAGTCTAAGAGTTCCAACTGCTCCACATCCTTCCCAGCATTGCTATTGTCTTTTCTTTTTTGCTTTTATTATTCTAGTATATAGTATTATCTTATTGTGATTTTAATTGGTATTTTCCTAATGACTAATGGTATTAGTTTTTCATGCTTTCAGTTGACATTTACGTATCTTTGGTGAAAGTGTATTCAAGTCTTTTGCTCAAAAATACTGGTTTGTGTTCTCGTTATTGCATTTTGAGAGTCTTTCATGTATTTTGGATACAAGTCCTTTAGCAGATATATATTTTATACATATTTTCTCCAAATATATAGCATGTCTTTGCATTTTCTTAAGCATGTAGAACAGAAATTTTAAAGTATAATGAAATTGAATTTGCCAGTTTTCACCCTTGTAGATCATGTTGGATCTTGGTGGCCTTTGCTTTAACCCAAGGTTGCAAAGATTTTCTTGAATTTTTTCCTACAATTTTATAGTTTGAAGATTTATATTTAATTCTGTTATCCATTTTGAGTTAATTTTTGTAGGAATCACATATTTTTGCACAGAGATGTTCAATTGTTCCAGCACCATTTGTTGAAAAGGCTTTCTTCTCCTCATTGAACCATCCTTGCACCTTGGTGAAAAGTCAATTGATTATGTATATGTAGATCTATTTCTGGACTGTATTCTTTTTCATTGATGTATGTGTTTATCCTTTTCTCCAACAGCATACTGCCTGGATTACTGTATCTTTATAATATATCTTTTTTGTTTGTTTGTTGTTTTTGTTTTTTGAGACGGAGTCTTGCTCTGTCACCCAGGCTGGCATGCAGTGGCACGATCTTGGCTCACTGCAACCTCTGCCTCCCAGGTTCCAGTGATTCTCCTGCCTCAGCCTCCCAAGTAGCTGGGATTATAGGCACCTACCACCATGCCTGGCTAATTTTTTTTTTTTGTATTTTTAGTAAAGACAGGGTTTCACCATGTTGGCTAGGCTGGCTTCGAACTTCTGACCTCAAGTGATCCACTCACCTCGGCCTCCCAAAGTGCTAGGATTACAGACGTGAGCCACCGCACCCAGCCTATAATATATCTTGAAACCAGATAGTGTAAATCCTTTTTGTTATTTTCAAAAAGTTTATTATTCTGGTTCTTTTGATTTTTAATATAAATTTTAGAATCAGTTTATTGATTTTTTACAAAAATTTCTGCTGGATTTTTGACTGGGATCATGTTAAGTTTATAGATTGATTTAGGAGGAATAGCCATCTTACCAATATCAAGTCTTCCAATCCATTCCATGAGCATGGTATTATTCTTAATTATTTGGATAACTTCTGTTTTTGTTCATTAGTATTTTGTAGTTTTTAGCATACAAATCATGCACATATCTGGTTAGATTTATTTCTAAGTGTTGGGTTTTTTTGTGTTATTATTGTTCTGTTGCTTAAGTTTAAATTTCCCATTGTTCAGTACTAATAAATAAAAATATCAATTCAGAATGTGCACCAAATATATGAATACATCTATTTAATTAATTTATTTCTGAAGCAAATGATAATTTAGGGCACTTTTGATTTCATTATCTCTTGGCAAAATGGTTGATTGTGTATTTCATGATAATATTTTAAATAGTTGGTTTTTCATGTTTTATTTTAATGCCTTGGTTGGTCAAACTTTTGAAACTTTATAAGAAAATGCATTAAAATAATTTGATTATTTGATTATTGAGGCTTTTAATTATTCCATACAGCATAGTTATGGCGAGTGTTCACTCTCTGCTCTTTGGATAATTTAATTTTTATTTCTAGACCTTCATGTTACTGTCTAGGTGTTTGTCCCTAGCTTTTAAGGTCTTTCAATAATCAGCTTGTTTTGTCCATTTCATTTTCTTCTTCTCTTTGATTTCATGATTATTAGTTATGTTTGTATTTTTCACCATTCAATTCATGACTTTCTAATTTGATTAATTTTATTTTATTTAGAGATATAGAATCTAAGAGTTGAAAAAATTCTGGAGATTAATCCAAGGGGTTTTTCTTTTAAACCTGAAAAAATCTACTAATATTAGAGGAACCTAACACCTGTTTTGTTAATTTGTTCACATGGGCAAATTAAGACACAAGGTCTAACATGTAATGCTGGTTTAGAGATCCTGGTTTAGAGATAATTCTAGTATGGTCAGTGGGGCTGTCTCATGATACGTGTTGTGATGCTGGGTGATAAGATGTAAGGTAGTTGTTTCATGGTGCTTGCAGGGGCTGGAGGGAATTTCCAATTATACGGGAGCTAGTGTGCTTGCTTAGGGTGTTTTACTCAAAAGACTGCAGAGAAATATAATACGTGAAAATGATAATCTTCGAATTGTTATGATAAAATATTTTAGAAAACTCTTGGAACATATAACTGATTTGCTGCATTAAAGCACCTTTATGTTTCCTCTCAGAATTACGTTTAATTATAAGGGAGCTTATTAACATTGCTCTGGTTAAATTATATTAGCGTTTCCATTATATTGTGTTTGTTCAAGGATTTAAAGTGCTGTAAGTTTTCTTCCAGTACGAAAGTCTATATATAGTTTTTAAATGAGTTGGAAATTACTAATTATAAAAGGAATAAATATTTGAAAAGCCAGTTGGACAGCAATCATTTCTATTATTAGTCACATAAAATTTCTAATAGTTAAAAGCCACATTTCAGTTATTTTTCTCTAGCCTTTTTGCCAATAATTGTATATAATTTTAGTCATAAATGAGTTTTGTGATTTTGCCACTTTTCTAATAACTTTGTATATTGATATGCATTTTAAAATTATATTTTGAAATAACTTCAAACTCAGAAAAGTCATAAGAATGGTATGAAGAATTCTATATATCCTTTAAACCAAGCTTGTCCAACTTGCAGCCCGCGGGCTGCATGCAGCCCACGACGGCTTTGAATGTGGCCCCACACAAATTTATAAACTTCCTTAAAACATTATGAGATGTTTTTATGATTTTTTTTTTTTTTTTAACATGTGGCCCAAGACAATTCTTCCAATGTGGCTTAGAGAAGCTGAAAGACTGGACACTCCTGCTTTCATTGTTTGTATACATTTTGCCTCATTTGTTTCATTATTCTTTCTTTGTATGATTTTTGGGGGGTGTAATTTAGAGGCATCATACTTCTTGACTATTATATGTTTCAGCCTGTATTTCTTTTTTTTGAGATGGAGTCTCGCTCTGTCGCCCAGGGTGGAGTGCAGTGGCTCCATCTCGGCTCACTGCAAGCTCTGCCTCCTGGGTTTACGCCATTCTTCTGCCTCAGCCTACCCAGTAGCTGGAACTACAGGCGCCTGCCGCCACGCCCGGCTAATTTTTTTGTATTTTTAGTAGAAACGGGGTTTCACTGTGTTAGCCAGGATGGTCTCGATCTCCTGACCTCGTGATCTGCCTGCCTCGGCCTCCCAAACTGCTGGGATTACAGGCGTGAGCCACTGCGCCTGGCCAGCCTGTATTTCTTAAGAACAAGGTTTTTGTCTTAGAGATCCACAGTACAATGTTCAAAATCAGGACATTGAGCGCACATATAATATTACTGTCTAATCCAAAGTCCATATTCACATTTCGACAGTTGTTTTCCAGAATGTTCTTTTTTTGCGATAATTTTTCCTGGTCCAGGATTGAATCTGGGAACATGCTTGCATTTCCTTGTCATACCTTTAGTCTCCTTTAATCTGGACAAATCCCTCAGCTTTCTTTTACTTTCTTGATCTTAACATTTGTAAAGAGTACAGGACAACTATTTTGTAAAATATCCCTTTCTTTTTTTTCGTTTAGTGGTTCATAATAATTAAGATCCATGTTAGGCACTTTTGTCAGGGAGACCATAGGTCAGATGTTGTGTTGTTCTCAGGGCATCTCGATGTGGTGTTGTCCCAAGTCTGGTGATTGTTAATTTTGACCATTTGCTTAAAGTGGGTGTTTGCTAGCATCCTCCACTGTTACGAGTTTTCCCTTTGTAAATAAGTAACTTGTGGGAGTTGCTTTTGACACTACGTAAATATTCTGCTCCTACTCAAACTTACTCACTAGTTTTGGCACCCATCAGTTTTCTGACTCCATCATTCATTCCGTAGTTTTTGATTGGCATTTGACTATAAGAAAGCGCTTTTCCTTCTCCCTATTTGCTTATTTATATCAGTATGCACTCATGGATCCTTAATTTATCTAATGGGTTATGATCTATTACTCTTCTTATTTATTTTGATATGTTCACATTTTCCCAGTTTTGGCTACTAGGAGCGCTTTTAAGCTGGTTCCTGTTCAAATAGCTCCATCATCCTACAAGCCCTTGCTTACTTTCTAGCAGATGTTTAAAGCTCATGTTGTTATTTATTCACTGTCCTTGCCCTAGAATCAATCAGCCTTTTCTCTAAGGAGCTCTAGTTGCTTTTAATGGAGAATGGTGTTTAGCAGCCTAAATTTGGACACAGAAGTGCTCATTGCTGCCGGTGTGTCATTGCTTCTAGACCTTCATAAACAGAGCAAATAAATGTTTGTGTATATGTGTAGGTGTTCATATATCTACCTACCAAAAACAATGAGTTCAAATAGATACTCCCATTCCAATTCAGTGCTACAATGTACCTTCTGTTCTCTTTCCATGTTTTAACTCTCTTGTCCAAAAAGGCTCTTATTATCCTCAATATATTTACTCATTTGTGTAAGCCTAGAATACACTGTAAATAGTTTCCGAACTGCTAACTCATACTACTGTGAAAGCAAACCTACTAGCTAGAGTTAATATTTGTTTTCAGTTCTTTAAGGTAAATTTACTTACAGTACTGTACACAGTTTAATTCTGATAAATGTATTGACCTACATAACCCCTTCCTCTATCAAAAGACAGAATATTTCCATTCTTCAAAAGTTCCTTCATGCCTCTTCCTAATTTCATGTTCGTAGAGGCAAGCATTTTTCTGTTTTTTTTTGGTTTGTTTTTTTTGTTTTTTTGTTTTTTGAGACAGAGTCTCACTCTGTCGCCGAGGCTGGAGTGCAATGGCGTGATCTGCACTCACTGCAAGCTCCGCCTCCCAGGTTCATGCCATTCTCCTGCCTCAGCCTCCCGTGTAGCTGGGACTACAGGTGCCTGCCACAGCACCTGGCTGATTTTTTTGTATTTTTAGTAGAGACGGGGTTTCACCGTGTTCGCCAGGATGGTCTCGATCTCCTGACCTCGTGATCCGCCCGTCTCGGCCTCCCAGAGTGCTGGGATGGGATTACAGGCATGAGTGGTTTTTTTTATTTTTAGTTTTTTTTAAAAAAAAACATAGATAAGTTTTGCCTGTTCTAGAATTTATGTATGTGGAATTATACAGCATATACTTCTTTGTATCTGGCAACCTTTGACCAACATAATGTCTGACATTTACTGACGGTGATGGTAAAGTTTAGTAGTCAACTTGACTAGGTTAAATGTGATGCCCAGATAGCTGGTAAAACATTATTGTTGGGTGTGTCTGTGAGGATGTTTCTGGAAGATACTAGCATTTGAATCAGTGTAAAAAGATCCACCATCAGGGATATGGGTGGCTATTGCCCAATCCATTGAGGGCCTGCAGGAATAGAACAAAAAGGTAGAGAAAGGGCCTATCCTTTCTCTCTCTTTGAGCTTGGGCATCCATCTTCTCCTGCCCTTGGACATTGGAGCTCCAGTTTCTCAGGCCTTGGAATTCCAGGATTGATACTAGCAGCCTTTTCTTGGTTCTCAGACCTTTGCCCTTGGCTTGGGAGAATGGTTCTCCTGGTTCTCAGGTCTTTAAGCTTGTACTGAGTTACACCATCTGTTTCTCCAGCTTGCAGACATCATAGCATGGGACTTCTCGGTCTCTATAATCATGTGAGCCAATTCCTATAATAAGTCTCCTCTTACTTGCTTATATATATCTTACTGATTCTGTTTCTCTGGAGAACCGTGACTAATACAGGTACAATGCTGGAAGTATCAGTAGTTTGTTTTGTTTTATTGCTGAATAGTATTCCATTGTGTGAAAATATCACAATCTGCCTATCTTCCTGTTGATAGTCTTTGAATTGTTTCAGATAAGTTATGAATAAAGCTGCTATGAAGATTCCCTATACAAGTGTTTTTGGAGATACAGGTTTTCACTGGATAAGTATCTAACAGAGGAATCACTGCATTGTATAAGTGTGTGCTTAATTTTATAAGAAACTTTCAAACTATTTTCCTAAGGGACTGAACGTTCTTTACCATGCTCAAAATCTATTTAACGCAACATTCTCCAGTGATACAGAAGTAATAGGATGCGTGTATACAGACAGAAAGAGACTTATTGTAAGGAACTGGCTTATGTGATTATGGAGACGGGCAAATCTGCAGTGTGAGCTGGCAGGCTCGAGACCCAGGATAGCTGGTAGTGCAGATGAAGTCTGGAGGCAGTCTGCTGGGAAATTCTCCCTTCCCTGGGGCATCTGATCTTTGTGTTCTATTCAGGCTTTCAACTGATTGGATGCAGCCCGCCCACGTTATGGGGAGCAATCTGCTTACTCGCAGTTTACTGATCTAAATGTTAATCTCATTCCAGGACATTCTCTAAGATGAAATTAACCATCACACATCCACCCCTTGTCATCTTGGTGCTCATACACATCTCCTTACACCACGATTAATCTCCAATAAAGACGATAACAAGGTCATACTTCCATCTAACATGATACAACTAGTCTGCGTACAATGGAAAAATGCATGGATTCTTTTCCCAGAAGAGGATGCAAAGTCCTTGGATAATGTTTGCTCTTTTCTTCGATGTCCTGCAACTTAAATGCTATCATGTAAAGTTAACAATATTTAAATGCTACACTAGGAAGTCAGTATATCTTCTGTTCCATGATAAAGGGATAAGAAGGGGGAAAGAAAGCAAAGATATTTGCTTAACATAAACACACACAATAAGGGGGAACCACTCATGACAGTTGCAGTCCTCATTCCTCTAACTGGTCACATGGTTGTAGCTGGTATTCCTTACTGCCATGCATTATGTGATCCCTTTACCATCAGTAAGCACCTCAGTGGGTCATGGTTCTGTATCTGGTGGGATGACCGAAATCATTAATCCTGAAAGGTCTGGGACATTCATAGCCCCACCTGAATTGGGTTATAGTTTTCCCTTGACTTTAATCACAGGCCATAGTAATGGTGGGGGGATACCCTAGGAAATCTCCTGTATTCCAGACACGCTCTTCCTTATCTCTCTAGTGTGGATCCCCTTGGCAGTCAGGCTCCATCACTCCAGCCCACACAAAATCTCCCTTCCCTGCCTGTTGATTCAGAGGCATGGGGGACCCAAGGCATTGTCTGTCCTCCTAAGCAACTTACTGGAGTTATGGCTGCCTTGTATCCCTGCTGACATTTGGGGTTGTCAATATTTAACTTAGCCATTCTAGTAGTTGAGAAGGGGTATCTTAGAGTGGCTTAATTTACATTTACATGATGACCAATGATGCTGAGTCCCTTTCATGGGCTTACTGGGTGTTTATATTCCTTTCTTGTGAAGTGTTCATGTGTTGTGATGTGTTCAAATCTTCCTTGAGTTCTTTTATTGAGTTGTTCTTCTTTTAACATGGATTTGTAAGAATTTTGTTTGTTTCTTTGAATGCAAATTTACAAGGCATTTTTTCTAACTTAGGTTTTATAATATTTTACCCCAGTCCATGACTGGTCTATTTTTCTAACAGTGTCTTTTGAAGAACAGAAGTTCTACATTTTGATAAAGTATAATTTATCATTTCTTTCTTTACCCTGCCTAAGAAATCTTTTGCATAAAGATTTTCTGTGAAGATATTCTATATATACTCTAGAAGCATTATAATTTTAGCCTTCACATTTAGTTCTATGATAATCCTTAATTTAATTCTTTATAAGGTGTGAGGTAACAATTCCTTTCATCCTTTTCCCCATATGGATATCAGCTTTCCCAGTATCATTTGTTGAAAAGACTTAAATTGACTGTATAAATGTGGATATATTCTGGGACCCTATATTTCTGTTCCAGTGATTTAATCTAATGCCACTAAATTATATAACCATATTAATCAGTCTAATGCATTGATTAAGATTAGTATGGCTGTGTAATGAGTCTTGAAATTGGACAGCATTAAGGCCTTGAACTTTGTCCCTCTTCCTTAAGATGTTTTGGGTATTCTAGGTTTTTTGCATTTCCATATATATTTTAGAATCAGCTTGTCGGTTTCTTTAAAAAGGCCTGTTGGACTTACGATTGTAATTGCACTGAATCTACAAATTAATTTGAGGAGAATTAACATCTAAGCAATACTAAATCTTCCAATCCATGAACTGAGTATATATTTCCATTTATTTAGATCTTCTTTGATTTCTCTCAGTAACATTTTATAGTTTTTAGCATTTGGTCTTGTATGTCATTTAGTTATTTATTCCTATGTATTGATAGTTCTTTGTTATTACAAACTGACTTGCTTTTAAAATTCCATTTTAAAATTGTGTGCTATGAGTTTATAAGAATTTCATTGGTTCTTATCTAATGACCTAATATCCTGTGGCCTTGCTAAATTTACTTACGATTTGACAAAGATAGGATTTGCCAGGTAGGTAACCAGATTGAATAGAATCAGTTTTAATTCTTCCTTTTCAATTTGGAAAACCTTTATTTCCTTTTCTTACTTTATTGCATTGGCTAGGACCTCTAATACAGTGTTGAAGAGGAGTGAGATTACATATTCCAGCTTTTTTCTTATCTGACATGCATTGTATTTTGTTTATCTCACAGCTCAGAAAGGCCTTACTGACCGTTCTATCTGAAATACATCTTCCCCTTTTTATCATTATCTCAGCATCATATTTAATTACTTCATATTCCTTGTTATAAATTGTATGTGTTTATTTCTTTGTTGTCTGTCTCTTACACTAATCCATAAGCCCCGTATTGGAAAAACACTGTTTTCACAATTACATCCTCAGTGAGTAACACAGTGGCTCTTAGTAGATACTCAGTAAATGTTTTCTAGAATTAGTCAATATTAGGAGGAAGTTTTAGTAGTTATGCAGTCTACTCTCCTTCCTAGTGTCTTAATCTCCTTGGTAAAACTGAGGACAAGTATTTTTTCTTGCAAGAACATTTTCATATTTCTCTTTTCACCTTTCTAATTTTTAGGAGATTTCAAATTTTCTCATAGAAACCACTTGTATTTAATACTTTCAAAAGCTCTTAACTTACATTTTATAAAAAGCAATACAATTCTTTATACTGATTTTTGAAAAATTATCATGATGGCAAATTGGGATAGTTTGCCTTTCCTGGGTGTTACATACACTAAAAAGTTAATCAATATTCAGCATTTTGCAGTGGTTCAAATATAGAAACAAAGTAAACACGTGTCATAGATACCTACTAAGCAGGTGTTAGGCCACTATTTTTTACTCTTTAAGATCTGGAGAAATTGCAATGATGAAGTGAGCTTGTTAGGCAAAGTATTTCCTTATTTTTGCCTCTTATATTTTGCCCTAATCTAGGCCATGCTTCATTTGCTTTTTATATAATTTAAGGCTGATGAAGGTAAGTTGCGTTCAGCCTAGGACATTTAGGAGGTCCTAGTGATTTAGGATTTAGCCAAAAAGCAAATATCTTTCTTCCTTCTGCTCCATTTTAACAGCTCCATTTAAATAGCTGATAGAAGGTAAAGCTTCAGTTTATGTGCACACAGGAGGAAAATAATATTTTGTGTTTCCTATAGTGTGTTAAACTAAGTCCTTGGCTTATTCTACCAATCGACAATGAAAATTTCCTTAAAGAAATACGTAAACACATTCTAAGCTGGGTGCTCATTCATTCAACTCCCTCTTTCCCTCATCTCTCCTCTTTCTGTCCTCTTCCTTCCTTCTTTCCCCCCACTTCTCTCCCTCTCCTTGTACCTATTCTCTCTCTTCTACCTTTTTTCCTTTGTTCTCTCTCCTGAGCTCTGTCTTTGTCACAGTCAATCCTCTTGTGCAAATGTAGTAGAGAATAAAACACCTGTACCCTATGCATTGCAGCTTACATTGTAGTGGGAGAGGTAGACAGTACAGAAGCAAATATAAACATGTGACAATTTTTGCTCATCGTAAGTGCTACAAAGTGTTTTGTGGTGTGTGTGTGTGAATGGATGCGAGATAGACAGCAAGACAGTGAGAATGAATGAGAATCATGAAAGGCCTCCTCAAGGAAAGGGGTATTTTAAGTGAGCTAGTGAGCTGTTTGTCTAGAAGATCCAGGACAAGTGTGTGAGACAGTGGGAATAGCCGGTAAGAAACCCTGAGAAGGGAATGAGCTTGGTGTTAGAGAAACTACAGTACAGAAGCTTGGCCTAAGTGAAGTGAGCTTGGGGAGAGCACTGTGAGATGAGGCCAGAGAAGGAAATGGTGACTCCAGAGGGTGTGGGTAGGCTGTGGTGAAGAGTTTCAGTTTGATTCCAAGTGTAGCCAAAAGACAGTGGTCCATGTGTGGTATTATTTCATTTTGTCATTTAGACATTTTGAAAACATCTCTAATTTGATCAAAATACTTAAGTTCAAATTCTCATGTTAGTTTTCTCTTCCAGAAATAGAAAAAGAAATACATGTGGCAAAAACTGACAACATTGAAAAAAGATGAACAAATCTACAATTACAAATGGAGAGTTCAACACTTCACTGTTGATGATGGATAGAAAAAATAGACAGATGGCCAGGCGTGGTGGCTCACGCCTGTAATCCCAGCACTTTGGGAGGCTGAGGCGAGCAGATCACCTGAGGTCAGGAGTTCGAGACCAGTCTGACCAACATGGTGAAACCCCATCTCTACTAAAAGTTCAAAAATTAGCTGGGCATGGTGATAGGTGCCTGTAATCCCAGCTGCTCGAGAGGCTGAGGCAGGAGAATTACTTGAACCTGGGAGGCGGAGGTTGCAGTGAGACAAAATCTTGCCATTGCACTCCAGCCTGGGCGACAGAGCAAGACTCTGTCTCAAAACAAACAACAAACAAACAAACAAAAGAGAATAAATAGACATTCAGTAAAGATTCAGAGGATGATCTTTTATTTTGACGTATTTAGGGAGTACAAGTGCAGTTTTGTTACATAGATACATTGCATAGTGGTCTCTGAGCTTTTAGTGCCCATTGTAACCAGTGTGTGATTTTTTCATGGCTTACTCCTCTCCTATCCTCCTGCCTTTTGGAGCTTCCAGTGTCTATTATTTTACTCCCTATGTCCACGTGTACCCATTGTTTAGCTCCCACTTGTAAATGAGGACCTGCAGTATTTGACTCTCTGTTTCTGACTTACTTCACTTAGGATAATGGCGTTCAGTTCCATTTGTGTTGCTGCAGAGGACCATCTTGAACAACTCTATCAAGCCCACTTGGTTTAATTGCCTTTGTATTCTTTTAAATGAAATACTCCACCCTACAAGAACAGAATGCACATTTGTTTCAAGTGCCATACAGTATTCACCTAGATAGACTAAAAGTTTCAATGCATTTAAAAGCATTGAAATCATACCAAGCATGTTCTCTGACCACAAACAGAGCTAAACAGAAATCAGTGTCTGAAAAATCCCCAAATATTTTGAAATTAAACTACACCCTTCTGAAGGACTCACAGATCAAAGAAGAAATAACAAGGGAAATTAGGAAATCCTTTGAAATGAATGAAAATCAAGAAACAATCATTACTCTTAAAATCAAAATACTAACATACAAACAGATAGAGATGTATCCTTCCCATTTGCCTGCTTCTTGAATTTCCTACTTCCTGCCTATGTTGGGGTCATCGCAGTTTCTCCGTGGGAGGAGCGTGGCTGTGCTCCCCCTGCAGATGTGCGCCTGACCCTGGTAAAGTCTGGCTGTGCCTATTTAGCTAGTACTCTTCGTCATTCTACTCTAGTTTGAGTGAACGAACGCTTACCATTTTCAAAGGCCATATTCCAGGAACTATGGAGGGGAATTTATAGATCAGTCACAGACCAGTTCAGGTTACAAGATCCTTATGCTAATGTTAATTAAAATCTCATCACAGCCACTTCCCTTTTCAGTCCCACCTGGGGAATTCTGGTCCACTTCATCTCTATGTGGTAGACTTTGTGAGTCTTTCTTCAGTTCCTGTCTGTGGCTTCTGTTTCTGCGAACTCTCCATGTAATTGTTTTGACTTTTTGGAATTTTATAATCTTCAAGTATCTCTACCTTCAGTCTGGTATCACCTTGTAGTATTCAAGTTTGTTTATCTAGGCGTGACCATTAGGCATTAAGCTAGGCACTAGGATTTCAAATGGAATGGAAGCCTTATAAATCAGGTAATTAATTAGTGTGTGGTAAATATTTAGGCAGAATGTTGGAAAGGCTAAGTAAACAAACATTCATTCAATGCACATTTTTTGACGACCTACTGTGTACCAGGCATTGTGTAATAGGGGCTGTCTCATCAGAGAAGACTTCAGAGCACAGGTGGCCTTTGAGTTCAATTCTGGTTATTTTAGGAATTTTCAAGATACAGAGAGGGGTGTGGTATTCTAGCCAAAGATATTTAAAGGTGAGGCATGTAGTTGTGAAGGAGTAAAGAATGACCTGGGAATGGGTAATCTGCTCTGGCACTAGGTATTTGGTAGGGACTTGGAAATAGTGAGTAAGTGGCAAGAGAAGGGACTAGAAAGGTGTGGGAAGTTCTTTTTGGAAGTTTTTGTTTTTGTTTTTAGGGAGTTTAGTCCTATTTTAGTGGGCATAGTGTTTATTAGTGTCTTGGTGATTCTCACCAACACTTTCATACTGTCTGTATCTCTTATTCCTTTGGTTGTTATTTTGGTCACTACAATGGTCAGCGGCTCCAAGTGGCAGTCGTGAAAGTCAGCTCTGTTGTATCATACTTTTGTAGAAAGTATGTAGAAAGTGGGGAGTGGGGAGGGGGGAACATGAATAGGGAAGGAATCCTGAAGCAATGAGCCAAGTATGTGGTATTTTTCTGTCCAGAGTATTTCCTTCTAGGAATTAATTAATTCACTAGTTTCTTGAATTTTTTTTAAAAAAAAGTAGAGGAGGAAGAGGTTGAGGTATAAACACATTGCTTTGAAAACACCCTTGTGGGATAAAATTTCAATTAATTGCCCACCCTGAAATTTTTTATTTTTTTCCTTTAGGTTTCTTGCTATTTAAAGATTTTTGTTTGAATGAAATTAATGAAGCTGTACCTCAGGTGAAGTTTTATGAAGAGGTAAGAAGTAACTGTTTTACTGATGCTTTTCTTTCAAAAGCATATTTAAACTGTACTTTGGAACATATTAAGACTACTCAATATCTTATAAATATTTAGAAATTCATTGAAAGTAATTAGTAGTGCAAAATATAGTATCAAGTTGGAGAAGCTAACAGGTATAAAAAGCTGAGCATGCCATAAAAGTCGCATTCTTAAAGGCTTCAGAGTGCTATGGAAGCAGTGAGGGACAGTTGGACTAAAGTTCCAGAGATGGGAGGCTCATCCAGAGCTGCACCAAGGAGCGCCAGGTATTTTCTTTTCTGTGGAAGCGTGCTAGTTCTGGAGATGTGAGCAGAGGCAGAGGACTGCTATTAGCTTTGAAAGAGATACTAGCCAAGGTTTTCTGGTCATACTTGATTGACAAATTGGATATTTGGTTGGGGGTGTGATGGGGCACTCAAATGCATGACCAATTTTCCCCATATAACATTTGGTGAAATCTGAGGTTGGCGGGGAGCTGAAGAGAGAGGCCAGAAACTTCCGGAAAGGCACATTGAAATCTCTTACAGCCTTACAGTGCCTAGGAAACAGACCTGCTGGAGGCTGGAGGCTGGAAACAGAATGGGCGAGAGGTGAAAACCCTAGAGGAAGTGGTCTGGTGACACTGAGTATCTACAGCTACTTTTCACCCAGGGTGTCTGTTGATTTCAGATGTAGCAGGCAGATGAGCATCCAGGCTTGGCTGCTTCTGGGAGACAAAAGTTACAGAAAAGGTTTCTGGAGCTAGAATTTCAAAATAAGACTAGAGGAGAGCCCCACATATGAGATTAGTCACCCTCTCAAAACACATGCCAAGTTTTCAAGCTGAGTGGGGTGGGAGGCCAGAGAGCTAAGCTGAAAACTTGTTATGGGCAGAACTGAATCCAGTGCTAAGGAAATAAAAGTCGCTCCTTGAACTCCATGGGGGGCATGCCTTAGAAACAGGGTCAAGGCAGAAGCAGACGGGGTACTACAAAAATGACAACCCAACCTAGCGCCATCCCTTATTGGATGATGAGCTCCCTCCTTACCTGCTTACCAGAGTACAAAGGAAACCCTTTTCTGTCTTTTTTATAGGTAGGCAATAACATTATATAAGGACTGTGTAGTGTTTAGCATACAGTAAAGAATTATGAGACATGCTAAGAAGCAAGATCATGTGAATCATAGACAAGGCGATAAAAGCAGACCAGCAGGTGAGTCAGATATTGGAGTTAGCAGACAGTAAAATAACTATGAATCATATGTTCAAGAAAAAAGAGAAAAAGATGGACAAAATAGATGAAGGGATACATAATTTCAGGATAATTTGAATTTATTATGAAGACTTAAACACTTTAGAACAGAAAGTACTATATTTGAAATTAGGACTAATGGTTCAATTCAATAGCAGATTGGTTAGAGTTCAAGACAAAATAAATAGGAAGGCAGGTCAGTGGATAATCTCAAACTGAAGCACAGAGAAAAGGAATCAAAAAAAGAAACAGGAACATTAGAGACACATGAGACATTCTTAAAAGGTCTAACACATGTAGGTTTGGAGTTTCAGAAAGAGAAGGGAGAGAATAGGGCAAAAGCAATATTTGAAAAGATAATACTAAGAATTTTACAGGCCAGGTGCGGTGGCTCACGCCTGTAATTCTAGCACTTTGGGAGGCCGAGGCAGGCGGAT
>NW_012114477.1:4143804-4168614 GCF_000951035.1 Colobus angolensis palliatus | reverse complement strand
GACTCCATCTCAAAAAAAAAAAAAACAAGCAAACAAAACAAAAATGAGAGAGTGAAACTACTAAAGGTGCTTATTCCCTCTCTATTCATGATTGGGATGAGGTAAGGGGTGACAATGTGAAACACTACAAAATTAGGAAACTTGTCAATGGTGGATACTATATCACAACCAGAGAACAATTGGATACTCTGCAGAAATTGACAAAACACTACACAGAACATGCTGATAGTGTAAGCCACAAGTTAACAACTGTGTGTCCAACTGTGAAACCTCAGACTCAAGGTCTAGCAAAAGATGCTTGGGAAATCCCTTGAGAATTTTGCGACTAGAGGTTAAACTAGGACAAGGATGTTTTGGCAAAATGTGGATGGGAACATGGAATAGAACTACAAAAGTAGCAATCAAACACTAAAACCAGGCACAATGATGCCAGAAACTTTCCTTCAAGAAGCTCAGATAATGAAAAAAAAAAAAAAAAAAAAAAAGACATAGTAAACTTGTTCCACTATATACTGTTGTTTCTGAAGAGCCAATTTACATTGTCACTGTATTTATGTCAAAAGGAAGCTTATTATATTTCCTTAAGGATTGAAGGAAGGAGATGGAAAGTATTTGAAGCTTCTACACATGGTTGATATGGCTGCTCAGATTGCTGATGGTATGGCATATATTGAAAGAATGAACTATATTCACTGAGATCTCCGGGCTGCTAATATTCTTGTAGGAGAAAATCTTGTGGGCAAAATAGCAGATTTTGGTTTAGCAAGGTCAATTGAAGACAATGAATACACAGCAAGACAAGGTGCAGAATTTCCAATCAAATGGACAGCTCCTGAAGCTGCACTGTATGGTGGGTTTACAATAAAGTCTGATGTCTGGTCATTGGGAATTCTACAGATGGAACTGGTAACAAAGGGCAGAGTGCCATATCCAGGTATGGTGAACCGTGAAGTACTGGAACAGGTGGAGCAAGGATACAGGATGCCCTGCCCTCAGGGCTGTCCAGAATCCCTCCACGAATTGATGAATCTGTATTGGAAGAAGGACCCTGATGAAAGACCAACATTTGAATATATTCAGTCCTTCTTGGAAGACAGCTTCACTGCTACAGAGCCATAGTACCAGCTGGGAGAAAACTTAAAATTCAAGTAGCCTATTTTATATGTGCATATCTACCAAAATATAAAGAACCTGTGTAGAGTTTCTACAGGGATCAAAAGAAGAATATCTTCTTTACTCTGCACATTTTTAATGGTAAACTGGAATCCCAGATATGGCTCCACAAAACCACTTTTTTTTTTCTTCAAGTATTAAACTCTAAAGTACCAATGATGAATTTTCCAACCAATTTCAGGGTCCAAAGAAAATAGAGCTAAGATACTGATGACAATGTGGGTGATAGCATGGTAATGAAGGACACTGAGACTACTGCTTATAAATGATTTCCTTTCTTTTCTTCCCCAAAGTCAGAATTGCTCAAAGAAAATCGTTGTTATAGATAAAACTTGAGAGATAAAAAGCTATACCATAATAAAAGCTAAAATTACATTTTAGACCAAATAATTCCATTCCAGTTTTTTAAAGTTTCTTGCATTTATTATTCTCAAAAGTTTTTTCTAAGTTAAACAGTCAGTAGGCAATCTTAATATATGCCTCCTTTTGCATGGACATGGGCCAGGTTTTTCAAAAGGAATATAAACAGGATCTCAAACTTGATTAAATGTTAGACCACAGAAGTGGAATTTGAAAGTATAATGCATTACATTAATATTCATATTAATAGAACTGAAAAGTAGCATAATAAATTTTTCACTTCACTCCTTTTCTGAAGAGTTTGGCTTAGAATAATGAAGGTAACTAGAAAGTGACTTAATCTTGTGTGAGGTTGCATTGATTTTTTTGTTTTGTTTTGTTTTTTGAGATGGAGTCTTGCCCTGTTGCCCAGGCTGAAGTGCATTGGTGCCATACCAGCTCACTGCAACCTCTGCCTCCCTAGTTCAAGCGATTCTCCTGCCTGAGCCTCTCTGAGTAGCACCTGCCACCACACCTAGCTAATGTTTTTATATCTTTAGTAGAGACAGGGTTTCACCATGTTTTCCAGGCTAGTGTCGAACTCCTGACCTCATGATCTGCCTGCCTCGGCCCCCCAAAGTGCTGGGATTACAGGTGTGAGCCACCATGCCCAGTGACTTTTTAAGGCAATATATAATTGAAACTGTACTATCCAATCCAAGGGGAAATCTTTTAATCTTTAGATAACATGCAGAGTAAGACCCAGCATTTAAAAAGCCCTTTTGAAAAAGTAGACTTGGTACTGTGAGATATTGCTAATATGTCCTTATGGTGATGGGTGCCACAAAGAGAAAATACGACCAGATCGGGGACTTGAACGCACTTTTGCGCAGGTTGAAATAGATGAACAGAGGCTGGGCACGGTGGCTCACGCCTGTAATCCAGCACTTTGGGAGGCCGAGGCGGGCGGATCACAAGGTCAGGAGATCGAGACCATGGTGAAACCCCGTCTCTACTAAAAATGCAAAAAATTAGCCGGGCGAGGTGGCGGGCGCCTGTAGTCCCAGCTACTCAGGAGGCTGAGGCAAGAGAATGGCGTGAACCCGGGAGGCGGAGCTTGCCGTGAGCCGAGATCCGGCCACTGCACTCCAGCCTGGGCGACAGAGCAGGACTCCGTCTCAAAAAAAAAAAAAAAAAAAAAAAAGTCTGCTTAATGGTGGTCATTTTTCCCCCTTTAGAATATATTAAATAGTTGATTTGGGGAGGAAAACTTGTTCTGAATATTAACAGTGGTGAAAAGAGGACAGTTTTTACCCTGAAGTGCAAAAGTTAAACATACAAAATAAGACTATTTTTAAGAGTCACTCAAAAATTTCAAAATACAAATTTGAATAGAGCATTAGTGGTATAAGTGTCTAGCAAAGGAAAAATTGAATCTAATAAATAAAATGAAGGTCTGGTGTGTATGTTATAAAATACTCTCATACAGTCACACCTTAAATTAAGCCTTATAAGGTTTCTCTGTTTTCAGAATATAATTCTTAACTATCATTATTTACCTGATTTAATCATTAGATTTGAAATTCTGTGCCATGGCATATATGTTCAAATTCAAACCATTTAAAAATGTGACAGATGGACTTCATGTAAGTTGGCAGTGGTTCTGGTACTAAAAATTGTAGTTGTTTTTTCTGTTTACGTATCCTGCTTAGTATTGACTCTCTCTACCAAGAGGATCTTCCTAAGAAGAGTGACATCATTATTTCCTCTTGTCAACAACTTGTGACATGAGATTTTTAAAGGACTTTCTGTGAACTATGATACTGTAATTTTTCTAAGTATATTCAAAAGGGTAACAAAATTATGTTTATATACTAAATCTGATCAGGAAAGTAAGCCAGGAAAAGTTGATGGTATTCATTAGGTTTTAACTGAATGGAGCAGTTCCTTATATAATAACAATTGTATAGTAGGGATAAAACACTAACTTAATGTGTATTCATTTTAAAGTGTTCTGTATTTTTAAATTGCCAAGAAAAATAAACAACTTTGTACATTTGAAGAGTTTTTTCCAACAGCTTTTCATCTTCAGTGTCTTAATGTGGAAGTTAACCTTTACCAAAAAAGGAACTTGGCAAAAACAGCCTTCTAGCACACTTTTTAAAATGAATAATAGTAGCCTAAACTTAATATTTTTATAAAGTATTATAATATTGTTTTGTGGATAATTGAAATAAAAAATTCTCGTTAAGAAAATGAAGTGATATAAAGATATAGTTAGACAAACAGAAGCTGAGGGATTTGTCAATAGTGGACCTGCATGACAGGAAATACTAAAGAGAAGTAATTTAGTCAGAAGAATAATGATTCACATGGAGATGCAGGAAGAAATGGAGAGCATGAAGGGTAAATATGTATGTAAAATGTAAATGAATATTGACTGTGTAAAACAATAATGTCGTGTTTCTCGAGCTTAAAATAATCTAGAACTAAATTTCATGACTAGCAGAAAAGGCAGGGGAGGTTTAGAAAGTTAATATTTTAAGGTTCTAGGATTATTGGGGATTAGTGTAAGTAATAATTTTAGTATAAGTAATAATTTCCATTGGTTTGTAATCAGTCAGGGATGTTTATTTTAATTTCTAAGGTAATTTATAAAAAAATAGTATATATAGCCACGCGCTGCATAATGATATTAGGCCAACAAAAGACCATGTATATGACAGTGATCCCAGAAAATTATAATACTATATTTTTACTGTACCTTTTCTTTGCTTGGATATACTTACCATTGTGTTACAGTTGCCTACAGTATTCAGTACAGTCACATGCTGCACAGGTTTGAATCCTAGGAGCAATAGGCTATGTCATATGGCCTAGGGGTGTAGTAGGTATACCACGTAGGTTCTTGTAAGCATGCTCTATGATGTTCGCACAATTATGAAATTTCCTATTGACACATTTCTTAGAGTGTATCCCTGTCATTAAGCTCCACATGACTGTATATCTAACAAGTTAAAAGAGGGAAAAATTAAATAAAGTAACATTTGCTAATCAACAGAAGGGCAAAAAAAGGAATATAGGTAGGGCATGAAATAGGTGGGTCAAATTGCAAACAGAGAGTAAGTAGCTACAAATCTATTTAAGTAATTACATTTCATGTAAAGGACTAAATACTCTAAGTAAAAGATTAGGTTTTTCAGCCTGGATAAAGAACCGACCCTCCCCCAATATACTGCTTACAAGAGATATAGTTTAAACAAAGGGATGGAAAAGATGATATAATACAAACACTAACCAAAGCAAAGCCAGCATAAGTACACTAATATCAGGCAAACTATGCAATAATGCTGCTTTGAAATAAAGATGTATTTCTTAATGATAACAGGGTCAATCCAACAAAAAGATATCACAAACTGAAATCTGTATGTTACAAATAACATCACTTCAAATAATAAAAAGCAAAAATTGGCAGATACAAAATGACAAATCTATAATCCCATTGGGAGATATTAACACATACCCTTCTACAGCTTGTAGAACAGACAGACAAAAACATTAGTAAGGATATAGAAGATCCTAATAGATCATGAGTAAATTTGACCTAATTGACATATGTAAAATGCTGCACCTAGCAAAAATAGAATTCACTTTCTTTTTTCTTTTTTTTTTTTTTGAGATGGAATCTTGCTCTGTTGCCCGGGCTGGAGTGCAGTGACATGATCTCGACTCACTGCAACCTGTCTCGCAGGTTCAAGCGATTCTCCTGCTTCAGCCTCCCGAGTAGCTGGGATTGCAGGTGCCCGCTACCACGGTCAGCTAATTTTTGTATTTTTAGTAGAGACGGGGTTTCACCATGTTGACCCAGGCTGGTCTCGAACTCCTGACCTTGTAATCTGCCCGCCTCAGCCTCCCAAAGTGCTGGGATTACAGGCGTGAGCCACCGGCACCCAGCCCACATTCTTTAAAGTACACATGGAGCATCAGAATAGATCATGTGCTGAGTCCTAAAGAAAGCTTCTACAAATTTCATGATTGAAATTGCTTTGAGTATGTTCTCTGACAACGGTAGAATTAAGCTCAAATTTAATAACAAGAGTTAAACTAACGAATCCTTAGCTACCTGAAAATGAATATACTTCTAAACAATTTGTAAGTCAAAGAGGAAAGTAGAAATTAGAAACTATTTTTAATGAAAATATATTTAAGAAATGATATATACCATTATTATTAGTGTGGTGTATCTTTATCCTAAAACATTTTAAATGGTCAAAAGAAAGCATAGCATGACTGGGCCTGCCTGATATAAGTCATCCTTGTAAAAATTTGAAAATTGGAGGAATATTCTTTTCTTTCTCATTTATATATGAAAATATACATAAAAACATACATACACATGAAAACTTAAACAATTATGTTAATGTATTTTTAGGAAGAAGGGTCAAATTATGATGTACTTTTACCATAATGTAAAAAAAGTAAGCTAAATCCAAAAGGATTTTACTCAGTATAAAGTGACCTTATTATTTCAGTCTGAATCATAATCAGGCCTTTTATCTGGATACATATCACAGCTTGATCTGTCATAAAAAATTTCTTTCTTGTGTTCCTAAAAACTTCAACTCTCCCATTTCAGCATTTACTAAGTCACCTTGTCAAACACAGAGAAATCTCCTTTAGCAGATAATTTTTGCTGGGTTGAAACAGATGGGCAATCTACTTGTGGTTATTTCCTAAGTACTTATTGCAGATACGGTGGTGATTGCTGCTGATGCGTTTCCATTTGAACTTGAAGCATTGGTGTTTCTCTTAGCTGGCGTCCTCCCCAGCTCTTCTCCCCTCTCTTCTGGCTTGGCACATGGTGGGTCTGGCTCATCAGATGATCCCCTTGGAGGATGCTGCAAAACTCCTCAGCAACCTGCTCTGTGTTCTTTCACTGAAGATATCCTCCATTCTTGGGGCTCAAGTGCATTTCTCTAATTAAATTAGTGCAGCCTTTACACATTGAAGTTACCAGTAATTCTTCTCTGACCCCTCATTTTTGTCAGTTTAGTAATTTTCCTTTAATTTCTGCTTGTTGATTTGTGACCCCAATATCTAGAAAGCTCTCGTCAGGTATCTTGAAATGTACATTTTGTACATTGTTTTTCTACTTCCCTGTATCCCCAAACAATTACCCATTTCTCATGTTAAAGTTCTAACTGCGTATCCTGGCATTCAGAGTAGCTTTACATTACTTATTACCTACCTCTCCCTGTTTATTTTTCACTATCTTCTTACACAGAATGTCTACACTGGCCAAACCTGACTAACCGGCATTCCCCAAATCCAAGCCTGTTCTTTTTGTTACTTTACTGTGTCCTTTCCCCAGCTTAGAATGCTGCTTCTTCGCTTGTTGGAAGCCTAGCTTTCTGTAAGGTCTAGCTCAATATGGAAAATTTCTACATTTTCTAGCAAGTCTGTTTATGCAGCTGTTTCCGTCTTCTGTGATGGCTGACTCCTCTGATTCTTACACTGTTGTCTAATGCTCATGTCATGCCTACCATGTGCCTGCTGCTTGTGTGTGTGGTCAGCATTTTCATCTCGACCATTATTTGACTCATCAGCAGAAGACCTAGCTAGGATCTAGGTGCAGTGGTGCCTCTCATCTGCCGTGGCATATGGGGCAAATGATTCATTAAACCCTGAAGTATCTACCTTCTATCAGACCCTGAGCTTACAAATGCAGACTCTGTCCCTGTACTTGAGGCTGTCATAGTATGAGGGCTTCATATCTGAGCTTCAGTTACCTCATCTATAAAGTGAGGCTGGTCATCGTCTCCTGCTCACTTCACAGGCTGTGAGGTTCAAATAGGACACCAGGTGAACAATTGCTTTCAAAACCATAGTATCTATAATATGCTCTTCCGTTCTGTGCAGCATAGTGGTTCAGAGTTCTAGGTGCTGAACTCTGACTGCCTGGATTCGAACTCTACTACTTACTACTTGTGTAAACTTGGGAAGCTTTTCTCTACCTGGGATTCCTCAGCTAAGAATTGGAATGATTGTAGTACCTGTCTTGTAGGGTGGTTGTGTGTATACACAACACACATGGGACAGTGATGCCCCACAGTTACTGCTCCATGTGTTGATTTATATACTTCTTGTTCCAGTTAGATTTTGAGGCAGCTTATAAAAACATGTACCTTATACCTAGATTTAAAAAATAAGTAATGGAAAAGAGAAAATAAATATTATTCCAAGGTAAAGTTACTATATAGATTTTTTTCACTGGTTCAACCAATATTTATTTATTATTTTTAAAATTTTGAGACAGGGTCTCACTCTGTCACCCACGCTGGAGTGCAGTGGTGCAATCGTGGCTCCCTCTAGTCTTGAACTCCTGGGCTCAAGTGAACCTCCTGCCGCAGCCTCCTGAGTAGCTTAGATAACAAGTGTGTACCACACCCAGATACTTTTTTTTATTTTAAAAATTTTTGTAGAGATGAGGTCTCACTGTGTTGCCCAGGCTGGTCTTGAATTTCTGGCCTTAAGTGATCCTCCCACCATAGCCTCCCAAAGTGCTGGGATTACAGGCATGAGCTACTATGCCTAGCATAACCAATATTTATTAAACACCAACATCATGCCAGACATTGTTCAGATGAACAGATACAAAGAATGTATCTCTTTGAGCTTGTATTCTGGTTGAGAGAAACAGACAATAAACAAATAATAAATAAACAGGAAATGTACCCGAAAGTAAAAACTGCTATGTAATGACTCAAAACCTACTCAAAACTCGGCATATTGTATTGTGACTTTGGTGACTACTTTAGATTGATGGGTCAAAGACTGTCTAAGGAGATGACATCTCAACCCAGGTTTGATTGTTAAAGAGGTTGGTCTTTTGAAGATGGAAGCTGGGTGAGCAGGAGAGCATTTTAGGCTAAAGTCATGGCCAAAACAGAGCCCCTAACATGGTAGGAAAGAACTGGGCATGTCTAGGGAACTGAAAGAAAACTAGTGTAGTCTGGTTGTACTGCATGAAGAGAGGGGCAGGTAGTGTGAGATAAGATCAAGTTGAAGAGAGAGGCAGAGTTTTGGGGTCCAGAATAACACATTTACATTTTATTCTAATGCCCGTGGAAAAATTAAAACAGAGGAGTATTAGGTGTCATGTTTTATAAGTATCAGTTAGGTCATGGTAATTGATATGATAGTTTCTACATCTCTTTTGATTTTATATCTAGTTGTTCTATCAATTGCTGAGAAAAGGGTGTTAAAATCTTCAACTCTGATTGTAGAATGTCTGTTTCTTCTTTTATTTTGACCATTTTCTCCACATTTTTTGAAGCTCTGCTATTGAGTCCATAAACATTTTTGATTGTTGTATCTTTCCATATGAAATGTCTCTATCTTTGGTAATATTCTTTGTCTTGAAATTGACTTCACTAGATATTAATATAGATGTAGACACTTCAGTCTTCATATGCTTACTATTTTCATGATATGTCTTTTCTTATCATTCCACTATCAATTTGTTTTTATATATAAAGTGGGTTTCTTTTAGACGGATATAAAAGTGTCTTGATTATTTTTTCCCTCATTCCGACAGCTTCTGCTTTTTAATGAAGTAATTTTAGATATTGTATTTATCCTTTGTGGAGTTTGCTGAGTTTCTTGAATCTGTAAATTTATATATATTTTTCTTTACCAAATCTGGGAAAATTAGGGGCCATTACTTCTTAAAGGATTATTTTTCTACCTCAATCTTTCTTTCCTCTCCTTTTAAGACTGATTATATATATGTTTGATCTTTGGATATTATCTATCCTATGTATCCTGGATACCCTGTCTGAGTTTTCCCCCAATATTTTTTCTTTCTTTTCTTTAGGTTGGATACTTCCTATGAATTTGCCTTCAAATTTATTGGCATTTTCTTTTGGCATCTCTAATCTGCTCTTACGTCTATCCATTGAATGTTTTATTTCAGATACTCTATTTTTTACTTCTGACATTTTTATCTGGTTCTTTTCATAGTTATTTTCTGCTGCTATTTCCTATCTTTTTATTCGTTACATGAATATTTTCTGTTAACATCCTTTCTGTTATGTCCAGTTACAATAGCTGCTTTAAAATCCTTGTCTGATAATTCTAACATCTGGGCTATCTTAGATTGGTTTTCATTGATGGTTTGTCCTCTTGCATATGGGTCACATTTTCTGTTTCTTCATCTGTAGAATAATTTTAGCCTGTGTCTTGAACATGTGATTGATATATTGTGGATACTATAAACTCTGTTATGCTCCTGCAAGGGATATGGATTTTTTCATTTGTTTGTTGAAGAATACAGTTAGCTTGGCTTACTCAGACTCTGAGCCCTGTCCTCTCTGCAGTGGGGGAAGATGAATCTTGTTCAGTTCTTTAAGGCTTAGCTAGGCTGCTTAGGGTCTGCCATGCTCATGTGTCATTATGGGGTCCACCAGGGATTTTGATGGGATTTATATGTAGAATTTTGGAGCTTTCCTTCTGTGGCTCTTTATTTTCCTCCAGGTTCTGTTGGATGTCCTTTTCCATTCTCTGCATACCTTTGGTGACTCTTCAGTGCTTATGTTTGTGTGTGTCCAGAATTGTAGTTGTTATCTCAGGAGGACTGTTCTGTTAGGAGTTAATTGGTTCTTACCAGAAGCAGAGCCTGAGTTTGTGTTATATTTTGAATGTAAAGCAAACATGATTTGCTGATGGATTGGATGTAGGGGGTGGTGGTGGCAGGGGCGTGGCGAAAGAGTGGAATCATGATTATTCGTTTTTTGGCTTAATCAACTGGGAGGATGATTTTACTCATTTTTGTGATAAAGAAGACGGGGAGAGGAGCCTGTTTGGCTGGAGTACAGAGGATGTGGAAGTTAAGGGTTTCGTTTAGACGTGTTAAATTTAAGATGCTTTCTAGATGTTCAACTAGAAATGTCAAATAGCTAGTTAGATATTTAGTATCGGGAGTTCAGGAGTCCTAGAGATCCAGACTTACTCATCAGAATATAATTGATATTTGAAACCATGGGACTAAATGGCTTTACCTAGGGAGAACTTAGCTGGTAAAGAAGGGGTGCGCCCAGCACCATGCTCTGAGGCAGTTCAGTATTTGGAAGTCAAGCAGAGGAGAGGAACTACGAAAGGAGACCAAGAAAGAGAAGCCTGGAGAGGATAGGTCACAGAAGTCAGAGAAGAATGTTTCAAAGAAGGCGTCAGTGGACAGCTGAGTTGAATGCTGCTGAGAAGTCAATAAGGTGAAGGACGAAAGAGAGAGCGTTGGATTGGGCCAGGCAGAGATGACTTCACTAGACCATGTCACTGCAATGGTGGTGGAACAAAGGATGGACGCAGAAGCGGAGACTATGACACCTGTGGACCAAAAGTGCTTGCTCTTAGGGCTCAGGTTATTTAGGCTTCCAGTTCAGCTGGGAGCTGTGTAACCACCAAAGCAGAAAGGGACCACTGGTCTGTGAATATTTATTATTGATGATAATGTTTCTGTCCTGCAGCAGGGAAGACTTTTCACCTTGAACTTAGACCTTTCCCCGCCCAGGTTACCTGGACAACCAAACTTCCGGGATCAGAAATGGCATTTGCTACATATATGCTGCAATAGGACATCTGTTTAGAGCTGTTGGGAGTCGACTGCATGGTCTTTAATCAGTGGTCCTACTGATTATAGAAAGTGAATACCAAATTACAGCCACAGATGCTTTAGGCTCTTACTTTGCCTTCTAAGAGCTACCTTTTCTGTTGCTCAAGTTGGAGCTTAGAAGGCACAAGGCTCTTAGTGAAGACAGTGTTGTGGTTCAGAGCATCATTTACCCAGAAATGATGGGATTTGACTGTTCATGGGAAGGAACTTCCACAGAATGAGCATTTGTTTAACTAGGTGTCAGTTTGCTTTGTAGGTTTCTTGGAACATAGACTTAAATTTCATTACACTTGTTTTCAAGGATCATCATTCCATGAAGTCTTATTATCTCTTGAGGTTGTTCTTATGTAGAGGCAGAAACTTTTGCCTTTGGTTTGGTTATAGTCTACCATTTTATCCTAGCGTTCTGGCATTAACCTTTGGATTTGCCTAAAGCAAAATACAACAAAAGTAATCAACCAAGCCAAAAATCTTTGATTTATTTTCCAACTCTCCTTCAGATTTTGGTATCTGGCTTCTGTTACTTTGCAGCTACCATATTCACATCTGGTATGGCGCTTGAACGTGTTAGACTTTTCTCCTGAATTGACTCAGGATGATTAAGCCCTGGTCTTTTGGCTATGTTGACATTACTGGACTGATTCTTCGTTAAGATGGTCTTTTCCTGTGGGATAGAGTGTCAGCCTTCCCCAGCCTGCCTGCCTTTATGTCAGGTTTTATTGTCTTTTTCAAGAAGACTCCATGTGAATTCAGCCATCACAGTGTAACACTGATGATCTTTCAGGACAGTTAAGATGTTCCTGGTAATTTCTCAGCGTGTGAACCATATGGGACCTCAGTGCTTCATGTACCCTTTTTCCCTCACCTGCATGACTGTGCCCTTATCTTTATTAGGAATCTAATAAATAGGATATGCTGGTTTTGATTTCAAAACTGTGAAGGCCATACTATAAAGTAAAAGGTAACCTTTATTTCTGTTTAGTTGGTGCTCTCTCTCATGGGCGTAATTAGTGCCAATTTTAACATACCAAAATAAAGAGTGCTCAGGTCAATATAGTAAGTGGATAACTGTTAGAAACCTTCTTTTCCAAAAGTAAGTCATATGTACTAATCAGTCATTATAGTGAGGATCTTTGTGACAGTCTCCCTCCGAGCTTCATAGATCATCTATGTTTTCATTCTCTTCTTGTCTTTTGGATTAAAAATATTTCTGTAAATAAATTGGGAACAATTCTGAGGTCCAGGACCTTCTGTTACCAGGTTAGAGCATTGGGAGCCATTTCCACATAAGGCAAATATTTGTAAAGCACAGTCTCATTATTTAGTCATTTTTAACACCAGCCAGGTTACCTTTCCTGAATACAGCAAAGTACTCGATTTGAAGTCACCTGCCTGTTAATCCTTTTATAGTGCACCTGAGGTTCCAACCTGGAAAGCCAATGCTTTCATCTGTGGGTTAATTCCTTTCTATAATACTTATTTGCGTTAGTTGATTTTTGAAAAATCTCTTTGCAGGAATTCTGGCAATATATTTTTTTCCTCCTTGTAGTTTTGGAACACTGTAGTTGAGTGAGAACATTCCCTATCATAACTCCTAGAACTGAATTACAGCCAAATTGAAATGATTTGTGCTTTGGAGAGGAGAATTGGCAAGGATGCATGGTCTATGGCTCGTGTATTGTAAGATAATTGTAACCATGGCAGTGTGTGTTTCCTAATATTATGTTTCTACATTTAAGTGATGAGAGTCATCATAGGGAAAAAATCCACTTGTATGTTTCTAGTTGAATTTAAATTATTCCAACTTCATTATTACAACGTTAGAAGTAGCTGTTTCCTGTGGAATAGCTGGTTCAGTAATTTGCTTTATCTCATGTGCAAGTGGTTTCTGCCTGGGCCAGTAATATATTTTAATAAGACAAGTTTCCAGGAAGACATAACCTAACTATGATAACTTTAAAAAACCTAGATAAAAGAATATGAAAAACTTGATAATGAGGAAGACCGCCTTTGCAGAAGTCGACAAATTTATGATGCCTACATCATGAAGGAACTTCTTTCCTGTTCACATGTAAGTATTTCTTCTAACTCTGTTACTTTAGTACTGATGAATATGGGACCATGTTCAGTGTTTCCAGAATGAAAATAAAACAGTAGAAAGGTGTTTACAATTGAAAAATGCATGCCCGGGATGGAACCCATTTCTTCTGCTTTGTCATTTGTTTCCTGGTAATATTGGCACGACGTGTGTTGCTTCGTGTAAGCTTAGTTCATTTCCAAAAGCTGATACTTTCACTGCAAAAATCAATGAAATAAAATCGCTAATTTAGATCAACTGAAGAAAAAGTTAGTCTCAAATCAAGACATTCTGAAGGAAATTAAGCTTTGTTATTTTAAAATGAGCTATACTTTAACAATTAAGCTAATCAACTATTGATAAATATAAATTTTAAATGGTCTCTTTAATGAATAAGGTGGCTTATAATCATTATGTTAATTTTGTTCATTAGTAGTTAAATAGCAGTTGTAATATTTTTTTTTCTTTTAAATCTAACTTGGTCATTAGGATAAACTAGGTTATTAGGAAATTATTCTACCAGGAGTAACTGGAAGAAGATTTATCATGTACTATCTCTACAGTAGGAATGTTTTCCAAAGTGCAGCCTGACAGTCCTGGCCCGCTCTGTCAACGCAGTAGCCACTAGTTGCACGTGGCAATTTACATTTAACTTTAAATTGACTGAAGTCGGCCGGGCGCGGTGGCTCAAGCCTGTAATCCCAGCACTTTGGGAGGCCGAGACTGGTGGATCACGAGGTCAGGAGATCGAGACCATCCTGGCTAACACAGTGAAACCCCGTCTCAACTAAAAAATACAAAAAACTAGCCAGGCGAGGTGGCGGGCGCCTGTAGTCCCAGCTACTTGGGAGGCTGAGGCAGGAGAATGGTGTAAACCCGGGAAGCAGAGCTTGCAGTGAGCTGAGCTCTGGCCACTGCACTCCAGCCTGGGCGACAGAGCGAGACTCTGTCTCAAAAAAAAAAAAAAGAAATTAAAGTCAAATGGGAGTAAAAATTTAATACCTCAGTTCCTTATGAGCCACCTTTCCAGCGCTCAGTGGTTACATGGGGCTAGTGGCTTTTGTACTGGATGGCACAGATACACAACCCTCCCATTGGCACAGCAAGTCCTATTGGACAGCACAGGTCGTGGTCATGGTGTATTTTGGTGCTTCTGTATTCATTGTTTATTTACAGTTCCTACTGACATTTGCATAACTGTGGCTAAAGAGGACATATCTTTCTTGTGGCATGCACTGCTCTGTTCCTTGGACCCACCTGGCTTGGTGAAGAAATTTCTGGGCCTAGGACTAATTGTTGCCGCTCCCTGCCTTGCTGCCTCAGTAGGGAAGGACTGAACGCTTGAAGAATGCCAGATGTTCAATGGGAAAGCCTCCGAAAACTTAGTTTTTATGTAGTTCAACAATTTACAGGGTGTTTATTCGTATGATGGTCCTTTTAAGCCTTTCTTCTTATTGTGCATTATTAAAGAAGACACAATTTGAAGTTTGGAGTGGGGAGGATACTCTTTTAATTTTTATCAGTGGAAGCTCCATTGTTTTTGCCCTCGCTGGGGTTACAGTAAGACTTTCCTTAACTTAGAGCCTTTTACCACTATGGCTTGACTTTGTAATCCTGACATTAATTCTTAGGGATATTTTTGTGTATTTTCTCTTATTTGGTGGAAATTTTACCTTTTTACAACCCCATTATCAGTTTATTGATGGATGTATTTAGGGCTCAAATAATCCTCCCACCTCAGCTTCCAGAGTAGTTAGGACTACAGGCGCACACCACCATGCCCGGCTCATTTTTATTTTTATTTTTATGGAGATGAGGTTCCACTATGTTGCCCAGGCTGATCGCAAACTTCTGGGCTCAAGTAATCCTCCTGCCTTGACTTCCCAAAGTGCTGGGATTACAGGCATGAGCCAGTGCACTGGCCTGATAATAGGATTCTTTACACTTTATTATCAGAGTGATCTTGAACCCTTCTGGAATTGCATAATATCAGCCCCTACGTGGTCATTCTTCTGGACATGTAGCTAAGAACTGGCTGCCCAGAGGAACAAGCACTTGCTGGGATTGCCTATAAATACTCAACAGATTTTTAAAGAGTGTTTGTTAATATAATTACCATAGGTTACTGTTTAGGAATTGCTGTGCTAAATTTATCTGTTGTGATATTATATAACATACACAGATTCGTTACATCTTATTGTTAAAAAATATTATTTTTGACTTTTGATAGCCTTTCTCAAAACAAGCTGTAGAACATGTACAAAGTCATTTATCCAAGAAACAAGTGACATCAACTCTTTTTCAGGTAAGTTAAAATGATTCCAAAATAAATAGATAATATTTGCTTAACATTTGGTCTTCGTGACATTCTTTTTGCATGTGTAATTACACTAGAGGACTTGCTTTGTACAGACTGTGTTCTAATCTGGAGCTTTGTCTGGGACAATTTGAGTTTATTATCGCTTGTCTTCCCATTGCAAAGTGTCCTCTTACCAATGTGCTTCATAAAGCCTTTTCTGAAAAAGGCCACCAGAGCTTTGCAGTAACATTATGTTCTAGAAATCAGTCAAGATAAGACATCAGAGAAGAAAGTTTTTTTTCCCATTTGACATTCTAGCACCTGTGATGAGCAAAGACTCAACAAGATTTATTTTGTAGTGCCAGGCTGTTGATACTTGCTGTGATTATCCTCTAGGGGAAATACGATTTATTTTCAAGATTCAGGAGCAAATGTTTGAGTGATCTTTGAGTCATGGGAAATTGTATTTTACCTTGGTTGTTCATATCTTGAACACAATACAGTCATATAGGTTTAAATGACAAGACTTGGAAAATCAAATTCCCTACTAATAGGCCTATATATTTGGCATTCTTTAGATGAGGTGGTTTCACTTCCTCCCAAAAGCCTTTTCCATCCTGTGTTTTTTATAGAGGTGGCAGTGGTTTACAAGGACAGTCAGATTCTTCAGTGAATAAGTGCTTTTCATGTTTCTATGAATTACGAGAAATAGAAAAGAATGTCATTGAGTAATATATTGGTTTTAATAAATGAAAATAATCAACTCATCTTTTTCCTGGATAAGTTGGTCATTTAAAGGGAGGTAAGTTGACTTGGCATTTTATGATAGTGCTTATGCAAAACAAACTTGATTATTCAGCAGAGCAAATGCCGATTTGGCTCTTAGATTATTTAGATAGTAATAAACTGGGTGTTACCTTTCTGTGACAATAATTAGATGGACTTTCGTAAAATGTAATACCTGTCTGGATAGTAGTGGGCTATAAGCTTGGGTTATGAAATTCGTTGACCTGACGTGGCTTTGAGTCCCAGGACCATAGCTGGAGGAACTTGGGTAAGCTTCTCCACCTTCCTAACTTCAGTTTTCTCATCTGTAAAGTGGAGATGACACTGTACTCTCCCTCAAAGGGAGGTCTTGAGGATTCAGTGAGAAGGGTATACACGGGATGCTTTGTACGAGGCCCGCCCGTCACTGTGCTCCACAAATGTTAGCTATTATCGCACATCTTACAGTCAGAAAGTACAATGTCAATATCTGCTTTCTGTTGTCTCCATGATACTTGAGTGTCAGAATTTCAGTTTTCATCAGACTTTGCCATGGTACGTAGACAGCTCATGGTCAATTACATTTAACATTGCTAAACTATACCTCATAATACATGGGTGTTACAAATCTGATTTTAGCTTCTACTATAACATAAATAACATTGAAAAAAAAATTGTTCCAGTGGAGATACAAAGACCACTAGAATTCTTTTCATACCTTCAAAAAACACTCAATTTAGAAGCAATTTCTTTCATATATCTTTTAAAAAACACGTTACTGAGTTGTTTTGTTCGTTAAAAACATAGTCAAAATAATTTTCTGGCTAAATGGATATAGAATGGGTATTATTCTTATTTCAGAGGTGAAGAAAATATTATAATGTTTATGAAAATAGTGTCTTAATACAATTCTATGTATTCTGTACCATCAGAGCATAATGACTAAGTATAAGTAAAAGGTATATGTCTGAATGTCCTGTTTACAGAGGTACATTAACCAATAACGTCAGTTGAAGTTCATAGTAAAACAAAACTTTTTAAAGTAAATACAAATGCTTTTTATTCAGTTCTTTTTGTTGTAAGATTGCCTTTGGAGGTAAGTGTGTGCGTAGGTCCATTGGTGGCGGGCTTGGGAGCGGCCCTGGCTTGTGCTTGGGCCCTGAGCTCGGCTCTCAGCATTCTTAATCTTACCGAATTCTCACGACAGCCTTGCAACTTAGATACGACTGTTCTCTTTTACAGATTAAGGGAACTGAGGATCAGAGAGGGAAAGTAGTCTGCTCCTGATCTCACTGTTGAACTCTGGCTTTCATATGCCTTAGCAAGCCTGCTGCATGCAGTTCCTTCTGTTGAAAAGTGGCAGCGTGGTAGATTCTGTGTAGCCTTAGAAATTCCCAGTGACACTCATCTTTCACTTTATTAGCAGAATGTAGGGATGTTTGATGAAATATGAAAGAAAAATATTAATTGACATAATAGCTTTTATAAATAAAAAAATCTGTGATCTATAAATGTAGCCTTTTCTTAGATCTTTGAACATTTGAACCTATTTCGTCTCTTGACTCTTTTGAACCTCTTGAGACTTGTTGAGGACTTGGCTAAGATAGATGTTGTGTGTTTCCTGGAATCACAGGATTTCAGAGCTGGAAGGAACTTCAGAGAGAGATAATTTAGCTTCCTCTTTCACCACGAAGGGGACAAAGTCCATATGGTTTTCGCAACTAGCTCTAGTGCCTTCCCCAGGACAGGGATAGTTCTGCAAGTTGGCGTAGACTGGCTCACCCCCCACCACCACCCTCTACCCCATGTTGCCCGCCAGGCTAGCGTCCTTTCTGCTTGCAGGAAGCAAGCTCCCAGAAGGACTGCAGCTGCCTCCCAGCCCATGTTTGGTTCCTGTGGCTTCTGCAGACTTCCTATTCTCGTCGCTTGGTTTGTACTGTTTCATGATGTAGTTTTTCTTTTCCTTTTTTTTGTAAACTTTCAGAATGATCTATGAAGACATAAAAAAAGTTTAAATTTGGATCATTCAATGAACTGAGGGTGCCAAAATGTTTCCTAAAACTATCTAATTGACTCTGGGCTGAACTGTGAAATATTGGCACTTTATATTTTTATAGTTCTTGATTTTAGAAGTTCATCACATGGGAAAGGAAAGCTGATGCTGTTTCTTCAGTAATGGGTAAAGTGGCCTGAAGTTGAAGTAGGTGGCAGTTGTTCTCCAGGAGGGCAAGAGCGCTGTGTATGTGAACCAGGAATCCTCGCCTTAACCCCAGTATAGCCATGGACCTTCTCAGAGACCTTGGGAGTGCACTGCCTGCAGTCCGGTAGCCTTACCTGCAAGATGAAGAGTGAGACTGGATCAACTCTCCCTTGTGGTTATCTCTGTGACTCTAAGAGATGGAAAATCAATAAATAAAATAGCTAATTAAAAAAAAATTTCACTTCATGGACCTATTAGCTTTGAGTTTTTAAAACTCAGTGCAGATTACAGATGCTTGTATTAGCTTACAAGTTGTGCCACATAACTTGTGGGGCCCAGTGCAACGTGAAAATGCAGGGCTCCTCGTACAAAAATGATTAAGAATTTCAGAAGCGGCAACAACAGATCCTTAAACCCAGCACCAGACTTTTCCGAGTCACACCTCCATGAAGCAAGCCCTGCTCATGGAATAAGTGTCTGTAACTTGCCAGGGGTCATATTAGGTTGTAGGAATATAGTGGCAAACAAGGCAGACCTGTCTGTGTTGTCTTCCTGGAATCAAGTGGTATAGCTAAATATTGACGAATCCATTAGTGAATATTAGACAAGCACGGAGAAGGGCAGGTACCAGACACGATGCTATGGGGAGTGCATAATTGGGAACTTCGCTTAACCTGAGTCTCATTGGTTTGTGTTTTTTTGATACGTTCCGATTCATTCAGTGTGGAATTTCTTTTCCATCTCTTCCAGCCATACATAGAAGAAATTTGTGAAAGTCTTCGAGGTGACATTTTTCAAAAATTTATGGAAAGGTATGAAACTTTATGCATGTATACACACAATTTTTTGTTATGTATGTGTACCTCATCTTAGGCCGTAAATGCTGACCTTAGAATGTGTGTTAATCATTCAGCAAGTATTCAGTGACCACATAAATGTGCCAGGCTTTGTGTTAAACTGTTTCCTCAGTACTTTACATTATAACTTTAGGGTTTGTCTATCTTAACATCTCTTTGACCTTCAATTTCTTAGCTTCAATATAGTCTAAAATATACACTGAGGAACCTCAATTTTAAAAAGTATCCTATCGGGAGACCTTTGCTAATAATGCAAACTTGACTATAATTTATCTGATTCATTTGCTTGGATTTTGGAAACATGTCTCCCAAAGTAGGACAAGCCTGAACTTGTTGAAAAGTGGCAGCATGGTAGATTCTGTGTAGGAGATTTATGTAGGATTAGAATTTAAGGACATAGGTCAATGTCTGTTTATGATCGTGTACATTAAATACCTAATAAATATGTCCCTTGGTTACTCAAACTATATGACATGTTTATCATATAATATTCTGAAACTTTTTAGTGACACCTATAAAAATGTACAATTTGTATGCTTTTCAGGCACCTACTGGTCAATTCTTCAGTTTTTGAGTAGGTCTCTGTGACAATGCACCACTGAAATTGGACCTTCTAAAACAGAATCTGCATTGACACTGACTTTACGTTATCAGCTTGGCTAATTTCTAGACAATATACATGATGATTATATCTCATGCTAGAGCTTTCTGCAGCTGCTCAGTAATTGCACTTTAAGAACAATCGCTACTTTACTGTAGTTTTCTTCTCCACAAATTCACAGAACTAAAGCAATGAAAAAGAAAGTTGTGCTGCAATTCTATTGGAGTTCAAGAGATAATTTTATCCTGGAGTAGAGTCAGTATGTTGGGAAAGTAATATTCATACAAATGACTTCTGAGTAGTAGCAGAAACTTTGCCAAAAAGCGCCAGCATCAAACGGAAAGGGTGGGCTGCTGGCTCAGGGCCGAGTTGCAGCCAACTCCTGAGCCATCTCCATGGCTGTTGGTCCTAAAATCTGACCTTTCCCAACTCTTGGGTAAACCTAACTTTTGTGTGATCCTTAGGGGAGAAGGGAGAGAGGGGAAGGTAATTAAAAGTGGGGATGAGGTTCTCCCACGGATATTTTATAACTTTGCCATGCATCCTTTCGCTTGAAACCAGGCTCACAGATAGTAGTGATTTTCGCTCCTTGAGCCAGTCATTTCATATGCTTGCAGTAAATGCAAATGACGCTGTTTGCATTTTAGGCAAGCAGGCACATGGGATTTTCTGCAGCCATTACAATTTTCTATAAATAAGTTATTTTTAAAGTTGATGTGTTAATTTCTATCAAATTAGAAAAAAAAATTCATGTCAGGTGATAAATTTGGAGCTTTGATTTTGAAAAGCACAGGGACTCCATCAATATGGTCATGTAGCCTTTGACCTCATTGGGACTGGGCACATGAAGGGCCCCATGGAAAAGGCGATTTTTTCCATGACCACCCCGAGTCTGATGGTAAAGAGGCAGCCATCAGCAATGCAGGGCCATGTGCAATGTCTTCCCATCTTCCCTGAAGTCCAAGCAGGGCTATGAGGCTGAGTTACAGGTGAGGCAGAATTGGAGAGGGCAGTGGAGGCTTTCTGTCTTCTAGTTGAGAGCTATGTGCCTCATTCAGGCAGTGAGCTTCAGTTGCTCAGCAGGACAACGACTGAGTCAGGAATCAGAGTTAAAAACACTTCTTCTACTCCACCCTTACTGCATCCCAGGCATTTCCATGTCTTTAACCTCTGATCTTCTCTCCAAGATCCTTTTAAGTCATCTACAAGGGTTCTAGCTATCTGAAACCCTATAATTGTCTGGGCTCTTTCCTTTGCCACAGTTCCCCTCCTGTCGAAGTGTCCCACTCAGTAACCAGGCATTGGTTGGGAATGGCACTCAGATAACCCCCATGGAGACAGGACTGAGCCTAGATACTCAGGACCATCTGTACTTCCTAAAGAGGAACTTGTTACAGCAAATCCATTCTAAGTGGGCAAAATATGTGGGCATTTCTCTCTTCCTTGTTTGTTAACCCTCCTCAGCTAGTTGTAAAATGTGTCAGATTTCCATCCCTGTCACCAGCTCTGGACTCCAGCATCTGTGAGAAAACAGGTGTGAGCTAGCCCAACAAACCAAGTGAATTTCAAAGACCTGTCATAGATTTATAAATGCAGAGTGCACCCAAATGTGGTTTTGCCTTTTGCATGCACCATGCTTTTAAAAATTAGGTTGAAGTAACTCTTAGAAACTCTCAAAACATAATTTTAATTCACCAACTTCGTCAGACATGTTAGGAGGCTCAGTGAAACACTCTTTGTGAGTCATTTTAGATTCATTGAAAAAAAGATGCTATTGTAATTGCAGCTGTTCCTCTGCTTTTGATTTTTAATTTGATTATTAGCCTCAGAAATATTTGTTACAGATCCTTATTTTTTAAAAGGTCTATTGGTTGGGTGTGGTGACTCACCCCTGTATTCCCAGCACTTTGGGAGGCTGAGGCAGCAAGGATTGCTTCAGGCTAGGACTTCGAGACCAGCCTGTACAACATAGCAACACCCAATATCTTCAAAAATAAAAATTAAAAACTAATAGCTGAGTGTGGTGGTGTGTGCCTGTAGTCCTAGCTACTTGGGAGGCTGAGGTGGGAGGATCACTTGAACCTAGGAATTGAGGGTTGTAGTGAGCTAGGATTGCACCACTGCACTCCAGCCCGGGACACAGAGTGAAACCCTGTCTTCAAAAGAAAAAAAAAATTGTAAAGCTCATTAAATGAAGCCCCTAGGGAACTGTGATATTTGGATGTCTTTAAGGCATTCCAGTATGATGCTGATATTACCTGTAACTGCCTTCCTCCCTTCCTCCCTCTGTCCCTGAATCCTGTGTCTGTGTAATGAATCATGCCAGGGGCAAAATGAGAAGGAACCATCACCACAATGTTCTCTACTTTTAAGAAGTATTCAATCGCCAGGCGTGGTGACTCACGCCTGTAATCCCAGCACTTTGGGAGGCCGAGGTGGGTGGATCATGAGGTCAGGAGATCGAGACCATCCTGACTAACATGGTGAAACCCCGTCTCTACTAAAAATACAAAAAAAAATAGCTGGGTGTGGTGGCAGGTGCCTGTAGTCCCAGCTACTCGGGAGGCTGAGGCAGGAGAATGGTGTGAACCTGGGAGATGGAGGTTGCAGTGAGCTGAGATCGCGCTACTGCACTCCAGCCTGGGTGACTTTTTTTTTGAGACTCTGTCTCAAAAAACAAAAACAAAAACCAGAAAAAAAAAAAAAAGTATTCAATCTAGAATGCATTTATTTTGAAAATAGTTTTGAAAACAAACACCTGGCCAGGAGGGTAGCTCATGCGTGTAATCTCAGCACTTTGGGAGGCCAAGGCGGGTGGATCGAGACCATCTTGGCTAACATGATAAAACCCTGTCTCTACTAAAAATACAAACAATACAAAAAAAAATTAGCTGGGTGTGGTGGCGGGTGCCTGTAGTCCCAGCTACTCAGGAGGCTGAGGCAGGAGAATGGTGTGAACCTGGGAGGCGGAGCTCGCGGTGAGCAGAGGTTGTGCCACTGCACTCCAGTCTGGGGACACAGCAAGACTCCATCTCAAAAAAACAAAAAACAAAAAACGAAAACAAAAAAAACCCACCTTACAGATGTGTTGCTCATTAATAAAAAATGTGTTCAAAATGTCTTTATTAAATAGATACAGGATATATCTTTTTCCTCATAGATAAAGAAAATACTCATCAAGCAGTTAAGTGAATTGTGGGAGCATGTCACTGTGGCGAACTTATTGCTTCTTGGGATTCTAGACTGAGGGTTTCTCTTCTATGCTACCTGTGTCTTTGAGAGGCCGTACTAAATCTTGATTAAGATGATACATTAGATTCTTTTGGTCTGGGTTCAAATTCCACTCTCCCACTCTGTCACTGTGTGACCCTGGGCAAGCCTCTGAACATTTTGATGCCTTGGTCTCCTCAGCTGTAAAATGGGGATCATGATAGTACCTGGCTGTAGAGTCGGTAGGAGGAATACATGAGCAGGCCTGGCACGTGGCTACTCTTAGAATTATTGTAAACATTAATTTTTTGTCTTAGAGCTGTGCTCTAAAAGCCATGGCTATCCAATAGGGTAGCCAGTAGCCAAATACAGCTATTGAACACTTCAAATGTGACAAGTCTAAATTAAAATGTGCTTTTAAGTGCAGAAAACACATCAGATTTCAAAGACTTAACGTAGTAACAAGAATGTAGAATATCTCATTAATTCATATTGATTTCATGTTGAAATAATTTTTTAATATATTGGGTTGCATAAAGTACATTATTAAAATTACATTATGTATGTGGTTCATATTATCTCCCTATTGGTCTCTGCTTATTCAGGTAACAGTGTTACCATAGCCTATGACAATTAAAGAAGAAACATGAACTCTTTCATCTGAATCATGAAATAAAGCCATGAATACTGGTAAATGCTCTGTGAAAAAGGGTTTAAGAAAACTTACTTTATTTGACAAGCTACCCAAGAATGCCGTTCTAGTCTGTCTTACAGTGTTGTTTTGTAAATCCAGTTAATTTAATATTTAACTTTTTAGTAATTATTTTATTCTCTTTTAGTGACAAGTTCACTAGATTTTGTCAGTGGAAAAACGTTGAATTAAATATCCATGTGAGTATCACTCTTTTCTTTTTTCTTTATTTTAAATAAAAACTTCCTCTGGCTTAACCTCATGAGAAAATACTTGATTCTGGAACGTACTCCCAGAGGGTCCACTGCCCAAACAGATGTCTCTCTTCCAGCTTTAAGTACTAAGCATTCACCCTCCCATGCTTCCTTATAAACAATTGGAGCTTTAATTCTTTTTCATACTCAGATGAGAATGTGCTTATTTATGTAAGAAAGGATATTTTAAACAGTAATTGACTCTTTAACAAAAATAGTAGTAAAAATACAAATCTTTTACTTAATATAACTCCTTCATGTCCTTGCCTTCTGCCGTTCTGGTAGAGTTCCTTTTCTTTTTCTTATTATTAGATGTAGTAATACAAATTGAGTGTCATAATAAAAATAATGACATCTTTTATCAGACCAAGGCTTCATCTTCTTTTTTATCATTTTGAGAGTGATAAAAGCAATCTTCCAATCCAGGCCACGTTCTAACACGTCATCTCCTTAGTGTTGCATCTACTTTAAGTTTTCAATTTCAGTCATTCTTATTGCATCATCCTTATTGCAGTTTGAAAATGCCCACATTTCTTTGCACGGTCTTTCTTACCTTCTGTTTTACAATCTCCCTTCTCATAGGCTTGCAATTGGGCAAAACAATCAACTGGAATTTTTTTTTTTATTTTTTTATTTTTACTTGAATGGTATTGTTGGAAGAGCAGTTTTGTTTT
>NW_012114477.1:4142255-4143506 GCF_000951035.1 Colobus angolensis palliatus | reverse complement strand
TTTTTTTTTTTTTTTTTTAATTTCTAACCTCCTTTCCCCATGATATTTCCTGGAAGGATTTAGAAGCAAGAGGCAATAACACATACCCTAAAAACCCCTTATATCTGCTCTGGTTCTTTCATACACTTCTGCCTCGGGAGACCCTGTGTCCTTGTGGACTCTGAGAATCAAACGTGAATTCTGTGGCCCAAATGCTGGTTTCTATACGATGTTTAAGGTTGTTTGGGGGAACCTGTAAAGAATCCCACCTTTAATTTTCCAGGATATGTAAAGTAGTAGGTACTTGCTATTGTCTTATGACCTCTTATGTGAAATGTCAGATTCACTATCTGTCTTTGTGCCATTTCACATTATTAAATCTAATGATGAAGTGGGGCATTACTGAGATATTATTGACTGAAGGAAAGTGCTTATGAATACAGCCTCTGTATATACTTTACTCACATTTAGCCTTGTTTCACGCTCACATGGCCAGCATGAGTTCTCTCTATTCACTGATGTTATCAATATACAAATTCACATGGCCTGCATCTGTTGGGTTTCCTGATCATATGGCCTCGTATCATAAACACATAGATGCCCCTGACATGGACTCTCATTTTTCAACTCTGATAGTTCTTGGAAGCACTGGATTGTTCCCAAACATTAGGCTTTGGAGTAGCTAAGGCTGCTTTTCATTTTGATTAGACATTTCACATTCACTTGTCTTCAAGGTATACATATTATAATCTGGGATTTGTGAGAATGGAGAAACAGTTCGGCTTGGTTCCACTCCATCATCTTCCCTCATGCCTCCATTTGATGCCTCCTTTATCCTGGAGGTGGAGCTGAGGGAGTCTGTCAAAAGTCTTGCTCCTGGGGCATCTCATCCTTCAGCTTAAAGACTCAGTCATGAAAAGGGTAGATCCCTAAGTCAGATTGCTATTTTAATTACTGTCTATGTTTTGCATGAAAAAATATTTAAAACACCATAGCTTTATGTAATCTTATGTTTTCATTTTGTGTTTGGATTTCCCAGTTGACCATGAATGAGTTCAGTGTGCATAGGATTATTGGACGAGGAGGATTCGGGGAAGTTTATGGGTGCAGGAAAGCAGACACTGGAAAAATGTAAGCTTTCAATGTTCAGATGTTTTACTGGCACTATTAAGATTTTAATATTTGCGGCCGGGTGCGGTGGCTCAAGCCTGTAATCCCAGCACTTTGGGAGGCCGAGACGGGCGGATCACGAGGTCAGGAGATCGAGACCAT
>NW_012114477.1:4131766-4141880 GCF_000951035.1 Colobus angolensis palliatus | reverse complement strand
AAAAAAAATTGGCCATTGCTGAATTCACAATTCCTAGCTGCTAAATATATACATATGCCCCCATTATCAGTCATAATAAAATTTATTTATATCCATCTGCTTTATCATTTATTTCACTGGGATTTGTATCCATTTAATGATACAAATATCTTAAGTATTGCTTGATTTCATTTTCACAATACATGCAAAATAAAAATACTTCTTGCATGGCATTTGGGTGCTACTCTGCTTCTTTTAAACATGGCCTAAATATTCAGAAACTTGCCCCAGTATGATGTATGTTGTTTAAATTAGTCTAGATATATTTGCAGCATAGATTTTTCAATAAATTTATGTTTCTAGGTATGCAATGAAATGCTTAGATAAGAAGAGGATCAAAATGAAGCAAGGAGAAACATTAGCCTTAAATGAAAGAATCATGTTGTCTCTTGTCAGCACAGGAGTAAGTATTCCATTTCCGGCATTTCTTTTAAAAATGTTTTGTTTGTTTTATAGCAGGATGATTTATTATTTTTCCTTCTAGCTGATTATAAGGCCAGCAAGTTCTTGGGTGGGTTAGAATCTGATAGTATCTCTTTATTTGATTTTGCAAGTTAGACGAACACTAGCCAACTCCATTATGCACACGCATGGCTTCTCCCTTTAGTGTCTATTTATTTGTCCTTGACTTCCTTCTTTGCAGAATATGGTAGTGGAGATGGCAGAAAATAATGATAACCAGAAAAATCACTGGAATATAGTCAAACCTTGACTAAACGACTGGCAAGTGGGTTCGTTCGTAGTTTGAGTTTGCTAAGCAGAATAATATAGATGACGTGAGTCCATGGGCGATTATGGACTAACCTAGAGAGGAAAAGTAAGAGAAAAGTGGCTTCTGACCTTCAGAAGCAAATCGAGAGAAGCAACTTGGATTAGTCACATCTGAATTGTCCTTTTGAGATTGTCCCTAGTCAGTGTTTCCCTGGAAGATGACCGGTACCTGCCAGTACCTACCTGCTACTCTGATTATCAGCCTTTCTATTTCTAGCACCGTATTTCTACTTACTGGACACTATCTTTGTATCATTTTTAGCTCTCATTTTTAGCTCAACATGTGTGACCCCACTTTTACCCTACATCTTCTTACTAAATAGCTGCCCATTTCAATTTCTTTTTCTGTTAATGGTATTACCCAAGATGAAAACCTCAGCATTCATGTATCTGTACAGATGCCAGTGTATGTGAAGACACATCCAAAAACCCATCCTCCCAGTTCCCTGTTCCTGCGTGTGTGCACTGGCATGGCTGGGACATGGTGTTCCAAGTGGGTTAGGGAGTCAGGACAGAGAGGGAGAGGCATGGGGTGAGCGTGGAGGGACCAGACACTAACTGTGTACCCCACATGTGAATGAAACTGTAGATACTCCAGCCAGGAAGATTTATATTCAGTGAGAAATGTGAGGGACTTCCAGATCCCATGGCTGGATTCTAAATAAGGTCTTCACCAAAAGGATCTGCAAAAACCAAAGTTTAGTGGCTAATGAAAGAATCCCTTTATTTTATTGTATTTTATTTTATGTATGTATGTATGTATGTATGTATGTATGTATGTATGTATGTATGTATTTGAGGTGGAGTCTTGCTCTGTCACCCAGGCTGGAGTGCAGTGGCGTGATCTTGGCTCACTGCAAGCTCCGCCTCCCGGGTTCAGGCCATTCTCCTGCCTCAGCCTCCTGAGTAGCTGGGACTGCAGGCACCCGCCACCACGCCTGGCTAATTTTTTTTGTATTTTTAATAGAGATGGGGTTTCTCCGTGTTAGCCAGAATGGTCTTGATCTCCTGACCTTGTGATTCTCCCGCCTCAACCTCCCAAATTGCTGGGATTACAGGTGTGAGCCACCGCGCCCAGCCAAAAGAATTCCTTTCAATTGCTGAGCAAGTAACCAGTTGCTGAGTGAGACCCAGAGAGGTTAATTTCCTTCCCCAAATCTCTAGACTTTTTGGCCAGTGCTCCTATTATCATCACTTTATAGGCTGTATGGTTTTTCATTTATCATCTGTATTTATTGTATTATAGTTTTTATTATTCTGTTGTTAAAATGTTTCTAGAAGAGGTATTTGCTCTTGAAGCAAAAGAATAGTGTAATGTCGCTAAGTTGTAATAAATGGAAACCCCATAGCCATAAATAATTTCTAATTATGTGCCTTGACCTCCCACTGTGTGGGCATTAAGCATTTCAAATAAGAGTTGCTTTGTGTGTATGACCAAGTTTTTAACTGATGAGAATGGAAACCAACATCCTACATACTCTGTTGGAATCAGTGTGAATGGCATTGGCTTTTAATTTCTATTGGAAATGTCTGTATCCTAAATTTCAAATGTGGATGTGAGTACTGGATGAAGATTGTAAGTGGTTATTAAAATATTAATTTTCAGTGAGTTATCTCAAAGCCTTGGATATTTATTCTCAAGAAGGCCTATAGAAAAAAAAGTTTTAATATTGGAAAAACATAAGTATAGTTTTCATGTAGTATTTTTATATTGATTTGACTCTCAGGTGAGAGGAGATGTGGTTAAGTAGTTGTGTAGTTTCTCACTGGTGTAACCCTAAGAAATTAGGGTTATTTGGGGCTATCACTTTGAACTAATTTAAAATAATTATTTGTATTTTATTTAGATATCAAAACTATATGGGCTGGGCGCGGTGGCTCAAGCCTGTAATCCCAGCACTTTGGGAGGCCGAGACGGGCGGATCACGAGGTCAGGAGATCCAGAGCATCCTGGCTAACACAGTGAAACCCCGTCTCTACTAAAATACAAAAAACTAGCCGGGTGAGGTGGCGGGCGCCTATAGTCCCAGCTACTCAGGAGGCTGAGGCAGGAGAATGGCGTAAACCCGGGAAGTGGAGCTTGCAATGAGCTGAGATCCGGCCACTGCACTCCAGCCTGGGCTACAGAGCGAGATTCCGTCTGAAAAAAATATATATATATATTATATATATCGAAACTATATGGTACTTCTAAAATTTATAAGTGTATAATTTAGCCAAAATAATTACAGTAAAGTTATTTGGAATTGTTTTTGCTAATCAAGGGATACTTTCTATAGTTTTTAGTAAAACATAGTTGAAAATACCCTCATTAGGCGAAGCTTTTGATCAGCCTATATCGGCAGGCTTTCCTGTGTTGTGGGTATGTAACTGAAATGCATTCATTCACCACAGTTTTCTTTTTACTGGAAGTTTTTTTTGTTGTTGTTGTTTTAAATCTCAACTTAAGTATCCCACCCATCTCCCCAAAAGACAGTAGGAAGTACTGTTCCAGTTTTCTTCTGTAATTCTCAGATGGCAAAAAAGGAAATATGCATGTTCGAGAACCAGCATAAGCGTGTCCACAGCTGTGAAGAGCAGTCAGCAATTCATCCAGTCAGTCATTTGGGTTCCTCAGAAGTGTGACTCATTTATTCCTTGAACCACAGTTGAACGTCTAGGTTCAACCAGGCACTCTGCAGCAAGCTGGGGCTCTCAAAACCTGACTGTGACAGAGCTGCATAGAAAGCGAAAAGATATTATTCAAATGATGATGGGAATGTATGGACAACTGGGACCTGTGGCAAGAGCCATGGAATACAGGCACATGGTGCTTGGAAGGCCTTTTGCCGGGTGGAGATGGGGTCAATGAATGCCCTTCTGAAGTTGGAGGTTACCTGGGGAGGAGCCAGTGCACGTCTGAGCCCAGGCACATGAGGTTGGGGGAATCAAGGGGCCAGGGTCTGCGGTGGTGGGAGGAGTCGTGCAAGACAAAGCTGGAGAGAGACATGAAGGCCAGGCCAGACCATGAAGGGCATCGCAGGCCGATCTTGAGGAGTCTAAATGATATGACCGCAGTTAGAAACCAAGTGTTTTAACTAGAGAGAGACCATAGTCAGCCTTGTAGTTCACGAAGATTGCTCCGACTGCAGTGTGGAGGATTTTCTTTTCTTTTTTTTTGAGAAGGAGTCTCGCTCTGTTGCCCAGGCTGGAGTGCAGTGATGCGATGCGCGATCTCGGCTCACTGCAAGCTCCGCCTCCCAGGGTCACACCATTCTCCTGCCTCAGCCTCCCGAGTAGCTGGGACTGCAGGCGCCCACCACCACACCCGGCTAATTTTTTTTGTATTTTTAGTAGAGACAGGGTGTTACCGTGTTAGCCAGGATGGTCTCGATCTCCTGACCTCGTGATCCACCCGCCTCAGTCTCCCAAAGTGCTGGGATTACAGGTGTGAGCCACTGCGCCTGGCCAAGGATTTTCTTAACGACTTCATGGTCCTATTTTATCACAGTTTTTTAATGGCGAGTTCCTGCAAAATGTAAGCTGTTTTGTTCACTTTTGGTAGGAAATCAAAGGAGACAGTTCCTTGCTCGAGAGTTTTACTTAATGGTCTACTTCTAAAAATCCACTTTTATTCTGACTTGTAATCAAGGCAGGCCCTCTTATCCATAATTATCCCTGGAACTATATCCCACCATTCATTAAATTGCCACTTATTTTTTCATATTGGTCAGTATTCGGTTGTGTCCTGGACTCCACATGAAACCCATTATAGTGTCTGTTCAGCACCCCGAGAGGTGAGGGTTGCAGTCACTGATTTCTGTAGAGATAACCAAATCTGATTCCTTCACCCGGGTGTTTATTGAGTCAAAGATAAATATAGTTGGACATTAGTTAAAGCATGTACTTGGTAATTAAAACAGCATTTATTTGGTAATGACTAGACAGTAAGAGAAATAGCTGAGCTCCATTCTGACTTGTGCAGAGGTGACCAGATGTTTTAAAGAGACAGTGGCTGGTGGAGTGCAATGGGGAGTGGAGCAGAGCCAAGGAAGTGAAGAGTTTTACAATGCAGGAAGGGGCGTGGTCCATATGGGACCCATGCTGGTTTGCTAACGAGGACTTATCCAGGTTAGACTCCTACCTTCCGATGGAGGCTGGGAGACAGGGGCTCTATCTTTGAGTGCTGGCTGGAACAAATAAAAATTCTTTGGGAAGCCTTGATTTCTCTGAGGCAGGCATTTTAAGGGGAAACTGAACCTCCTAGGGATGTGGTCTTGAGCTGTTAGCTTTAACAATGCAACTTCTGTTTACAGATTCTATTGAAATTTGAGCATTTTCTTTGGAATTTAATAATTTTTTGTGTGTGTGTTTGTTAAGGAAGAGGATATAGATAATCTAAGCCATTTTAAAAACTGAATCAGTTTAGTGACAAGTATACACTGTATATAAAGAATCTAAGTGGATTTCATAGATAAAATAGATATAAATAGAGCTAATAGATCTAACATAGCACTGATGAATTTTCATAAGGAAATACACGCATCTCTGGCACCCAGATCAAGAGACGGAGAGTTACCAGTATTCTAGAAATCTCTTTGTGCCTCTCTCAGTCACTAACCCCGCGCCCAACTTAACACTATCCAGATTTCTAACAGCATAATTTAGCTTTGCAAATTGTGTTTGAACTTTATAAATGTGCTGTTTTGTGTCTGGCTTGTCTCACTCCATGTTGCTTATGAGATTCATCTGTGGTGTTGCCCATGGCAGTAGCTGTGTAGAGAGGTCAGAAAGCCAGGTGTGGCTCAGGCCAAGTCTAGCTTGTTGGCCTTATTTTGTACAGCCCATGACCTAAGAATGGTTTTTACATTTTTAAAAGATTTTAAAGAAAATAAGCAAAGAATAATAGATGACAGGGATTGTATGCAGCCTGCAAGGCCTAAAATACTTGCTTTTTAGCCCTTTGCAGAAAACATTTGCTGATCTGTGTTCTATATAGCATTCTAGTGTATAAATATACCATACTATCCATTCTACTATTGGTAGACATTGGGGTTATTTCCTGACTTGTGCTATTTTGAATGATGCTGTTTTGAATATTCTTGTGCAGGTATCTTGGTGCACATTAGTACAGACTGCTATTAGTTGTCTACCTGGGAGTGAAATCACTGAGTCAGAAAGTTTGCAAGTGACACTCAGCCTTGGTAGATACCACCAAATGGGTTGCTAAAGTGGCTGCACCATTCATTGTACACTTCCAGCAGCCATATATGAAAGTTCCATTTGCTCTATAGATTCCCAACACTCAGTATCATCAGTGTTTATCTTTTTAGCTGTTCTCGTGGGTTTAGTGACAGCATGTTGTAGTTTTAATTTGCATTACGTTAGAGACATCGAGGCTGAGCATCTGTTCATTAGTTTGGGGGCTATGTGGTATCCTCTTATGTGAAATGCCTATTTTTTGGCCATTTTTCTGGGGGTTGACTGACTTTTTTAAGTTGATTTTTTAAAGTTCTTTATATCTTCTAGATATGAGTCCTTTGTGTATTTATGGGTTTCATATGTCTTCTCCCATCCTGTGACTTGTCTTTTTACTGTCTTAATGGTATCCTCTGATGAATAGAAGTTCTTAATTTTATTTTAGTCTAATTAACATTTTTATTGTTACTGCCTTTTGCGGCCTAAGAAATCTTTACTTACCCTAAGATCATGAAGATATTCTCATTTGTTTTCTTCTGGAAGCTTTATTGTTTTATCTTTTACACTTACATCTACATCAGCTGGAAATGACTTTAGTGTATGGTGTGAGGCAGAGGTCAAGGTTCATATTTTATTGTACAGATATTCAGCTGCTTCAGCATCACTGATTGAATAGGCCATCCTTTCCCCAGGCCCTGTTGTGTCACCTTAATAACAATGAAATGGAAAAAGTAATCCATAATAGACCCACACATAAATGGTCACTTGATTTGTCTGTCCTTGGGCTAATACCACACTGTCTGAATTGCTGTTGCTTTCTAATAAGTCTTGATATCTGGTCCTGTATGTTTTCCAGCTTTGTTTATATTCAAGAATATTGAAATTTTTCTTATCTGTTTACATTTACATATATTTTAGAATCCACCTTGTCAATTTTCATTTCAAGTAAGATTACATGACATCTATAGATTAATTATGGGAACACTGAAATCTTTACAATTGAGTTATTCAGTTCTTGGTCATGATAATAGTTTTCCACTTTCAAAAGCTAATTTAATTCCATTTTTATTTTCAGTGTTTCAAAACAACACCACCAATAACATTCCTCCCTCCCCGACCTGTGCTATGATTCCATCAACTTCAGAAGCAGAGATTGAAATGGATATTTGAATAGCCAGAACCAAAATGTTGACCAGCAAAAAGCCTGGCAAGATAGTGATATGTTTCTGTATCTAGCATTTTGAAGAGGATATAATTAGGATAGAGACGTGATTGAATCCAAGCGAGAAAGGACCTTCAAGGTCATCTGCTCCAATTATTAATGTATCTCTATGCATTTTATTATGTAACCAGCTCTATTTTACTGTGACTTTAAAAATTACCATGTAGGTGTCGGTGCTGAGTGCATGGGGTAGCAGCTTGGATAAAAACCCATGGCATGTATTGTATATTACAAAATGGTGAGAAGAGAGGCTTTTGAAGGTTCTCACCACAAATAAATGATAAATGTGTGAAGTGATGGATACACTAACGACCCTGATTCAATCGTTATACAATATAGATATGTGTCAAAACATCAAACTGTACACCATAAATATGTACAATTGCAACATGTCAATTAAAAAATAAAGAAATTTTAAAAATATGTAGCATGGTGTTGGCACTTTCTAGGCAGCTTTTCTCTTACAAACTTTTATGTTTTCACTCTAGGACTGTCCTTTCATTGTATGTATGACCTATGCCTTCCATACCGCAGATAAACTCTGTTTCATCCTGGATCTGATGAACGGTAAGCAAAGCTTGGAACGTCTGACTGCCTTGAAAGACTTGGCCATGGTGTTAAATCTTAGCATGCATTAATCTAGGCAGACTAGCAATGTGGGTCTTTCAGGTAATTAGGTTCCCCCTGAAGTTTGAGGAAACGTTTTACCCTTTAATCTTCACTGAAAATTTGTTTTTAAATGTTGACTGCAACGTCCTTCTCGGCCTCCCAGTCTCTTCCCAAGAAGTTGGATATTCTAGAAAAGATTCTCATAAAATACTTACAGTGAAACTTGATTTTCTAGAATGCAGCTGGCCTAGATCTTTAATTAGCTTATTTCCTGGCCCTCAATTTTTAGGAATGAAATACCTCATAAGAATATAGGCCAAAGATAGAAATGTATTTAAAAACCAACTTTGAAGGACTGACTTTGGGCCAAATACAGATTTTAGCCCAGTCTTCTGCATCTTCTAAATCTGCACTACTGTACATTGATCTTTTAAACTGTGGATGATGATTTTGAAAATGCTGGAAAACGTTTGGCTAGAAAAGGAGCTTTCTGGTACTAGAAAGTGTCATGGTATATATCTAAAGTATTTTTAGTAACAAGAACTGAAATAAAGCATACAATTCACAACTCACATGCCTAGTTTTTTTTATTTTAAGTTCACTTGAAGTTTTATTATGTTCCAAGTGTTTGATTTAAAACCAGATCTACCACAAAGCTTGAAGGAATTTCACAGTATAATAAGGAGCAAAAGAAGCCAAACCCAGCAGCATCTACCCTAGGTGACCCTGCTTATGTGATTGCCAAAACAGGCAAAACTAATGGATGGGGAGAGAGGGCTGAAGAGTGACCTTTGTGTCAGTGGGACTGGGGGGTAAGGTCTTGACTGAAAGGGCATAGTGGTAGGGGAGCTTTTGGGATGCTGGGCATCTTTTCCATCTTGATGTGGTAGTGGTTTTACGGGAATATGTGTATGGAGAGAGAAATACGCTTGTGAAAGCAAGGACATAAATAAAGTTGGACACACACACTCATTTTTATAAATCAATAGAAGCTTTTCCCTTGTGTTATATAAAATCATTCCCTTACCCTGTTGATGGCATTCTCTGTCTCTGTAATTTGAGGCCATCTGATTATTTCCTTTCTCCAGCATTTTGTTATAAAAAATTTCAAGCAGATAGTAACATTGAAAGAATTTTCCTGGGGATACCCACCACCTGGGTTTTTTATCAGTTAAAATTTTATTGTATTTGCTTTGTCAAATATTTGTCTATATGGTCAGTTTGTTGTTGTTGTTGTTGTTGTTGTTTTGAGACGGAGTCTCTGTCACCCAGGCTGGAGTGCAGTGGCATGATCTCAGCTCACTGCTATCTCTGCCTTTCAGATTCAAGTGATTCTCCTGCCTCAGCCTCCCGAGTAGCAGGGATTACAGGTGTGTGCCACCACGCCTGGCTAATTTTTGTATTTTTAGTAGAGACGATTTCACCATGTCGACCAGGTTGGTCTCGAACTCCTGACCTCAAGTGATCCACCCACCTCAGCCTCCCAAAGTGCTGGGATTACAGACATGAGCCACTGTGCCCAGCCTATTTTTTTTTTGTCTATCCATAGAGCCATTTGTTAAGCTGTGTCTGTTGGATCACTCCATGGGTTGATTCATTTACTAGGATTTAAGTAATCAAAGCAGGTTAGCTGGTCCCATCTTGTGATGGCGGGAACTAGGAGCTGAGCTGCCAGCCTGAGAATGGTGGCTTGGTTTTGCTGTCTTGTCCCTCCTGTCATTGCATTTAAATCTTCTCAATGTTTAAGTTTTCTCTGTAATGTTTAAATTGTTGCTAAACTACAGGAATGAAAGATAGGTATATAGACAAAGCAGAAGCGTAGTTTCCCTTTTTCTACTGAGTCCTGATTATTTAGGATGAGCATGATTTTTGTGTCCTTTAAATTAACATGCTTTGAATTAAATTCTGAATCTGATTCCAGGAGGTGATTTGCACTATCACCTTTCACAACACGGTGTGTTCTCTGAGAAGGAGATGCGGTTTTATGCCACTGAAATCATTCTGGGTCTGGAACACATGCACAATCGGTTTGTTGTCTACAGAGATTTGAAGGTGAGGATGGTTGACAGACTCATTCTGCATAGTAGGTATTGTGTGAATGGTCCTCTAGAAGTCCCCTTCTATTTCACAGAGTCCTGTCATTTTCCTCATCACCCTCGTCTCAGCCCTGATAAAGTCATTAGCTGTATGACATTTTATCTTCTCTAGACCAGACTCTGCAGGGACGGAGCACATGTCTGTGCCTGTCATTATTATAACCCTGGTGCCTACTACAGTGCCTGCTGCAACACATAT
>NW_012114477.1:4110548-4131716 GCF_000951035.1 Colobus angolensis palliatus | reverse complement strand
GGGTTTTTTATCAGTTAAAATTTTATTGTATTTGCTTTGTCAAATATTTGTCTATATGGTCAGTTTGTTGTTGTTGTTGTTGTTGTTGTTTTGAGACGGAGTCTCTGTCACCCAGGCTGGAGTGCAGTGGCATGATCTCAGCTCACTGCTATCTCTGCCTTTCAGATTCAAGTGATTCTCCTGCCTCAGCCTCCCGAGTAGCAGGGATTACAGGTGTGTGCCACCACGCCTGGCTAATTTTTGTATTTTTAGTAGAGACGATTTCACCATGTCGACCAGGTTGGTCTCGAACTCCTGACCTCAAGTGATCCACCCACCTCAGCCTCCCAAAGTGCTGGGATTACAGACATGAGCCACTGTGCCCAGCCTATTTTTTTTTTGTCTATCCATAGAGCCATTTGTTAAGCTGTGTCTGTTGGATCACTCCATGGGTTGATTCATTTACTAGGATTTAAGTAATCAAAGCAGGTTAGCTGGTCCCATCTTGTGATGGCGGAACTAGGAGCTGAGCTGCCAGCCTGAGAATGGTGGCTTGGTTTTGCTGTCTTGTCCCTCCTGTCATTGCATTTAAATCTTCTCAATGTTTAAGTTTTCTCTGTAATGTTTAAATTGTTGCTAAACTACAGGAATGAAAGATAGGTATATAGACAAAGCAGAAGCGTAGTTTCCCTTTTTCTACTGAGTCCTGATTATTTAGGATGAGCATGATTTTTGTGTCCTTTAAATTAACATGCTTTGAATTAAATTCTGAATCTGATTCCAGGAGGTGATTTGCACTATCACCTTTCACAACACGGTGTGTTCTCTGAGAAGGAGATGCGGTTTTATGCCACTGAAATCATTCTGGGTCTGGAACACATGCACAATCGGTTTGTTGTCTACAGAGATTTGAAGGTGAGGATGGTTGACAGACTCATTCTGCATAGTAGGTATTGTGTGAATGGTCCTCTAGAAGTCCCCTTCTATTTCACAGAGTCCTGTCATTTTCCTCATCACCCTCGTCTCAGCCCTGATAAAGTCATTAGCTGTATGACATTTTATCTTCTCTAGACCAGACTCTGCAGGGACGGAGCACATGTCTGTGCCTGTCATTATTATAACCCTGGTGCCTACTACAGTGCCTGCTGCAACACATATGCTAAGCCAAACATTTTAGTTGATCAGTTAATGAAAAGCAGTTTAGGAGCCCTTTTGGTGTCACACATTTCATAATTAATTATAATTCAGTTAATGTTCACTAAGCAACTGATTTGGTCGTGGCTCTGTAAAGGTGGACATGTACAATGATGAATAAGCAAAGAACATATATTTTATGGGGCTTAGAAGCTGGTGAGCTAAGACATAGAATGGCTGAGTCATGACTCCTCCGAGGCAAGGTCTATCAGTGAATAGTGGATTGCCGACCAGCCTGCGGAATTCCTCCCAAAGGCCACCGTCAGAGCTTTACGTTATTTTGAGATTGTCTTAAAAATCACTGATAGAGTTTTAGATCCTTGAACTGTGTAACCTCCAACTGCTGTGCCCGGGTTTCTGTTCTTCTCCTCTGTAAGAGCTCACTCGCCTTGAAAGCAATGATATAGGAGTATTCTGAGTTTTTCCATTCCAGAACATGGTGCTTGGTCCTGGGTTTTACACGTGGGAGGGAGATAGAAGCTGGCTCAGGACGTCCATGGTGACACTCACCTAGTTGTATGGCCAACAGCCTGCAGGCAGGCATGGAGAGAAAGGAACCTTGACAAATTAATGATTGTGCAAACATAGAAATGCGTAAATAGTAATAAGAAAAATGATGGGACCGACAATTTCCCAATAGGCGAGAGGATTCCAGGAGAATGTGTTTGCCTCTCATTTCAGATGCCTTCTTGAATGAACCCACAGTGGCCAACTGAAATGTACAGATTATGTTCCTTCCTCTAGAGAGCTGAGATGCCGTGATTGGCTTTTGAAGATTACTTTCTAAGATATTATGAAAATTGTATTTTATTTCCAAGAATGTTTTTTTTTTTTACAAAATACTTTGTGAATTTTAAACCTTTCTATAAGGTTACAGAATTATTATTACTCCCTTAGTTTTCCTATAAGCATAAAGAAGAAAAATGTATTTTTATTGAATTAGAAATAACTAGACAATAGTTGGCCCTTGACATTTTATTTCCTTATGCGAGCTTTGCAGAAGAACAAAACACATGCTGAAGGCCCATGAAGCGCTATTGTAATACATTCTAATTTAAATCAATAACTGGTTTCTAATCATCTTTATGCTTTATTTTTATTTTCTAAGCTATTTGGAAGGCAGTGGTATTATTTAATTTCTATTCAAACTTAATTCTAGTCACTCATGATTATTCATGCTTCAGTTTTATAATAGCATGCCATTTATTTTTATTTCAAGCAAAACAGTAGTTGATCACCAGCAGAAAAATATTAAGATGCCTATAATTCAATGTATATCAGAGAGACTAGATTTGTTGTTCATGATTATGATGACTAAATCTAATCTTCATGGATACATTTTATCAGAGTTGTGGTCACAATTATATTTGGTCATTTGGTAGGGCCCTACGTTAATGATGTACTAATAAGCAGAAATGACATTTATTGGGATTAGTGTAGCACTATGGAATATTTTGATTGCTTAGGTCAGTGTTGATACATTCTTGGAAGCTTCCACTCTGTCCTGTGCTTCATGGCTTTACTCTTAGAAATCCTTGTGGTTCTCAGAAGCCCGGAAGCTGGTGGACTCACCTCCCGCCCTTGAGAGGCGCGCTGTTCTTTCTTCGCAGTGGTCCTTGGTACGGGAAAAGGAAATGCTTTTAGTGCTGATGAACTGTGGTCCCGACATTCCTGTGTTACGTGCCCCATGTTTCATTTTCTAATGAGTAGAATCCTCCGCCTCTATCGTTACCACTTTTCTGCTGAAGTTAAAATGAAAAATATTATTCTCAGTATCATGCCCTACTTCGATGTGATGGGATAAAGCTGTAATTTGTGTTTAGGAACAAGCTATGATAAAATAGTAAGATATCAGGTGTCTGCACTCAAAGTTCTCAAAGCCTCCATGGCATTTAGGACACTCTTAAAGATCATTCTCTTTCTGTTTAGCCAGCAAATATCCTCTTGGATGAGCACGGACACGCAAGGATCTCAGATCTTGGTCTTGCCTGCGATTTTTCCAAAAAGAAGCCTCATGCGAGCGTGTAAGTAATGCGTCAACTTCGGTTCACCATCATTTCTCTCATGCCCCTTCAAAGGCATGGCCATTTGTCACCCAAGAGAAATATAATTTCTCTTGCCAGTGGTGATTTTCAATATGTCAGGAAGATCCAACATCACAGGTTGTGGGAAAGGAGATAAGAACGGGGTGCCTTCCTCACTGTCTGCGGAGAGCAGGAATTAACCAACAGTGGAGCTGAACCTGCTCAGGGACCAGGGTAGCCTCTTGGCCTCTAAGAAACAATCAGGACCTCAGCAAGAAACCAGAATCCATGCTGCCTGTGTGACCCTAAAAGTCAGTCAGTTACTTAGTCTGTTAGTAATGGTAGTAATAAACCCCTCAAAGTTGTCCTAAGGATAAGTGAAAGAGACTGTACCTAGAAAGGCATCGAGGCAGCTGCGTAGATGTGGTCAAGGGAGGTCCTCGGAGCCAAGTTTCTGTCTTCATCTACTTTTCCTTCTTTTTCAAAAAGGCTTTTCTTCCTTTTTTTCGCTAAAGAGAAATTAGAAATATTTCTCTCTCTCTTTTTTAATTAAAGAAACAAATCATCTGCTTGCAGTTTAGGCTTTCACTGCAGGTCATATTGTTAGACTTGGGTCTTGCACCAGGTCCTCTACGTGATCACCCGGGGGGAACTCTTGAGGCCACAGCCCTCAGCCAGCACCTGACACCTCGGGGACACCAGACTGCTTCTGGGTGTGGCCCTGCTTGATCAGTGCAAATTGGCCCTGAACCGAGGACTTCTCTCTGTACTCAGAGTTGTTAAAAAGACAGCAAGACTAGTACAGTTTCAGCTCTGCAGAAACACCATGGAACATGCACTGGTTTTCATTTCTGTTTATTTGGTAGGCGATGATCTGGGTGGAAAGTATGAACACATGTACAGTTTGTGGAAAAGCAGACAACTTTTGCTTTATTTTGTCTTTTTAAATGTCTCCTCCTTAGCACTGAATCTTTTAAAATTACATCTTAAGCTAACATTCATCTCTGTGTTGAATGGTCTTGAAAAAAACTCCCAGTGGTCTCATTTCATGCATCTGTGCAGACAATAAACCACAGATCCTTCTCTTTGTGTAACTAGAAGTGGTTCTGAACTGCAATACTTTATGAAGGACTGCATTAAATCAGAATTGCCTTTTAAAGCTCTGATCAAATGTTAATAGTGAATAGCACTGTTTCTGTAAACATATTTCTCTTTTTCTACGGAATCTGGGATATGGTGATAAAAGCATTAGCATTTTGCTAGCACTTTACAATTATTAGGCCAGAACCTGTGGTCGTATAAGCTTCTCTCAGGGAGTTCATCAGATTCTTTTAAGAGAGTCATTTGAATTTTTAATGCCACAGCTATTTGGTACGCTAATTTTTTAGTTAGTATAGTCATAACTAAATATGAATCCAAGGATTCATAAGAAATACTCTTCCAGAGGAATTAACTTTCAGATATGGGGTTATTTCCTAGCAGGACCTAGTGCACTTTTTGCTATAATTCACATGTCAGCTGTGAATGGTGGGCTGTTCTTTTGCCTGCTCTGGAAAGCACAATGTTTGAAAAGCATCTGTAAAGAGGTAGGCCTGAGAAGGTTGGTTTCCATGTTTAAATAATGATCAGGAGGCCACTACTTTAAAAAGGTAAACGTACAATACAATTTTTTATTTTTTATTTTTTTGAGACAGGGTCTTGCTCTTTCCAAGACTGGAGTACAGTGGCGTGATCAGGGCTCACTGCAGCCTCCCCCTCCTGGGCCCAAGTGATCCTCCCACCTCGGCCTCCCAGGTAGCTGGGACCACAGTCATGTGCCCCTACATTCAGCTAATGTAAAAAAATATATATTTTATAAAGACGGGGTCTCCCTGTATTACCCAATCTGGTCTCCAGCTCCCGGACTCAAGCAACCCTCCCACTTTGGCCTCCCAAAGTGCTGGAATTACAGGTGTGAGCCACCACGCCCTGTCAAAATCCTGTACTTTTAAGTACAGGAGGCATTTTGTGGCTAGGAAAAAAGACTCTGGAGCCAACAGATCTGGGTTTGGGTTCCTCCTCCTGGTTGTGTAAGCCTCATTTTTCCCTTCTGTGAGGAGGAAAGGACAATGATATTTATCTCCTGTGATAGTTGTGAGGATTAAGTTAACTAAATAATTCAGCGAGTCTTCAACATTTGCTGCGTGCCAGCTGCTGGCGACGCCACTGTAAGACAGAGCTGACCCCTGACCTCCTGGAAGGAGCAGCCCTGAGAACTGCCCCCTAAGTGACCAGCATATGGAGTGGTGGCGGTACCAGCAGCATTCACTTTGTCTGAATATCCAGCTGTCCCAGTCGTGCATGTGTCATCCTTGTGGAAACCCCATAAATTATAGGTGTCACGATCCAATTTTTGTGGTATGGAACTTGAGGTTCAGAGAAATTAAGTAACTTGAACCAGGTCACCTGGCTGGTATGCCATGGGGCTGGAATTATAATCCAGTTCTGTCTGATTCCAAAGCCTGTACACTGTGTGGATGAACTCCCTGAGGCTTTGGCATGATCTATTTAGTACAAGACTGAAGATTTTAAGCCACAATTTCACCCTGAACTTGGTTTATCAGGTCTTTTCAAAGCTGTAGATGTGATTCTTAGACTTCATCTCGCGGCCGGCCCATCTCCAAAGTAGTATTGTAGTTGAGGTTTTTGATTTGAGCTTAGACTTAGTCCATTTAACGAAAGAATCGCAAATTATTGTAAACTAGAAGTTAACTGTGAAGTAGCCATGAAAAATCACAGGAGAACTTCTGGAGCTGAGCAGATTGTCAGTGACTAATTTGAGTACTAGCTTATTTTATCTAAGAACACAAAGCTGTGTCTCATGTCACAGTGTCTTAAAACGTCCAAGTGTTCGTTCAGTATTAATAGTAGTACAGATCTTTAGTGGAATGCGTCAGGAAGCATTAGCAGCTGGCCTATAGGCAGAATCAGAAAACCTCAGCTGCAGGCAGTCCAAGGTTGAGTTTTCGTTGTATCTGGTATAAGCATGGGGGACTGGTCTGCATTCTTTTCTTATTTATCCTGTAGATATCTATTGTAGATATCTTTCCATTCCAGAACTGTGACTTGATCTTAATAAAGTACAGATTACAAGGTCACCGGAAACGACTTTCCAGGCAACCCTGAAATTAAACCTTCCTGGAAAATGGCTTGGATGCCCCTCATAGAAATCTCCAGTGCTCTCATGGTGTGGTCTGATGGCCTTACACCGTCAGACTTTAGGTTCGGGCTGATTGAGCTTTCCAGAATGCTGGATTTGCCCTGATGGACCAACGCCCATCTTCACTATTTGATAAAACTCTCAAATACACCTCTTAGACAGAGAGTACTGGACCCAGTGATGACCTAGGCTCATTAGTGATCCAGGATCATTTATTCTGAGTAGATTCTCACTGTTGCTGAGTATAAGCAAATTAAAAATTCTTTTTTTTTTTGAGATTGAGTTTCACTCTTGTCACCCGGGCTAGATTGCAATGGCACGATCTCGGCTTACCACAACCTCTGTCTCCCAAGTTCAAGTGATTCTCCTGCCTCAACCTCCCGAGTAACTGGGATTACAGGCATGCGCCACCATGCCTGGCTAATTTTGTATTTTTAGTAGAGACAGGGTTTCTCCATGTTGGTCAGGCTGGTCTCAAACTCCCGACCTCAGGTGATCCATCTGCCTTGGCCTCCCAAAGTACTGGGATTAGAGGCATGAGCCACCACACAGGGCCTAAAAATTCTCACACTACGATAAGCACGGAGATGCAAATCCCCAACATGAATCCAGTTGCTGCTGTATGTGAGCCCATGATGTATATGCAGTGCTCACAGCAACCTGCGAGGTAGAGATGTCATCTGATTACCCATTTTACTGATGAAGAAAATTAATCGTGGATGAAGAGGTTGTAGGGCATACAACCTTTTGCCAGAGCCCTTTCAGGCTGCATCTTGGAAAGTTCCCCACCAGCTGCCTCGCGTGCTTCCTGCAGCAGCCGGGCAAGCTCAGCCCTTCAAGGAGGGGTGGAGAGGGCTAGAGCGGGAAGGGCTTTTGAGTTGCAGATGGTGCAGATTATATATAAAATGGTTGTCCTCTCAAGTGATTTTTCTCAACTTCCTGAAAATCATCTTCACATTTGCTTAGTGCTGAGTCCTTTGACCTTCTGCAGCTTTTGAAACCTGACACGTGATTTCGCCATCTTATGTACAACTGGGCTCATGTTCCTCCTTCTTCCCCATCCCCCTAGGGTCTGTTACTGACCACGACCAAGCCGATGCCCCTGCGAGCTCAGGTCCTCAGCACAACTGGCAGCACCACACAGAGGTGGATGTCTCCATGCCTTCAAGGTCCACAGCACCTCCGTGTGGTCGCCTGTTCATTGTCCGTTCTCTCTGCCCTTTCCCTGCCTCCCCCGACCCCACGCACCTCCACACAAGAGCTCCTGAAATGGCAGGAGAACCTTTGCTCTTCATAGCTGGAGTAGAGAAGGACTGATGAGAGCCCGAACTTGCATTTTACATATTTATTTCATATGCTTGTTTATGTTAACTCATATATGAGTGAAGGCAGAAAAGGTTGTTTTCCCATTGGATGTTCAGTGCATAGCCTTTGCAGTGAAGCACAACTGTCCCCTCTCCTTTGTTTACAGTCGCTGCCGTCTAACGAGTGACACCCGGACCTTGGGGTGCTGTGAGTGTTTTCTGAAGTGCGCATGCTCTGATAACTGTGTATCCTTCCTTCTCCCTAGTGGCACCCATGGGTACATGGCTCCCGAGGTGTTGCAGAAGGGGACGGCCTATGACAGCAGTGCCGACTGGTTCTCCCTGGGCTGCATGCTTTTCAAACTTCTGAGAGGGTGAGTGGAAAAGCATCCTTCTGCTGCTGTCCTCATGGCAGCAGGAGCTTGGATGAAGACTGAGGATATGTAGAAATGACTAGATGCTAATGTTATTTTAAATCACACAGTGATCTTTAAGCCACGTGCTAATCTGGAAGACTGTGTCTTAGAAGAGTGAAAGCTGCTTCCCCATAAGCTGCTAGATAAAAGCTTATGGCTTCGTATTTTTATTCTATACCATGTAGGAATCAGAATTCTTTTAAACCTAAAATTAGACTGCTTTGAATTTTTTTCTGTGATAAGCCACATTGTAGGAATAAGTATTGTTTTGAAATGTAGATAACTTAAAAAGGTAGAATAATTTTTTCCCTAGAAATTAAGTACTCATCATCTTGAGCGTTTACAGAATTTTGAGAGTTACCAAAAAAGGATGAAAACCCAAAGTAAACCTATTTTATTTTATTTTATTTGTTTTTGTTTTGTTTTGTTTTTAGACAAGGTCTTTCTGTATTGCCCGGCTGCAGTGCAGTGACACAAACATGGCTCACTGTAGCCTCGACCTCATAGGCTCAAGCAATCCTTCCACCTCAACCTCAGTCTCCTGAGTAGCTGGGACTACAGACACGCACCACCACACCTGGCTAATTTTTTAATTTTTTTAGAGATAAGGTCTTGCCATGTTGCCCAGGCTGGTCTCGAACTCCTGGCCTCAAGCCATCCTCCCACCTCAGCCTCCCAAAGTGCTGGGATTAAAGGCATAAGCCACCACACCTAGCGGGTAAACCCATTTTAAAAAGCTTGCATTTATTGGGGAAAATGCTGAAATTAATTTGTCTTTTAAAGCTAGTAGTATAGTTGGCCCTTGTTCTGAACTACCAAAGATGATGAAATAAAGTAGAAAAGATTATGAGAGGAAAGTACCCTCAAAATATGTTCTCATATGAAACACTTAACAATTATGTTAATGTTTCCATTAATTCTAAGACTTTTAGCCAATTTTAATGGAAAGCTTCAATTAAATTTTTTTATTCAGACTCATAAAGCATTTTACATTAAAATTTCCTAGTTAATGGTTTTCCTTTTAATATTTTCATATGAACACAGTCCTGATAGTTTGCTAAACGTTGCACCTTTCCATCAGAGAGCCTCAGTGAGCACCACTGCATTTTATTACATTTAGCACGTTCTGGAGAGAGGCTGAATTCCACATTCCCCCAAAACTAGATTCTGAGCACCCTCTGTTTTGTCAAGACTCTGATAATCCAGTTGTTCTCTGCTTTGCGTTCACTTGTGATCTAAAATTGTATTATTGCTTAGAAAGTCGGGTTCTGTTATTCCTTAATTGAATTATTGTATTTGTGGAGCCTGGATGGCTTTAATTCATGTCATCAGACTAGCTGACCTAATTAGAGAGTTTATCTAAGCAAACCAGAGAAAGCCATTTCCCCTATGAGATGCTGTTCTCCCCAGTGGAGTCGCTTCTATGCATATGGAGTGCATGAAGACACCCAGGAGGTCTTTATTTTGGATCTCTGCTGGAGATGTGGTTGGAGACAGACAGCCCCTACCTACAGAATTTGGAGCTGATAAAAAAAAAAAAAAAAAACCTCTGTGTAACAGCTGAACTGTTGAATGCAAAAATCAGCAGTAAAATCTGACAATCCCAGAAGCCTTGTATCTAGGACTTTGTGTACTTCTTTGTTTTGTGACTCTAGCTGTTAAAATGTCTGTGCATATAGGCTGGAGAGGATTTGGTGTAACACTACTTCACTTTTTACAAGACTGGAGGGTTTTGTTCAATAACTCTGTCTGCTCCAACAGTGTGGTTTGTGGCTAATAAAATGAATTCAGTCTTATTTCGCTATAATTCAGCTTTGGTGTACTGAACTGGAAGATATCAATTCCTTTGTGAAATCCTCCACCAGCCTTGATGGAAGCATTATGTTCAGTGGGGCTCCTGCTAAAAAGAGTCTTGACAGACAGGAAGACGTCCTGAGGATGGCTGTGAGGATGGGACGGATGGATGAGATGAATGGAGAGTGGTAAAATAGCTAGAAATGATGGCTTCTGTGGAAAGACAGAAAGAACTGAGTGCAGAACTTAGGGGAGCATATGGTTGACTCCAGCTGCCGGAAGGCCATCTTGTTGAAGGGATCATATGCATACTGTGTAACTCCAGAGGGATGCATTTTGAGGAGAAAAAAGATTGCAGTTTGATACAAGAATGTCCAGTCGTTTGAGCTACCCAATGAAGGAGGGTTCTGCCTCATGGATAGCAGGCTCCTTGTCACTGTCTGGTGACCATCGATTGATCCGGAAGCGGAAGGAATGTTTCCAGTGTGTGATAGATAGGATTAGATGAATCTCCCCCACTGGGATTTATTATCTCATGCCATTCCTCCTATTATTTATTCAGAAGTCACTCACAGGTAGGATATAGCACTGAAGCCAAAAAGCAGGAAACATTTTTGACTTAAGTGATTGAAATTAAATGTGATAAGCATTTAGAAAGGGGTAAGGAAGAAAGGGGTAAGGAAGGGAAAAAGGAGGAGAGAGGGAGGAAGGGAGGAAGGAGAGGGAGGGAGGAGGGAAGGTGAAAGGGAAGGAGGAAGGAAGGTGAAAGGGAGGAAGGAGAGGGAGGAAGGAAGGAAGAAGGGAGAGAGGAAGAGAGGCAGGGAGGGAGAAAGGGAGGGAAGGAAAGAGGAAGGAAGAAGAGGGAAGAGAGGGAGAAGAGGGAAGGAAGGAGGAAAGGGAGGGAGGGAAAGAAGGAAAGAAGGAGGGAAAGAAGGAAGGAAGAAAGCCGACCAGCCAGGAAGGGAGACACACAAAATCCTTGAGGGATAGGCAGTCCGGGAGAGTAGCTATTGATACACACACCGTATCAGGAGCTGGCCGAGCTGTGCTGACTTCGACAGTAGCGATGTGCTGGGAGCACAGACATGGGAGAAGCAATTCTAACCTGGAAGTGTTGGGTTGACCTCATGTGGGAGATGGTCTGTGGAGTAGATTTTGAAGATAGGTAGGATGACAATACAAAGCCTGGAAGCAGGGGAAATATCAGCTTTCTATGCTTCTCAAGAGGGAGGAAGTGCTGCGGGAGAAGGCTCAGATGGTTGGGTCAGCACTGGGAGGACCTCGGATGCAGTGCTGGGAAGTTTGACCTTTATCCTCTAGGCCCCGAGGCTGAAAGCTTTTCAGTGGAGCAGTGGCAGGGTTGGATGGCTTTTCAGTAAGATTATTCTGGAAGCAGCCCGGAGCAGTGGAGGGACTGAGACAGGGTGCAGGCAGAATGTGAGCAAAAGGCAATGAGCTTGCACAGCAGCCCTGGAACCTGACAGGAGCAAATGACACGACGGTATACCAGAGCTAGCATCCGTAATGCTTCAGTGTTTTCATGGGGTGTGTTTTGTTTTGTTTTGTTTTGTTTTGTAGATGGTTGGATATGGAAGGATAGGAGTTAAACATGGTGCAATTTAGATTCCAGATGATTGGGAGAATAACAATGTCATTACTAAAATCAGTGTCTGTAAATTTTCAGTGGTTCACGTGAAACTGAAGTGTCTGGAGGGCCTTTCAGGAGCAAAGCCCTGTGGCGAGGCGGGCAGGAGGTGGGACTGTGTGCAGGAGCCTTCACTGCCTCAGCTGTGAACAAGGGGATAATGCCACCTGTTCTACTTCCTCACAAAGTTGCATGTGGGAGAACCTCAGAAATCTGCCTCTCAGCCTCCTGTGCATTTTTCCTATGCTGTGTACAAGGGAGCCCCTGGCAGCTGTCTTTTCCCGGGTGCATGGAGCCTAAGAAATCATCTGAGTGGAGGAGGAGATTGACTAGGCAGGGTCTCCAAGGCACAGGCTTGGGCACAGTCCCCTCTGCATCCTGACACTCTCCTGGAGTGCTGTCCTCAACCCTGGGGGACACTGGGCAATGGCTGGAGGCATTCTTGGTCATCCTAACTTGGGGAGGGGCTGTTACTGGCATCCCCTAAGTAGAGGCCAAGGATGCTGCTCAACATCCTATGAGGCACAGGACAGCCCCTGCGACACCCCGACAAAGAATCATTTAGCCCTAAATGTCAACAGTGCCGAGGGTGAGGACCACTGCCCCAGAGCAAGTGTCCCTCCCTCCTCCCACAGCTGTGCAGTGAGGTTGAATCAGTGGCCACCAAGGAAGGGTCTTTCTATTTTCTCTTTATTTTATTTTATTTTGAGACAGAGTTTCGCTCTGTCGCCCAGGCTGGAGTGCAGTGGCGCAATCTCGGCTCACTGCAAGCTCTGCCTCCCGGGTTCACGCCATTCTCCTGCCTCAGCCTCCCAAGTAGCTGGGACTACAGGCGCCCGCCACCACGCCTGGCTAATTTTTTGTATTTTTAGTAGAGACGGGGTTTCACTGTGTTAGCCAGGATGGTCTCAATCTCCTGACCTCGTGATCCACCCGCCTCGGCCTCACAAAATGCTGGGATTACAGGCGTGAGCCACCGCGCCTGGCCGGTCTTTCTATTTTCTGTGATTTAATCCTCGTTGCTCTGACCAACATGTCCCCTTGCTTCGCCCAATGTGCCTCCTTGCTTCTGCTGAAACACTTTTCTGAACACTTCATTTTGTCTTCATCCCCTACAAGAATACTGCAAGGCACTTGGAGAAGGAGTCTGGATGGGAGAAAGTTGTCAAGGCTTGAGAAGACGTTTTGCGTCCCTGGACTCACAGTGATTGACTGAGCCACTCATATACCCCATCTTTGGGTGGTGGTCACTGCTGCTATTTCAGATGACTTTGTCAGATACTTAAGAGTGTCTGCGTATGAAGATGCGTCCATGGTGCAAATCTGTGTAGCTGCTATCATGATCTTCACCTAGATTTAAGATGTCTGTTAAGGAAATCAATTGATGTGACAGTGGCCTCGATCTTACGCTTGTCACTGTTGATTGTCTCCCTGTGGAGTTGTCAGACATGAGGAGAGAGCCTGGACAATGGCCTAGGGCGAACTGAGTGCTGCTGGCGCTATTGAGTTTGTTCCAGGCGGGCGAAAAAGGAAAGTTTATAAATATTTTGACAGCTACTGGCTTAGGTCTGAAATGTACATTTAATATAACACGCCATCTTTTGAGTATTTTAAAATTAACTTTTGATGTGAGAGTTTTTAATCACATAATTTTTTGAACCGATTGTTTCCCCATGAAAATGAAGTAGAGCTAACTGTGTGTGTGTAGGGGGGGTGTTTCCCCATCATTTATAACGTCCTGAACAATTTTCCAGCTCATTTAGGGGAAACGTGCAGCTGTTCCATTCTGTCTGTAGTTCAGAAAGCTACACTTGACCACAGGACATGTGAATTCTTTTCCCACAGCATTCCCTGATGCAGCCTGCATGTTGCATGGGAAGAGCTTGGCCGTGCCTTGTAAGCTATTGACAGGCCTGTTACTGTCTTCTATTTAAAGCGGCTGCATCAGGGAGCAGCTGCGATCACACAGAATCTGTGCGCACCACGTGCCTCGCTCAGAATGGAGATTATTACTATCATAGGTTTTCTTTAACGTTTTTCAAAATAGAAACCAAGTCTTTGGCTTTGTTCACAAAGAATAATCAAGAATACATTGGAAACAGATGTGCATCAAGATTTCAACTTGAAAGACCAAACTGTCTGAACATGGCAGCATAGAATTGAATAGCTGAAGAGCATTTTCTGATAATTTCTCTTGAGCCGGACATGGAATTGCTATATTTATAAATGGAATTTGTAGCAATGGGGCCCATGTGCTGGAAATGGTTTTGGCACCACTAACTTTAACTCTAAGTCCCCTCACAAGCCTCCCTGTGGTCTCATGAAAGACTTTAAATTTAGCACAGAGTGCTTGTGTCAGAACACAGCAGGCCGCAAGGACATGGGGACCAGATGCAGGAGTGGGGTCCTCTGGCTTTGCACGCAGGAGCCAGGTCTGAGGGATTTGTCAAAACACCAGGGGATCTTCCCTTAATCGCTTTTTATACGTTAAGGAACTTCGTGGGGTGGAAACAGCTAAGTGTCAAGCAGGGAGACTAAGGTTTTCATAAGATTTGATAAACTTTCATTCCTTTTCTCTGCAACTGTAAACACCTTAATATTTCCATGGATTTTCTATAAAATAATGATACAAGTATGTTTTTAAAAATTATAAAGAACAGATATTGTTTGCTTTTATAGCTGCTTTTTAAATGTGGTAATTATACATTTTTTCCTTGGAAATAAGGCAAAAAAGATTATTTCCAATCAAAATCTGTTTTAAAAGTTAAATGCTTGCTGGGTGCTAATTTACCTTGTTTTGATCTTTTTTTTTTTCCCCCAAATTAATGCTTTTAAGAGATGGCAATTAGTTTGTATTTCACTGCATGATATGGAAGGAAATAAAGGACTAGAGTGCCCTCTCTTGTACAAAAATAAAATTAAAGTGTTTCAGACAATAAGTGGTCTGAAATGTAATAATCTCAAAAGATAGTTCAATGTATAACCTAATTAATTCAGTAGGATGACCAGCTCAGTAGCAGTAAGTAGCAGTGCAAGATAAGTGGCATTTTCATTCTTTTTTAGAATCTCACTGATTTATGTGTTCAACATTCTAATCCATTTTATGGAGTTAATATTAAAATATTTTACATAATATCCTGCCTGCCTCAGATTATGTCATATATGCCTTATAAATAAATTTATACGATTACTACTTACCAGGCACATCTTGCTATAAGAAAACGCAATCATATCTGTCCCTTTAATCTTCAAAATGAAAAATCAACCACGGTATTCTAGTTTGCATATTTCATAGTGTCTTTTAATGATAAGATTTCCTTTGAAAACCAACTTCTCCAAAATTTTAAAAACATGAGAAAAAGTAATCTGTTTTACACAGTTCACCAAGTAGACATTCATTTCGTAAAGTAAGAGTTATCTTTATTAATTTCACCAGTGATTACTGTATTAGGTACCTACCGTGTACTGCCATTGTCTTGGCCACTTGCATAGATGTCACTTTACTTTTTCCCTTCACCACTTCTGTGAAGTATGCTGCTTGATCCCCGCTTTACAGATGAAGAATTGATACTGAAGGTTTCTATCTGGCTGACAGTCAGTAGACAGTCAAGTGACAACTTGAACCCAGCTTTTGTGACTCTGGAGTCTGGGGTTCTGCACAGGGAAAGCAGGAAGTATGCAGAGCTGTGGAGAATCTGCTGGTGCATGGTTAGTTTCTGTTTTCATCAAAAGGATGTATTACTTAAAATGACTGGTTTCTAGGGGTGAATCGTTTCATCTCCTTCATGTTTTGGTTCAACTGCTATTCCTTGGGCTGAGGGAACAATATCCATTTTCCTGAAAAATGTACATGAAAGTTATTGTTTAGCTCGAACTCTCATATGACAAATGTTATATAAATGACTTTTATTCTCATGATTACCTGTTGGCTGGTTGTATATCTTTTCTAATGATATTTCCATTGGGACAGCGCGTTTTAGGGCCACAAGTTCACTGAAGTGAGATTCAGGCAGTTCAAGTAAGGTACAAGTCTTTCTATTTTAGGACCTAACGTTTGTTCGCCAATTCTTCCATGGAAATGATAAATGTTTATGACTTTTGCATTTCTCCAGTTTTGAATGAATAGTGATAGGACATCATATTTTACCCAAATATTAGTAGTGATATGTGCTATTTCACCTGATGCCATATTTTAATAGAAAAATTCTTTATTTCTACAGTCACAGCCCTTTCAGACAACATAAAACCAAAGACAAGCATGAAATTGACCGAATGACACTCACCGTGGTAAGGGATTCAAAACTGTATTCTTGTCTGCATGGTAATTGTCATGCTTCGTTCCGTCAATAATAAAAAATGCTATTACATAAAATATTATAGGAAATATAAAATTATGTATAAACATAATAAAAATTTGCTTTCTTGAAACAACTGCAGATACAATTTCTAAAAGAATTTCTAGGAGAAAAATTAATGGAAATAGATGCCAAGGCAAAAATCAGGATTTACTAACAAACAATATGAGGAAGCTAAAGAAAATCGAGAACCAGAAGTAAAGAAATCAAAGAAAAGGAGAAATTGCTGAGATGCCAATGAATGAGAATGCCTTCTGGTTCTTCTGATCTGCCCCCAGACTCATTGATTTTGCAACTGATTAGTTACCTTTTTATGTGTCTATAGAGTAAATATTAATTCATAATGAGGCTGCAATTTTTAATACTATTGTTAGCCCAGTAATAGCCTTTAAATCTGGTTGAGTGTTAGGATACTGTTTCCATGAACGAATTTTTGAAATGTTACTCGTCTTTTCCCCAGAATGTGGAACTTCCAGACACCTTCTCTCCTGAACTGAAGTCCCTTTTGGAGGGCTTGCTTCAGCGAGACGTTAGCAAGCGGCTGGGCTGTCATGGAGGCGGGTAGGCCATTGTTCCTGCCTTTCGGTATCTTTACCAGAAGAGCAAAAGAGTGATTTTAAATACTGCCTATCAAAAGTCATCCCTAGTCATTAAAATCTTCCATTTTGATGTGAAAGGGGGAAAAAAAAACACATGGGAAATATACGTATATTGTCCTATGTGTTTCATAATTAAGAAGTTGAAGAAGTCACTCACTTTTTTACTTTATTTATTTTTGAGGTGGAGTCTTGCCCTGTCACCCAGGCTGGAGTGCAGTGGCGTGATCTCGGCTCACTGCAGCCTCCACCTCCTGGGGTTCAAGCAACTCTCCTGCCTCAGCCTCCTGAGTAGCTAGGACCACTGGTGTGTGCTACCATGCCTGGCTAATTTTTGTATTGTTAGTAGAGGCAGGGTTTTGCCATGTTGGCCAGGCTGGTCTCAAACTCCTGACCTCAGGTGATCCATCTGCCTTGGCCTCTAAAAGTGCTGGGATTATAGGCGTGAGGCACTGGGGCCAGCCCAGTTTTTAACTTTTAAAGATTGACCTTGTAGATGACAGAAATGAATTCTGATATTTTGTAGTCCATTTGTTTTTTAGTGATGGTTGTATTTGTGATTGTGGCAGTTTAACATTCTGATCAGATTCTCACATATTTCTCTCATGCAGAACTGAGTAACTGTGATCTAACACATGCTCACTATTCTCCTGCCCCAAAACACTCTGAACAGTAATATCTGGATTTCTTATAGAGAGGGACTTAAGACAGACCTTTCTCCTATATCCCTTTACCCCCAGGCTTGCTTGGCATGAGAAATAACTTTTAACTGTATATTACCTATATGTATATCATACATATGTGTATGTATTTTTAGTGTGCATATTATACATATAAGCATTTTACATAGATAGCTAAATAATGTACTTATATATGAGTATGTCCTTATTTATCAATTTGCAAAATTACCTATTCCTGCTATAATAGATGAAGATTTAGCTCACTCATTACCGTCTCTGTAGCCTTCCCTTCCTCCACCTCTCAAAAGTTGAAACACTATTTTGGGCTCCTCTTTTGCTTGCCTCTGTAGCTTTAAATTCTGTGCTTAACTCAGTCGTGCCTTTTTCCAACTATAAACAGTATCTAAGTTGAGGATTTTGACATTCCTGTCTTTCCTTGACTTCTTCTGTCTCATGTTCTTTCATGTTAATTTTTATTTTTAAGTTATCAAGATGATACTGCTTTCTATTCTGTGATCATAATCAATCTTTGTGCTTTGCATATAGGTTGATTTCAAAAGTTGCAAATGAAGAAAGGGTATTTATACTCTTATGGAATCAAAAATGTTGTTCATTACATGGTTTCTACTTAGCCTGGTAATAAACCTTAAGTTATCATAATCAATCTTTGTGCTTTGCATATAGGTTGATTTCAAAAGTTGCAAATGAAGAAAGGGTATTTATACTCTTATGGAATAAAAAATGTTGTTCATTACATGGTTTCTACTTAGCCTGGTAATAAACCTTAAGTTAGTTTTATATATATATATATATATATTATATATATATATATATAATATGATATATATATAAAATATGATATCACACACTCTCTCTCTCTCAGAACAGAATATGATAGTTGTGGACTTTGTTTTTCCCTGATGTTTCTTTCGGGAAGGACTCAGCCTGCAGCTGCAGTGAGACAGAGGTGCTCTATTTCTGCTGATTGGCATCATCTCACCCAACACTTCCCTCTCCAGTCTCCTGGTCTGAATCTGCCATTCACTCGATTCCCTGCCTCCTGCTATATTTAGGCTAGATATAGAATTCTAAGTAAATAATAATTTTCCCCCAGAACTTTGAAGCTCTTGCTTTATTGTGTACAAGCGAACAGTCAGTGCAGGTCATGAAGCTAGGTTACCACTCACGATGGCAGGCACATAGCATCCCTCGTGCTTGGAGACTTGTGCTCTTCAGCTTGGAGACCACCCTTACTTTACTTATTTGACGTTTATCCTCCTCTGTTTCTCATAGAACTCTTATTAGCCAGATGCTGGGATTCCTTTCTAGATTTGGGCCTCTGTGCTCCTGATCTTGTATATTATCTGTATCTTTGCTTTAATTCTTTGTTTTACTTGCCGGTAGCATACATTTTCCACCCTTTTATTCGTTTCTTTCTAAAAATCTTTAGCAGGTTTAATTTCTTAAAAGTAGAACCTTTCAGGGGTTTTACCCCATGTTAGAGTAAACACCTTGCTGCAGGTTTCTGGAGTTGGGTGTGGGGGAAGGAAATACAGTGGGTATGGGTGTGCATGTGTGTGCGTATGCAGCGCAATGCCCAGAGCTCCAGTCCTATGTCTCATCCCCCAGCCACACACACTGTGGTGAGCTGGAGCTCAGCATGCTGGCTCCGTCCCCAGGGCAGTAGCTCTGCCCTGCTTTGCTGTCAGTCACTACCCCTGTGTCAGCACCCCCTCTTGACTGCTGATGGCTCTCTCTCTCTCTCTCTCTCTGTCTCTCTCGTGGTGGATTTATTTTTCTAATATTTATTTTTACTTTTATTTTCATTTTTTATTTTTTTGAGATTGAGTCTCGCTCTGTTACCCAGGTTGGAGTGCAGTGGCATAGTCTTGGCTCACTGCAACACCTGCCTCCCAGGATCAAGTAATTCTCCTGCCTCAGCTTCCCAAGTAGCTGGGAATACAGGTGTGCACCACCACACCCAGCTAACTTTTGTATTTTTGGTAGAGACGGGGTTTCGCCATGTTGGCGAGGCTGGTCTTGAACTCCTGACCTCGAGTGATTTACCCGCCTTGGCCTCCCAAAGTGCTGGGATTACAGACATGAGTCACTGCATCCGGCCTATTTTTGTTTTTTAAAAGAGATAGTGTCTCACTCTGTCCCCGAGGCTGGAGTTCTATGGCATAATCATAGCTCACTCCAGCCCCAAACTCCTGGACTCAAGTAATCCTTTGGCCTCAGCCTCCCGAGTAGCTGGGGCCACAGGCCCACATTACCATGCCTGGTTAACATTTTTTTTTTTTTTAATAGAGAAGGGGTCTTGCTATGTTGCCCAGATGGGTCTTGAACTGCTGGCCTCAAGTGATCTTCCCCTCTTATCACCCAAAGAGCTAGGATTACAGGTGTGAGCCACCGTGCCTGGCTCCTGTGGTGGGTTTATATCTCCATATTGCTTTCCTGCCATTTCAGCGGTTATTGAGACTGTGTAAAGTTACATGCTTGCACGCAATCACTGGCTTGAACCAGAAACCTTCTTTCTGGGGCATTTCTAATTGCTTGGATATATGGAAGTAAAATTCTTATTTAGCTTACCACATTTAATGTGTGGACAATGATGGGTACAAAATGGAACCCACTAAGAAAATCACCGAAGTGTTTCCAGTAAAAACGCACAAGGAAAACAACTGACTTGGATCCCATTCCTTCATTCACTGTCTGTTTACTGGGCACACACTGATGCTACCCTATGAAGTGGCTGAGGCAGTGCACATGGTAGGCATGGCCCCTGCCTCCCTGAAGCTCATGCTGTGGGAAAGCCATGGTGTAGAAACATCGAGTAAGACAGGTCCAGGTAGTGCAAAGCAAGACTTTGGAGAGTTTTGAGCAGAGAAGTGGTGAGTTCATCGAAGATGATTTGGGCGCTGTATGAAGTGGGATGGGGCTGCAGGTGGGCAGGACTAGAGGTCAGAGGAGGAGGCATTAGAGCAGTTTAGGCAAGAGGTGCCAGGGCTCTGATGCCTCAGTGTTTCTGACAGGACGTCTATCCTTTCTTCCCTGCCCACAAATGCCGGTAGCACCCTGAGCAGGAATCACTACCCCTGGCTGGGCAGGGTGGCTCACGCCTGTAATACCAGTACTTTGGGAGGCCAAGGTGGGCGGATCACAAGGTCAGGAGTTTGAGACCAGCCTGACCAACATGGTGAAACCCTGTCTCTACTAAAAATACAATAATAATAATAAATAATAATAATAATAATACTTAGCTGGGCATGGTGGCACGTGCCTGTAATCCCAGCTACTCAGGAGGCTGAGGCAGGAGAATCGCTCGAACCCGAGAGGCGGAGGTTGCAGTGAGCTGAGATCACAGCACTGCACTCCAGCCTGGGTGACAGAGAGAGACTCCATCTCAAAAAATAAAAAATAATAATAAATAAATACATAAATAAAAATAAATTTAAAAAGAAAAGGAAGAAAAGAACCTAAGCGAGAGTCTCGTGAGGATGGGAGGTGGTAGGAAGTAGTCAGGTCTGGGTCTGGCCGAGGGCTGGCTGCGAAGCCTGAGGGAAGACAAGCATCCAGGACCATCCTGCCTGGGCCTGTGCAGGAGCAGTGCAGAGAGGGCTGCTTTAGACCTGCCTGCATCCTCTGAGTGGGCTGGGGAGTAGGAGTGTCCTGGAACACAGGGCACAGGTTGGTGCTTGGGATACAGATTGAGGAGTCCTATAAGGACACTCAAGCTCTGGGCTGGGCGAGATGCCCCAGGGACTGACTACAGAAGGGCCCCAAGAAGCAGCCTTGAGCTCTGTGACAGGATGTGGAGAGACCGTCAGTGGCATGTGCTAGGAGTGCTGCTCCCCGACGCAGGCTTTTCCTTGGAGTGTACAACTTTTTTTTTTTTTTTCCTGGAGACAGGTTCTCACTGTGTCACCCAGGCTGGAGTGCAGGGGCTCAAGCTCTGGGCTGGGCGAGATGCCCCAGGGAC
>NW_012114477.1:4093454-4110498 GCF_000951035.1 Colobus angolensis palliatus | reverse complement strand
GACAGGTTCTCACTGTGTCACCCAGGCTGGAGTGCAGGGGCACAATCTCGGCTCACTGCAACCTCTGCTTCCCAGGTTCAAGCAATTCTCCTGCCTCAACCTCCCAAATAGCTGAGACTACAGGCGCCCACTACCACACCCAGCTAATTTTTTGTATTTTAATCAAGACAGGGTTTCGTTGTGTTGCCCAGACTGGTCTCGAACTCCTGAGCTCAGGCTATCCACCCACCTTGGCCTCCCGAAGTGCTAAGATTACAGGCATGAGCCACCATGCCCGGCCAACTTTTGCTCTGGGTACTCTGAGTTTTAATCATGACCTTCAAGAAAACTTGTTTCTTCAATTTATTTTTTATTTCTATTCTTATTTTTATTTTTGAGACGGAGTCTTGCTGTGTCGCCCAGGCTGGAGTGCGGTGGCGTGAACTCGGCTCACTGCAAGCTCTGCCTCCCGGGTTCACACCGTTCTCCTGCCTCAGCCTCCCAAGTAGCTGGGACTACAGGCGCCCGCCACCACGCCTGGCTAATTTTTTTTTGTATTTTTAGTAGAGACGGGGTTTCACTGTGTTAGCCAGGATGGGTTTCTTCAATTTATAAAGGGTTTTGGTATACATTATATTATTAGATCTCTTGTTTGCTTCTGAGTAAATGTGGTGCTTCACATTCCTGTCATTTTCCTATTACATTATCTATTGTGATGTGTAAATATTTGCTATAAATTTCTTTAATGTATAGATATCCAATTTAATTCTTATTTTCAGTTATGTTCTCATGACTATAGAATTATTGTATGTGTGTGCGTGTATGTATATATATATCTGTGAAAATTTCTAGGTTATCTTAAACTGTAATAACTCAAATAAATGATCATATGGGATAATATTCCCAGGCGCTGCATGCAGTATTCTAAACATCATAGCGTTCCTCCTGTTGTTTTGCAGGAAGCGTATTTATTTGCTTTCTTAAAGGAAAAACTGGAAATACTTGTTCCACTGTGTTGTTAACAGGAGACAGTTTTGCACAGTATTTCCTATGTTTCCAAATGCATACTTAGCACTGTTATGACTCTTTCTCCTCCAGCTCACAGGAAGTAAAAGAGCACAGCTTTTTCAAAGGTGTTGACTGGCAGCATGTCTACTTACAAAAGGTACTCCCTCCGTCTGGGACTCAACTTTGGGTACTGCCGCCCTTACACGCTCATCTCTGTCAGTTTCTGTCTCTGTCTCTCTATGCACTGCTGGCTTCCTGGCTCTGTCTCCCCAGCATCCCCGCCACCTACCTCCCCCAGCATCCTGTGTCCGCAGTGCCCTGGTACCCAAGAGTTACCATGCAGCCAGTTCCCTTTGGGGCACTCTCACTCTTCATTTCCCTAATATAAACATTTTGAAAATATCTCCTCTATCAACTTATACAGGGTAAAATGGAGCTATTATCTAGTTAATTCAAATGCACATATAATTGAGCCTTTTTTAGTTTTTGCTCTTCTTCTTGAATTCTTATCTCAACGTGACTGGATTTTTACATAGATATCTATAAAATGTACATGAAATTTCTGCCATAAATGTATGTATATTTTCTAGCCCAATACTACATAAGAATGAGCATGATTTTATATCAGGATAATTTCCTTTCCTTATTTTAAGCTTCATTATATTAGCGTTGATACAGGAAATACCCCAAATTCAATTTTTAGAAAAATGTTGATTATCAGCTTTAGATTTGCTTTGCATGAACTCAAGCTGCCGAGAAATGATGATTTTCTCTAGTAAAGAAAGACTAATCTGTTAGTCCTGCCGAATTAGAGTTCGACCTCTGGGTCAGTTAACATGTACCTCAGGGCGTTCGCAGGTGTGCCCTGCTCCCTCTAGTAGCCCCGTTGTCTCTTGTGGTTCCAGCAACCTGAAGGTGGTGTTGCGTCTTCTCAGAGAATGTGCTCTCTTAAGCTGAGGTGGACGGATATGCAGTCCTGAGATTTTGTTATATTTGAAAATTATTTAAGGCTTTGGACGTGAATCCTGTTTTTCTTTAATTTGTCTAAAATCTAGGGCCTTCCTTTGGGGCTATTCAGTGCAGAAGCTTTTCTACACAATATGAAGTATGATTTGTTACGAGCTTGAATGACATGCTGTGCAGTGTGGCATGTGGATATCTCACGCTCTGCTGTCATTGTGGAATGTTAGGTTGGGACGGGACTGTACGATCATCTGATAACTGTGCCGTGCTTATTTGGATCTTCCAGTACCCACCGCCCTTGATTCCTCCCCGGGGAGAAGTCAATGCTGCTGATGCCTTTGATATTGGCTCATTTGATGAAGAGGACACCAGAGGGATTAAGGTGCACATGCCGTCACTTATTTCTTTATCTTTATTTTTGGATGGGGGGATTTCTGTTGGAAATCAAACTTACTGGTTGTTTTAATATTGGGCTGTTGTAGTATTTTGCCTACAAATGAGTAATCAACATATTTGAAGAATGTGTAAGTTAAGGACCTAAATTAAAGGCTTTGAAAGCTTTCTTCAGACTAATAGTTTTATTTCTGAGGAACTGCAAGGTAAAATGTTTATTGATTTGGAATATTTGTGATTGAAATAAAACTTGAGGCCGGGCGCGGTGGCTCAAGCCTGTAATCCCAGCACTTTGGGAGGCCAAGACAGGCAGATCACTAGGTCAGGAGATCGAGACCATCCTGGCTAACCCGGTGAAACCCCGTCTCTACTAAAAAATATACAAAATTTGGCGGGCGAGGTGGCGGGCGCCTGTAGTCCCAGCTACTCGGGAGGCTGAGGCAGGAGAATGGCGTGAACCCGGGAGGCGGAGCTTGCAGTGAGCTGAGATCTGGCCACTGCGCTCCAGCCTGGGCGAGAGAGCCAGACTCTGTCTCAAAAAAAAAAAGAAATAAAACTTGAATTGTACCTGAAGCAGGAAAAACAGCTGTGTGATATCAAACATACTTCCCTAGTGCCAAAGAGCCAACTGTCTCAGTTCTTCTAAGTTTTTAGATCTCCCCACATTAGGATGAAAGAGCAAACGGCATGAATCATTTTGCATTTGTCAGTCAAAGGTGAAATAATTACTGTTTTTTTTTAATACAATCCTCTGCCTTTTTTGAACTTTCATTCATATCGTTATTCCCCCAAGTAGACAAGACATAATTAGAGATGGTGAGTCATGAGAGAAGATCATCCTGTTTAAGATGCTGGGTCAAAACACATCACTACATCAAGCTCTCACCTACCCCCATGCTGGCAGCTTGCCCCAGGCTCTCCCCACTGCCCCCGGGCCTACCCTGTTTCTTCTTAGCTGCCCCCATTTACACCCTTCTGACACTAACCCTCCTTGCCTTCCCCACCAAGTAGCTTCCTTCTCCAAAAGGCTGCAACACTATTAAAACACATGCCTGTGAGGTGTAAATAAAAGAGTGACAAGTGAAATGCAAGGGCCTAGCAGGAGCCATAACCAGAGACACACAGGACTTGGGCCAACTAGGCTGTGGGACAGAAAAGGCAGTAAATGGCTGGAGGAAGATGGGAGGACTGCGTGGAAGGAGAGCAGCTATCGGGAGCAGCGTGTACAGGCTAAGTGCACCTGGGGAACCCAGTGGCAGCTGGTCAGAGCTAGCGGCCCCAGGAGATGAGGGGCTGGGCCATGATGATGATTAGGGTGTTCACGGGACCAGCTTCTCAGGTGTTGGAGGTGAGGCGAGGACAAAGTGCAGAGGACCCAGGTCACGGGGCTGTGAGGATTGCTGCCCAACTGAGAGACATCCCTCTGTGGTCTGGAGCAGTGGCTGGGGTCAGCATTGAGACCGATGCCTAGACCTGTACACCACCAGGTGTCGTCTGTAGCCGGAACCGTTGATACCTGTCAGGTATATGAGTATACAGCAGTGTTTTGGGGAACAATCCACTTACAAAGGAATTTTAAAAATGTACTGCTGTCACAATAGAATTTTTTCACCTGCCGTATACCACTATCTATCCATCAGAGTACTAAAAATAAAATACTATTACGTGGGCACCCACGAACATGTTTTGATGTTAAAAAGAGGTTATCATACTTAAAAATGTTGTAAACCAAGATCTAGGCTTTGGAGTCAGACAGACTGGGCTGGGATCTGCCTCTTAGCTGAGTGAATGTGGGCCATTCTGTAACCTCTCGAGTCTTGGCTTTCTCACCTGTAAAGTGGGGGGTTTCATTGCCAAGCTTTCTCTGAGGATAAATGAGGTGGCCTGCTGAAGGCTACAGGCATATAGTCAATGCTTGACAAACTAGTAGCTTCTACTATTATGTTTTGGTTCTTCCTGAGCGAGAGCTGAGAAGGAGCACACTTAGAACAAGAAGTCCTGTCTGGTAGGGAGTCAGCTATAAGCAAGAAGCCCAGGTCCTGCCCCCGTGAGAGCTGAGTCCAGCAGGGAGGGCAGGGGACTGCATTTTAAGAAACTATCTTTTAAAAACAGCCCAAATAATACATTTTCTTTAAAAAGGTGGGAGAAAACTCACCTCATGTAAACATAAGTTGTTTTTTTTTTTTAGTTCTTTTTCAGCAAGGTGGGCTCAGTCATAAAGATGGGTGGGCTCAGTCATAAAGATGAAGTCTTCCTGAAATTGTAGGCAGTAGAACGGTGTCTATTAAACCGAGTTGGCCATTTCAGAATAACTACCTGGGCAAGGAGCTTGCTTTGACTCTTTGCCAGACCATTCGGAACCTGTCCCTGTGTGCCTGATCTCGGCTGCTCATCGGACCTTGAGGTTTTCAACACCCCATCACTCACACACACTCACACATGCACCTCCAGTCCCATTCAGAGCAACCGAGGGGCTCAGTTATGGGCTTAGATTGAATGCCTGAAGAAAACAGAAAGAGGAAAAGCTCTACAGGTCAAAGCGACCTCAGAATCAGCAGATTATTATAACAGATCAATGAGACTGGATGGAGTAGGCCCCATATTGGGATGTGGGATGCAGCTGCTTCTGGTGTTCTGTTGATTTGCTAAGGGAATGTGTGCAAGTGCCTTAGCCCCCTTGATCTTTCTTGTCCTTGTCAGTATTTTGCCTGTTATGATACCTACCCCTGCTTATCTTTCAAGGAGTAAGCAAATTAAGTTTCTAAGGAGGTCTGTGCTTCTAAGACAAGCATGTTTTTATCAGTAGACTTGCTAGTATTTCTGCCATAAAAATGTAGCTCACATGCAGAAAACCATTTTCTTTGTTCATATTCAAAGTGCAGCCTTACCTAGAGGGGAGAAAGAAGAATTTTGAGTAATCGCTTGGAAGAAAAATGCTACCTTTAAGTGTAATTTTTGTTACAGCAGCTCTTAAAGTCTCCATTGCCTAAACTCTCCATGTATCTGGAGAGTTCTTATACATGTGATTATGATGTCAAACTGTAAATAGTTGGAAGGTTCATGGAATTAATAGGAAGCTCAGCCTCATTTACCTTTTGTTTTTCTAACTTTTCAGATTGAGGGTAGGTTCAAAAGCCCTCTTGGCTTCTCTCTTATAACAGTTTTTGAAACTATAGAAACAGTTTTCCTACCTATGTAAACAAAATATCCTTACCATAATTGAAATTTTACTTTGTTGTCAGAATCTCCTAGTACTTCAGGTAAAACCCTGTATATGTGAGTTTTCATTGGCAAACATGTCATGAAGATAGTATAGAAGATTGGGCTGGACGTAGCTGATGCAGGACTGAAAGTGAAGTGCTCCCCAGTTCTGTTTGTGGATGCTGATTGCTTGAGTTGTCATTAGCAGAGATTTATGACAACTAATAACCTGCCTCAGAATGATTACTGCTGCCATCTAGTTATCTTCCTATATAGAGTTATGATCGAGTCACCATGCATGTGGCGCCGTGGACTCTTAACCTTTGTAAGTATGTTAAATCATAAACATCTTGATTTCTTAAAATAATCAGCTGCTTGATTGCGACCAAGAACTCTACAAGAACTTCCCTTTGGTCATCTCTGAACGCTGGCAGCAAGAAGTAACGGAAACAGTTTATGAAGCAGTAAATGCAGACACGGATAAAATTGAGGCCAGGAAGAGAGCTAAAAATAAGCAACTTGGCCACGAAGAAGGTAAAATAGCTCACGTGTCTCAATACATTTCTAATGCAGTAAATTTTCAAAATTTCTTGTAAAGCTGAAAAAATATTTGGGGCTTATGGTATTTTCCAGTCGAGAAGAAATCAATGCCATAAATGTTTCAGTTTGCTCTGCTTGGAGGAGCTCAGTCTAATATTTCAAAGTCTTCAGTCAGCACACAAATAAGTCTATGGAGACAGGTGGCCGGGTTTCTTTAGTATGCCCTTTTATCTTGGAGTGCTTGGGGACTAGTTTGGAGGTTTTTTCCTTGCAGATTGAGTATGACAGTGTCAGGAGTGGGGCTGGTGTCGTTGATGTGTGCCTGTGCAGTCGTCTGGGCACCTGACTCAGTTTAGTCCTCTGTTGTCATCACCTTGAGACTCTTAGTCATTTTTTAAAAAGGGGCCTGCATTTTCATTTTGCGCTGGGGCCCGAGAAGTATGTAGCCAGTCCTGGCAAGGAACTTAGCATGACATGTTTCTTGTCAAGAGAGGTAAATGGGCCGCGTGCGGTGGCTCAAGCCTGTAATACCAGCACTTTGGGAGGCCGAGACTGGCAGATCACGATGTCAGGAGATCAAGACCATCCTGGCTAACACGGTGAAACCCTGTCTCTACTAAAAAATACAAAAAACTAGCCGGGTGAGGTGGCGGGCGCGTGTGGTCCCAGCTACTTGGGAGGCTGAGGCAGGAGAATGGCGTAAACCCGGGAGGTGAAGCTTGCAGTGAGCTGAGATCCGGCCACTGCACTCAAGCCTGGGCGACAGAGCAAGATTCCGTCTCAAAAAAAAAAAAGAGAGAGAGAGAGAGAGGTAAATGTCTCCCATTCAGGTACTAACCAGACCCAACCCTGCTTAGCTTCCAAGATCAGACAAGATCGGGCATTTTAAAGGTGGTATGGCCGTAGACAAAAGAGTTAAATGTATGAAGACATTTATATTACAAACAGCATTTTAAAAATTGCCAAATCAGGCCAGGCGCAGTGGCTCACGTCTGTAATCCCAGCACTTCAGGAGGCTGAGGCAGGAGGATACTTGAGTCCAGAAATCCAAGACCAGCCTGGGCAACATGGTGAAACCCCATCTCTACAAAAAATAAGAATTAGCCAGGCGTGGTGGTGTGTGCCTGTAGTCCCAGGGACTGGAGGATCACTTGAGCCCAGGAGGTTGTCTGCAGTGAGCTGAGATTGTGCTACTGCACCCTAACCTGAGTGACACAGCAAGAAGCTGTCTCCAAAAAAAAAAAAATTGCCAAACTGTATTTTTATGTAAATAATTCAGTGCCCTACTAAACATAACATCAAGTAAGAAACATAAGTTTTAAATAAATCAGTTATTCTCAATTCACTGAATATGGTTACTCTTGATTTTTCTAAGATTTCTTGAATTTTGGATAATTTATTGTAGTTGATGATTATGTTAAGATGTAATTTCATTTTCCCTCTGAGCAAAGACCCTTGCGAGGTTAACCTTATGTAACAAGAATGACCAGAAACTCTTTCACTCTATTAATAGGTTACTTTGGTGACAGCATCTTAGTATAGGATTCCTTGGTCTTATCTGACAATTTCCCTGTATCATTTAAAGTGTCTTCGATTCTGGATGACTTACTCTGTATATAAACATTGCCAGAATACACCAAGGGAATCCTGCATTCTTTGAACTGTGCTTACCCCAATTCTGCAGGGACACACAGCCTTTATTTGTAAGCTCTTCTTTTTTTTTTTTTGTTTGAGACGGAGTCTCGCACTGTCGCCCAGGTTGAAGTGCAGTGGCACGATCTTGGCTCACTGCAACCTCCGCCTCCCAGGTTCAAGTAATTCTCCTGCCTCAGCCTCCCGAGTAGCTGGGATTACAGGTGCCCACCACCATGCCTGGCTAATTTTCTGTATTTTTAGTAGAGATGGGATTTCACTATGTTGGCCAGGCTGGTCTTGAACTCCTGACCTTGTGATCCGCCCGCTCGGCCTCCCAAAGTGCTGGGATTACAGGTGTGAGCCACCACACCCGGCCTTAAGCTCTTCTTTAGAGAACAAGTCCATTGTGATCACACTGGGCTGTGTTTGCCAGAGCAGATTTTACACAGGAAATTGAATCAATGTGGACTTGCTCAAGGAGGGGATCATGATGTCACTAGAATCCTGATTAATTGGATCCAGAAATATATATATATCTTCATAAGCATGTTCAAGTGTATCATTCTAGTTAGAGCTGTAATTAGACAAAGTTTAGCAAATCGAGGAATTTATCTTCCTATGTTAGTAAGTAATTCGTGCATAAGTAGGTCTCGGCTGACAATCTCAGAGGTCACCTTTATAGAAAAATATAGTCTAGGCTTAGATTCCTGAAAAAAAAAAAAACTTATAATACAGTCGGTCCTCCACGTCTCAGGTTCTGCATCTGTGGATTGGACCAGTCGTGATCAAAAATATCTGGAGAAAAACAACAAGAATAACAATACAACAATAACAAAGAATGCAAATAAAAGCTATACAGCAGGGGTTCCCAACCCCCCCCCCCCCAGGGGGAGGCTGGTTAGGAACGGGCCGCACAGCAGGAGGCACCACCTGAGCTCCGCCTCCTGTCAGATCAGCAGTGGCCTGAGATTCTCAGAGGAGTGCAAACCCTACTGTGAACTGCGCACGTGAGGGATCTAGGTTACGTGCTCCTTATGAGAATCGAATGCTTGATCTGAAGTAGAACAGTTTCAACCCCAAACCATTCCTCCACCCCCCTCTGTGGAAAAATTGTCTTCCACGAAACTGGTCCCTGGTGCCAAAAAGGTTCTGGACCACTGCTACATAGTGTAACAACTATTTATGTAGCATTTACACTGTATTAGGTATTACAGGTAAACTAGAGGTGATTTAAAGTTTGTGGGAGGATATATGTAGGTTCTATACAAACACCATGCCATTTTATGTTGATGACCTGAACATCTACTGATTTCGGTATCTGCTAGGGTCCTGGAACCTATCCCTTGTGGATGCCAAGGGATGACTGTGCTCATATTTTAAATAGATTTTGGACATGCAGGGACTTCTCAGTGAAAATGACAACTCCATCCTTCCCATCACCACTGACCCTCCCTGGCCCTCCCTCTCCTTTGTTCTTTTCCTGCTTGTCTCCAGATGACACGACATGAGTTTTACTTGTTTACGGATGGTCTGAAACTCTCACTAGATTGTAAACTCTCTGAAGCAGGGGTTTTTGTCTCTTTTGATCTCTGCTGAACCCAGAATATCTGGAACACGCCCAGCACCTGGGCATTCATGTGATACTTGTCGAAGAAATGAGTGTGTGAGTGAATGATTTTAGCACAATCACCAAAGCCTTTAATATAGACTTTAAAATTAACCTTTTTTTTTAAAGACACAGTATTTCATGATAAAAATGTAATCAGGACTCAACAATGTATGTGAATTATCTGTATACATAACCACATATTTGAGGAATAAACCTAACATTAAGCTGAGGAGTGAACCATTTTTGATCCTTGTGTTACCTTAAATTACTTGGACAAGAAAATTCCCACTATTATTATTTTTAAGATAAAAGAGAGATTAAAGGGGGAATCCCAACCCCACGTAAAGGAGAAGGTACTCTGGGGATAACTTGACTTTAAATACTCTCTATTCTCCAGTTCTCCTTATACATAATGAAAAGAGTTTGGAAACTTAACTTTTGCCCTCCCAGAGCGATAAATGAACATCATGGGTTTATCAGAATATTGAGAAGCAGCCATTTACTATGTGAGCAGAGAGAGCTGCAGAACCCTCTGATCTTTAGATCCCCAGTGCACATGCATTTAAAACTAAAATCATGACTTCTGTAATGTGTTCTGTTTATAGAAACCTGCTTTTTCCAAAAAGTATGTGTGTTCTTTTTTCAGAGAATAATGCTGCTAAGACATTTTGTTTCAGAGCCTATTTAACTCCTAGTGATTTTGTATTCCTCAGATTACGCTCTGGGGAAGGACTGTATTATGCACGGGTACATGCTGAAACTGGGAAACCCATTTCTGACTCAGTGGCAGCGTCGCTATTTTTACCTCTTTCCAAATAGACTTGAATGGAGAGGAGAGGGAGAGTCCCGGGTAAGTCTAAGGCAGTCTCACCGAGCATGTTTCCCAGTACGTACAATGGCATATGGTTATTTCATGTTGCTGACATGTTTTATACAATATCCTCTGAAACTCTGTGTCTATTTCACTGGTATCCATGAGATTGTAATGTGCAAACTTTAACTTGTTCTTAAACTTCCACGTCAAGGAAGAACTTGGTAATACCTGAAAATAGAACATGCTATTTAGTGCGATCAGAAGCACCTCATCATCAGATGGATTTGAAGAAGGCTGGAGAGCAGTTAGGCAGATCTAAAAAGAAAAGACAAGCCGGACTTTGAAGGCAGACAGAGGTGTTCAGCTCCACCGCTGAGTGTCTCTGGGACTTTGAACACATCACACTGACTCTCTCAGCCTCCGTTTTCTCATCTGTGACATGAGGGAAATAGAAATGATAACAACTGCAGTCAGCCCTCCATATCCACAGATCCCCATCCTGGGATTCAGACAACCAAGGAGAGAAAATATTCGGGAAAAAAATAGTAACAACACAACAATAAAAACTAATACAGGAATAAAAAACACAGTCTAACAACTATTTACATAGCATTTATGTTACAGGTGATTTAAAGTATACAGGAGGATGTGTGAAGGTTATATGCAAATACAATACCATTTTATATCAGCAACTTGATCATTCGTGGATTTTGGTATTCTCGGGGGTTCCTGGAACTAGTCCTCTGTGGATACCAAGGGATGACTGTACTGTAATTTTTGCATGTTTATCTGAGGTCAAGTGCTTTAGAAAAAAAAAAACAAAAAAAACAGGAACAACAACAACTCCATGTGTTTAGGAACATTTGAGGGTCCGACTGTCATTTTATAAAGAGGAAAGCGGGCTTAGAGGGGGAAAGACTGCCACCCAAAAACACAACTGGACAGTTAGGAGGTAGAGGGCTGACTCAGACCCGGTTGTCCTGTGCCCTCAGTCTCTCCATTGTACGGCCTCTCCTAGTTGGGTCAAATATAATGTCCCAGGCTATGACACTTGACAGAGAGGTGAGGTCACCAAAAGATACTTCCCATGTGTCTCCACCTTGTTGAGAATTTGTAGATGGATCATACAACAGACAGCAAGATGTAGCTGCCCTCTAAGATCCTTTTGAGAGCTAATGTTTGTGAACAAGATAAAAAGAAGTTTCCGATCCACACTGTACCTTTCAGCAAATCAGGCAGCATTTATTAAGTGCCTACTGTATGCGGAGCCCAGGGCTTGTCACCAAGGAAGGAGCCAACCCTGGTGGAAGGCTTCTTTTCTTGGGGGGGGGGCCTGGTGAGTCATCAGAAGCCGGACAGTGGTCCCAAACACTGACAACATTGCTGATGTGTTGGATGTGTTGGAATACCGCCCATCTGTTCTGCAGGGATCAGAAGCATGGAAAACAGGCACCTAAATCTCACGTATTTGACTTTGGACTGTATTTTTAGTTTACTGTTGGCAAAGTTTTCGTTCAATTATGCATGATTACAACTGCATATCACTCCATTTCTTTGAAAAGAATCAAGGTCTTCCCACCATCGCTCCTGCCATCAAAGTGATCTTTGAAAAATTAGAATCTAGGATCTAAGTTCCAATTAATAAGATTCTTTTGGGGACCCTGAATTGTAACTCAGGGCTGGGAAGCATCACCGTAGCTCCCTAAAGCTCAGTGTATTTCCAGGTAATGAGCGGATCCGGGCAGATTATACATTTATTATGCTACCCACTGGCATGTTAAAAGGAAATCACCCCAGTTTTCAGGATGTTTGAGAATTAAAAAAAAAAAAAAAAAACTTACCCATGTTTAACATTGGATGTACTAAATGAGCTTGGTTTTAAAAGATTCAACATTTAGTGTTCTATTTGAGAAGCTACATCATATGCATGAGCAGATTTGTAAGTCTAAGTAAGGAAAAAGCAAACCTGAGTGTTCATCAGGGTGTCATTTCTCATTCAGGATTCCTGAAGTAAGGAACTCATGACACTGTAGCATTCACCTTAAGCAATAATGCTATAGACTTTTTTTTTTTTTTTTTTTTTTTTTGAGATGGAGTCTCACTCTGTCACCCAGGCTGGAGTGCAGTGGCGTGATCTTAGCTCACTGCAACCTCCACTTCTTGGGTTCAAGCGATTCTCCTCCTCAGCCTCCCGAGTAGCTGGGATTACGGGTGCTCACCAACACGCCTGGGTAATTTTTGTATTTTTAGTAGAGATGGGGTTTCACCATCTTGGCCAGGCTGGTCTTGAACTCCTGACCACGTGATCCACCCACCGCGGCCTCCCAGAGTGCTGAGATTACAGGCATGAGCCACCGCGCCCGGCCTATAGACCTTTTAATCTTTTAATGAAACCACCTCTGTTTATGACATCATTGGGATACAATCAAAATATTGTTAGCTTTACCAGCTGACATCACTAAACATTTACTGAGTTCCTGCCTTAAAACTGAACCACACACCTTTGACTCGCATAAAGCATATGTGGCTCTGTTGCTTCCTTACAATGTTATTGATAGAATTTATATAAGTGTGCCGTACAACAAGTACGCCTGCAGTTCATCAGCATTCAAAATCAATTCTGTGTTGAGGGAACAGCTTTGCCGTTTTTCCATAGCAAAACGTTGCTTTCTCTGCAGTTTTCCTTGAAACATTATAATTTGAACTTTGGTGTGTGTTCCTTTATAGCCATTTTCCCCTTACTTCTAGAATATCATCAAAGAAAGAAAACTGAATGTGTTTTCTTTTTTAACTTGTTCTAACTTGGTAGTTTTTGGTATTACTACTTAAGAAATCACAAAATAATTTGAATTTTGGATTTCTGTTTTTACGGTTAGCAAAATTTGCTGACAATGGAACAGATTCTCTCTGTGGAAGAAACTCAAATTAAAGACAAAAAGTGCATTTTGTTCAGAATAAAAGGAGGGAAGCAATTTGTCTTGCAATGTGAGGTGAGTTTTTATTTTTTCTTAGGTGAATGTTAGAATAATGAAATGTTCAGCAAAGTTGGCTACCTGACTATAAAACATTTTCTTACGCCATGTTTTATCACTTACAGACTTAGTAAGAAAGCCCCAAGGTACAAGATTTTCAGCAAATTAATCGTTATTTTTTAAAAAGGCAAACATTATTAGAAAATGGAAAGAGGATGTACATAAAATAATGTCATTACCCTATCAGGAAAAGCTGCTCAGTATTTAATGGGGCCTAGAATTTTATTTATTCTATAGCTTTGAAGATTTTTCAGCATGTTCGATGTTAAGGTTTATATATTTAGATAAATATAAGATGGCAAGCTGAAATGCCATCTTCTCTAAAGGAAAATGCCATCTTCTCCTCAAAGTTACGTTGTAACACAAATTTCATTCCTGGACACTTTGCGACTGGTGTACTAGTGTGTGCCAGTTTTAAGAGAGCATATTTAGAGAAATAAACACGTATTAGATGCAAAAAGTCATTTTTACTAATATCATTACATACATGAATATATATTTAAAAATTTTTTTGTCAAAACTCCTTCCCCTATATTATTACAGATTTCATTTGTTTTAGAAATCAAAAATAATCTCTAAAAAATTAAAGGCAGTGCTTCTCAGAGTGGGATTGTACTGGAATCATCTGAAGGGTTTTAATGTGGCCTTTCCCTGCTCTTTTCAAGAGATTCTGGAGAAGGTGGCAGCGCGGCCCATCAGCTAGTAATGCCACTGGGGGTGGACACTTAGGGTGTGCTTCCTTCAGAGGTTCCAGGGATGCTGGTAATCAACAGAGGCACCCACTGCTGTTGGCAAAGTGGGTGAGCCTGTCACAATGTCTGCCTTTGTGTTCCCCCTCAGAGTGATCCAGAGTTTGTGCAGTGGAAGAAGGAGTTGAACGAAACCTTCAGGGAGGCCCAGCGTCTCTTACGTCGAGCCCCGAAGTTCCTCAACAAACCTCGGTCCGGCACTGTGGAGCTCCCAAAGCCATCCCTCTGTCACAGAAACAGCAACGGCCTCTAGCACCCAGGAACAGGGAGGGTCCTTGTGGAGGACACACCAGGGTCTCAGCCTTTGGGGGTGAACAAGGATGAGGCATCTGATCTATTCGCTACCGGGACTCCTCCAGGCTCCTGAGGGGAGTTGGGACCCTTCGGCTCAGGGTCAGCTCAGCTCCCTGCCTTGTCACATTTGTCCACATTCAAAACTACTGAAGAAATAAAAGTTCTTTTTCTTTGCTACACACTTTGGTACCTATGAACCTAGAACTTGAAGTGACTCCCACTTATCACGTAAATTTTTATGTCTGATATCAAACACATCGTAGACTTTCCAGGATGGAATTTCAAGATGTTCAGTGTTGGGTAGCAGATTGCCGTAAGCATTGCCGCGTTTTATCTCTAGTCACTGCTGATTGTCTATGTCTTTGCTCCGTACTGCTGGGGGATGGGAGAGCCACAGTGTGTTTCCTTTGCACACTTCACAACTGACTTCTTGTCCTGGGGTTAAAAGTTGAAGATATTTCTGCACTCGGGACCTCCTCTGGGAGCTGCACCCACGTGACTGCCCTGCCTCTCACCAGTCTGTTCCGGGGCCCCCTCGGCCAGGTGGGAATGATGGACACGTACTCTCCAAGTGTATGGATTAACTAGGCATTGAAGGCATTCATCCGTCCATCACTGGAAAGATTTACAATGATTCTGAAGGACAGGCAGTGGAGTTTTAGGTTTCAGGGGCAAGAGCAGTTTTCAGAAGTCTTTGAGTCCGGTGTGCACGAGTCGACAAGCAGTACCTGGCGTGCAGAAGCACTCGTGGGTGAGTCCATCTCGGGTCTCGACAATTAGCAGTTGTGTGACAGTCATTCTGGTTCCTTCTGCCTGACCCTGGGAGACATATCAGAAATGGATGTACAAAAGCAGGTCTGTTTTACGTTGTAGTATAATTTCAGATGAATTGTATTGAGAAAATGCTGAAGAATGAATGTGTCAAAATGAGTTAACTGTGTATATTGACGTTCATGTCGTCATCCATGTGTCATGAGTGAATGATACTTTGCATTGGACTGTACGACCGTGAGGACCTTAGGGCATGAAGCCTTTTCCTGGTCCCTGCAGCATCTGCCCCATGAAGTTTGTTTTCTCCCACTGCCTCCAGGCCCCACTGATACCCCCAAATAGATGCTGGGTTATGAGAACCAGCGAAGTCCCCCATGTCATCAGTCTTAAAAAAAATAATTTTACAAGTCCACGTATTTGTCCCATTCTTGGAGTAGTTTTAGTGTATGTCTTTGCTAACAGTATAAACCACTTGACATCATAATTGTCTGCATCCTGTCCTTGATATTTTTAACGGCTCCAAATCTTTGTTTTTATATTTGTGTGCTGTGTTCATGGGCAAAGTAAGTACTTTTTAATGCAGTTATTTTGAGAGTTTGGAAGATAAATTACCAAAAGAGTCCATTATTTCATAAGAGTTACTTTGCAAAAAAAATGTGGGGGTTTGTTGTCTATCTTAACTACTAGTTGGGGTTTAAATTAATGTACATTTTCTACTATCTGTTATTTCCAGTGTGGGAGGAGGGACGTACTACTTATATGCATTCTCCTTATTTAAAAAGGAAGAATAGTATTCAAATTCTGTTTAAACACACACACATAGACACACACACACACACACACACCCTAGAAGCAGAAAAGCCTTTGTTCTTAAAGAGTGAGTGCCTTCCCAGCCCTGGTTAATTATAGCTGTGACTGATGCCGTTCCTGTCTGTATCTCAAGCTCATAGGTTCTCAGCACGTGCAGTTGAGGATGTGCTGGGCCTCATGCCTGTTCTCCAGGATAAAGGGCCTGCTGTTGAGTCCATCAGGGCCTGGGCTTAGCGTCTAATGTCTCGTACCTAGGGCATGATCTACACAAATGTGTTCAGAAAGATTATTCAACTTTTCCACACTTGTTCTAAAATTGAGCTGATCCCCATCTCTTTCAAAAACTAGAATTTCTGCTCTAAGAATAGAACATAAGGCTCCTCTCCCTTTTAGAAAAGATATATGAATTGGAAAATACCCTGAAAGTCCTTTTGCTTTAAACAAAAGTGTGAACTTTTACACTTCCCCAACTCACATTTGATTTGCAGTGATATGGTTGAGAAGTACATCTAGATGTCATTTATTTAAAGGCCTTTGTAAGAGTAGGTTGAGCTGCTTCTGAGGCCAGTCACCCATTGTGTTGGGGTCTGGTTTGAACGTCTTCTGCCAAAATGTTGTGATGGAGGTGTTTCTGCCACCAGACACAGGATACCGCTGTGCCTGCACCGGGTTGCCTGCGTGGCCAGAGGAAAAGTCAGTTGGATAAACATCTTGGTATACTTGGCTGATATTTTTTTAAGTTTTTTAATTTTTTGGGCTAGGGCCTCGCTCTGTCACCCAGGCTGGAGAACAGTGGGATGATCATGGCTCACTGCAGCCTTGAATTCCTAGGTTCAGGCAATCCTCCCACCTCAGCCTCCTGAGTAGCTAGGACTACAGGTGCATGACACCTTTCCTGGCTAATTTATTTTTTGGGTAGAGACAGGGGTCTTGAACTCTTAGGCTCAAGCGATCCTCCTTCCTTGGCCTCCCAAAATGCTGGAATTAGAGATGTGAGCCGCCATGCCCAGCCGTAGTACTTGGATGTTTTAGGTTTTCCAAGTGTTACATAAGTCCTAGAGGTTCACCCTTCTTACACTCCAACTATTAAAAAGGTCAAAATTCAGCCTACTTTTTTTATTATTTTAGATTTCTGTGGTTGGGATATTTTAACATTGATGAGAAAAATAATTGAGTTTGATATTTTTACAAAATCATGCTGTAATAAGTCTTGATTTCATGATTCAAAAGAATCAACAAAGCCTAA
>NW_012114477.1:4086645-4092018 GCF_000951035.1 Colobus angolensis palliatus | reverse complement strand
GTTTCAGAATTTTAACATATCAAGAAGAAAACAACGCTCTCAAAGTCTGGCCTTTTTGGCATGATGTAAACCTATAGAAATGCTTTGAAATGTGCCGGGGTAAGATAAGAGTTATCTTGTATGATTTAATCGTATGCAGTGTTGTCTCAGTTACGTTCAGGGAAATGTTTCTGTGTCATTCAGAGATGCTTGATGAATTCACACCTCCCACCCTGAGTGTGAGGGGTTGACTTGTTGGGAAATGAGTTGGGCTTCACTGGGATCTGTGACAGGTGGGGGCTGGGCTGGGTGTCACAAAAAGAATAGTGGTAGAAATGGGGCGAAAGAAGAAAGAAGTTGCTGGTAAAAATCATTACACCATAAAGCACCAAGGAAATAACTGAGTTAAGATAGGTGAAGTTTTCCCCCCGCCCCGACCCCGTAACAGGAGATTTTTCCTTATGATAATTATTCTAGAACTTGGTCACTTTGTTTTTGAATGTGGAGCTGCTGAACTCATTCAGAAGCTATTTGCTGTCTGTCAGGACCTTCTGAAGAAGTTCTTTTGCCTCTGCCTACCCTCTGGCACCCTCCCATGAAGGCACAGGTGACCTAGAGCTAAAGCATTATCGGGCCATCTCCAAAACACCCTGAGTGTGTGTGTGCACTTTGCAGCCCCCGAGGTGGAGAGGCAGTGTCTGGATCACTGTGAATTCATTGCCCCATTGGTCAGTTGGGGACACTGTTACAAATCCATTGTAGTCCTGGTAAAACTGTCAGAATAACAGGCCTCTTCTGTTCTGCCCTGCTCACTTCTATGGTGAGTTACCAGCCTGGGCAACACAGCAAGACCCCATCTCTACAAAAAATTTTTTTAAAGTAATTAGCAGTTTAAATTTTTTCCTAAAGATTTAACGTGATTTTTCCCTCCTATGTAAAGTTTACTGGAGAGACTTGAATTAATTATTTAAATTCATGTTAATATGATTTTTTAAAAATCCAGGTCACATTTTAACAGTTTATTATGGAACAAATGAAATCTGAACTCTAAAATGGTACTCCTTGGCTTCCTCAAGTCATAATGAACTTTATATTTTCTTTGTCCTTAAGGACTAAGATAGTTGTTTTCTTTTAGCAGAATAACAGAGATTACCACTCCTGCAGGCCCCCACCGCTGGCCCAATGAGGTCTTTCTGACCTAGCTGTGTTAGCATCAATTGAGAAATGCAGGGTCCTAAATTTTAAATTGCCTTTCTTAAAAACACAAAGAAACTATAGAAAATGGGTTAAGAGTATATGCATTTCATCAAACACATATAGAGAAAAAAATCCTTCATTTTAGAGTTAAATAACTCAGCTTTGTATAGCAGAGTTAGCTCTCCAGTATCTAACAATCTCAAAATCATCTCTGAAAACTGGTAACTATGCTTCCATTTTTCATTTTGTCCTAAATATCAGATGTCTTTGATGTAAGGGTAGGGAATGGAGAAATATTTTCAATTGTGTATTTGTATTACAAAGAACTTGAAATTTACTTTCTTAGTTGATTATCTTAAATGATGTATATATTATATGTGGTTTATAAGCTCAACACTGGCCATTTTTTTAGTTTTATTGTTAAATGGTATTTTTCTATGTTTAATTATAATAGATTTGGCTTTTTCTGGATAGCATAAAGATCACTGAACTATATATATATAAGAAACAAGAGTTCTATTTTAGCACAAAAGCATTTTATATTATTTATTGAATCCATAAGTTTGTTTTCGTCAAAAAACATTCCATATTATTTCTGCTCCTTTTTATTTGTATAGTTTGTTATTTAAAGAGGCAGTCCTTCCTGTTCTTAATACAATAAAATGGAAATAATGCATATAGCAATGTGGCCAGCATCTCTTCTCACTACCATGGACTGTTTTCAACAACAGTTGATCTCCTGGTCTGTGCTGAGAGGCGCATGCACGTCTTTTGTCACACCGGGCAGCGAACCTGCTGTGGAATACTGCTTTCATCTACCTCTTCAGAAGGCCTCTTGCTTGTCGACAAGTACCCCAGAGGGTTTGTTCTGGACTGGCCATCTCATAGAAGGATTTCTGTAAGACTCGGCAGTGTCACTCCCTCAGAACCTAGGTTTGTTTCTAAAGCCACGGTATTGTCCAGGAGCCCCTGTGCGTGGGGCAGGTAGCTATCCCTCCCATGTCGTTAGTAATCCTTTAGGATTTAAGGGACAACTGGACAGCATCATTCTTTCCCCTTACTGTGCCAAATCCCCACCATCAGCCTTGCCATTGCCTTAAGATTCGATTATTGCACCCAATTACCCAACCACTAAACAGAAAGGCCACCTTCACTCTTTGAAAAAGACAAGCTGTGTTTAGAAACACTGCTTTTCAGAGTAGCACATTTGAGTGTGACTTTTTCCCCCCTTCACTATTTCAAAATGGTTTCGAAAATGGGGCCTTAAAGGTAAGCGCCCTCATGCATGACTGAAACTTTGTAAGAGGTCTTGTATTTGAATGGCCCCTTAAGGATTTATGTGAAACAGAATGAAGTCCTGTCTCTGTGAGAGAACGTGCCTCCTCACTCATTTGTCTCTGTCTGTTTTCATAGCCATCAATATAGTAACATATTTACTATGTTCTTGGCAAAGTATAATACCCTTGAAGAAAGAAATCCGTTTTCTATTGTGCATTGCTATACGAAGTGAAGCCAGTAAACTAGATACTGTAAATCTAGATATTGTACCTAGAAAAAAAATATCATTGGTTCTATCTCTTTTTGTATCTGTTGTGCCAGGGAAGGTTTATAATCCCTTCTCAGTATACACTGACTAGTGCACGTCTGAAATAGTATCCCACGGGAGATGCCGCTCCATGTCTGAGGCCACCTGCCCCGTGTGGGGCACACCACCATCAGTTAGCACCACCGTTTTTACAGTTACTTTGGAGCTGCTAGACTGGTTTTCTGTGTTGGTAAATTGCCTATATAAATCTTAATAAAAAGGATCTGTACAAAGATATCTACTTCCGTGTGCTGTTTTTCCCCTCAGTTAAAAGCTGCATTTCTTTACCAAGCTGTTAAGCTATCAGAAAGTGACTGATTGGAAAGAATCCCGACTCTGGGGAAAATTCACGCAGAGACTGATTTTATATAGAGGAAGAAGGGGACCGCCGAAAGCATTTCTGCTGATTTGGTGGATTGTTGGAGCGTAGCCAATTTCACAGTTTCGGGGTTTGGGAGACCAGCGCTTGTGCCCTAGAATAACACGTTGCAAACGAAGAGCCTGGAGAGCCCAGGCGGTGAGGAAATCCAGTGGGTCTAGCTCATCTAGAAGCTATTCCATGCTCCCCAGCCCACCACTGGGGGACTTTAGATTCCCTCTCGGAAGACAAGACCCCTTGCTCCCTGTCCCTGTTCCCACGGAAATGTGCTGAGATGCTCCCCCCAACTCCCCATGGTGCCCGTCGCTAAGCCAGAAATCCAAGGTGGTAGTCCCCAGGCCACAGCTGCCTGGGCATGACTGTCTTCCTTTAGGTCCGCGGGTCAAGGGCAGGCTGGGTATCTCCTGTCTTTAAGCTGGTGGGGGTGGGGAATACCTTCTCGCTCGTTCAGAAAAGAAGGAAGTCACGACTGGTCTGTGTAGCCACTGAGTAACCCTGGAGTATATTTGTGCTTGCCAGTTTGAAAGCCGTGTTGCAAAATAGTTGACAGGGCACCCAACTATGGAGTGTGTAGCCAGATCCATGGGCAGGGGGCGACAACCAGCATGGAACCCTTGGTCTAATGTGTTACATAACCGAGGGAAGCTGGGTATGGGGGTTCAAACAAGCACTCCAAGCCCTCTCAACAGCTGCAGAAATCAAGTCACCCCCTCAGAAGCCAGAAGGAAGGGAAATAGCATCAGGATCTCAATTCCTAGCATCATGACTTTGGACAACCTCTTTGGCCCTCAGTTTTCTCACCCCCGTGTTATGAGAGTTGAATTAGAGGATCCTGAAAGGTCGTCCAAGCCAGAAACATCCTCCGTCTCTGACTAGAGGTAAGTAACGTGTTGAGACGCATAAAGGAAATGCCTTCCAAGCTCTAGGTTCCTCCTGCGTTGCATTATGACTAATCATGTTAATGTCCCCCCTTTAAACTGTGAGTTCCTGGATGCAGGAGCCCCTCAACTGTGTACTGAATTTGAGGAGAGCCATCTAACAACTGCAAGGTTTTCTTTCCCTGGGCACTTTTACCAGTTTGGATATTGGAGTTCTATAAAAGAGTTTTTCAGGCCAGGCGCAGTGGCTTATGCCTGTAATCCCAGTGCTTTGGGAGGTTGAGGCAGGAGGATCACTTGAGCCCAGGAGTCTGAGACCAGCTTGAGCAACATAGCGAGACCCTATCTCTACAAAAACATAAAAAACTAGCCAAGCATGATGGCCTATGCCTATGGTCCCAGCTACTCGGGAGGCTGAAGCAAGAGGATTGCTTGAGCCCTGGAGGTGGAGGCTGCAGTGAGCTGTGATTGCACCACTGCTCTTCAGCCTGGGCAACTGAGTGAGACCCTGTCTTAAAAAAAAAAAATGGTTTCTCAGCCCAAATTATTCAGGCTATTTCCAGAGATCAGTTTCACCCAATAAAACCTTCAGCTTTTACTTTGTGCTCACATACAGTTTTGGAAGTGCACATAATTAATGAAATCCATGAGGAGAAATTTATTGGCTCATTTTGTTGTTGTTGTTTTTAATGCTTAATTTCTGTGGGGACGTAGGTATATATATTCAGGGGTACACGAGACAGTTTGATACAGGCGTGCAGCATGTAATATCCCATCAGGGAAAATAGGGTATCCATCACCTCAATGTTTATCCTTTCTTTGTGTTACAAACATTCCCATTATACTGTTTTAGTTATTTTAACATGTATGATAAATTATTGTTGTCTATAATCACTTTGTAGTGCTATCAAATACTGGATCTTATTTATCTAACCATGTTTTCTCACCCATTAACCATCCTCACTTCCTGCCCTGCATCCCCAATCTACCCTTCCTAGCCTCTGGTAACCATCATGCAACTCTATCTCCATGACATCCCTTGTTTTAATTTTTAGCTCTCACAAATGAGTGGGAACAAGCAAAACTTTTCTGTCTGTGCCTGGCTTCTTTCACTTAACATAATGTGTCTTACATTTCCTTCCATGTTGTTGCCAATGACAGGCTCTCATTCTTTTTTTTATAGCTGAATAGTACTCCACTGTGTGTATGTACCAAGTTTTTCTTTTTTTTTTTTTTTGTTTTTGTTTTTGAGACGGACTCTCGCTCTGCCGCCCAGGCTGGAGTGCAGTGGCGTGATCTCGGCTCACTGCAAGCTCCACCTCCCGGGTTCACGCCATTCTCCTGCCTCAGCCTCC
>NW_012114477.1:4084311-4086595 GCF_000951035.1 Colobus angolensis palliatus | reverse complement strand
TCACGCCATTCTCCTGCCTCAGCCTCCTGAGTAGCTGGGACTACAGGCGCATGCCACCATGCCCGGCTAGTTTTTTGTCTTTTTAGTACAGATGGGGTTTCACCATGTTAGCCAGGATAGTCTCGATCTCCTGACCTCGTGATCCGCCCGTCTCGGCCTCCCAAAGTGCTGGGATTACAGGCATGAGCCACCATGCCTGGCCCACATTTTTTTTTATCCATTCATCTGTTGGTGGACGCTTAGATTGATTCCAAACCTTGGCTATTGTGAATAGTGCTGCAATAAACATGGAATGTCTTCAATATACTGATTTCCTTTCTTTGGGGTATATACCTAACAGCAGGATTGCTGGATCATATGGCAGTTCTATTTTTAGGTTTTTGAGGAACTTCTACGTTGTTCTCCAAACTGTTCTCCATACTGGTTATACTAATTTACATTCGCACCAACAGTGTATGAAGATTCCCTTTTCTCTTCATCCTCACTAGCATTCATTATGGTCTGTCTTTTCAATAAAAGGAATTTTATTTTATTTCTTATTTTATCTTTTGAGACAGAGTCTTGCTGTGACGCTCAGGCTGGAGTGTAGTGGCATGACCTTGACTCACTGCAACCTCCACCTCCCACGTTCAAGCAATTCTCGTGCCTCAGCCTCCCTAGTAGCTGGAATTACAGTTGGGTGCCACCAAGCCCTGCTAATCTTTGTATTTTTTGTAGAGACAGGGTTTCACCATGTTGGCCAGGCTGGTCTCCAACTCCTGGCCTCAAGTGATCCACCTGCCTCGGCTTCCCAAAGTGCTGGGATTACAGGCATGAGCCACCATGCCGGGCCATTAAAAGCCATTTTAACTGGAGTGAGATTAGTGGCTCATATTAATGGGTCTGTAATTCGAGAAGTGAAATGGGAAATGAAGGCAGAGAAGCACAGCAAGGAAGCATTTTGCATAGCTTATGGATATCCAAAATGACTGGATTTTATTTAATGCTTTTTTTTTTGAGATGGAGTCTCACTCTGTCGCCCAGGCTGGAGTGCAGTGGTACCATCTCGGCTCACTGCAACTACCACCTTCCAAGTTCAAGTGATTCTCCCGCCCTAGCCTCCCAAGTAGCTGGGATTACAGGCGTCCGCCACCACGCCCGACTAATTTTTGTATTTTTAGTAGAGATGGGGTTTTGCCATGTTGGCCAGGCTGGTCTTAAACTCCTGACCTCAGGTGATCTGCCTGCCTCTGCCTCCCAAAGTGCTGGGATTACAGGCATGAGCCACCGTGCCCGGCCAATACATTTTTATATTTTAACCATAGTATCAGGGGAAAATGCCCAGTTTATCATTTACCCTTTTAGGGGTAGGCACAGCCCCAATTTGATAGCATGCAAACCCAATCTCTGCCTGGAGGTAATATATGGCAGAAGGAAGTGGAGTCAGTTTGTCTAGGAGCTATACTAAGCTCCTCAATTTGCTCCCAAGGTGTCCTAAAAGTAGCTCCCAGTAACCCCCAGGGACCTGCACCATTTCATCTCTACAATGGGGATGATGATAAGACACACCCCATATCCATTACAGGTTTTCTGAGGATGTAATAAGTAGAAACATACCAAGCGCTCAGAAGGGTGTGCAACATACAGTATTCTCACAATGCAGATTGACTTTATTTCTATGAATATTTTACTGTTTGTAGATCCACTACAGCATATTTTAAACTACAGCTCACTGTACCAGGTTGGGGAATGCCATGAAGTCTGCAGCCCAGGCATTGATGGGGACCTCTTGTTCCTCATTTTCAGAAGTGATAGGCAAAGCTGGTGCTTCCTGCAGAAGGCAGGAGGGAATGGGGGTGCTGCCCATCCTCATGCCCTCAAAACCTACCCAGTGGGTCAGTCAAGGTGCAGCTACTAGGTAAGGAAAATGCTGCTTAAGATCTATTTGACTGAAATGTGTTTAAATGTATAGATTTACACCAATCATAACTCAAACCACATGTGATGTGGGTGCGCCAGTGGTTCACACTTAGCTTTGCACTTGGGGTTTTTGTTTGGTTGGTTTTGGTTTTTGAGATGGAGTCTCACTCTGTCACCCAGGCTGGAGTGCAGTAGTGTGATGTTGGCCCACTGCAACCTCCATCTCCCAGGTTCAAGCGATTCTCCTGCCTCAGCCTCCCAAGCAGTTGGGACTACAGGTGTGTGCCACCAATGCCTGGCTAATTTTTTTTTTTTTAAGTATTTTTAGTAGAGAAGGGTTTCACCACGTTGGCCAGGCTGGTCTCAAATGCCTGACCTCAAGTGA
>NW_012114477.1:4079225-4083601 GCF_000951035.1 Colobus angolensis palliatus | reverse complement strand
AAAAAAAAAAAAAAGAAAGGTGTTGTTTCCACCTGGTGGAGGTGCCGTTAGTGTTAGTTACCTCTTTGTCAGCTGGTCTAACTCTTAAAATTTCCTTTAATGTTTCTAGGGGTTCCACCTTTCATATTCTTATTGTCTTGAGCTCATTCTTGGCCAGACCCGGAAGATAAAGTCACAGATGCAAGTACCCGGTATTTGATTCCTACTGCCTTTTAGAGTGCTCTGAACGTTGCACTTGGAGGCAGTTCCAAGGTTCATCATCATGTTTCAGAATTGGAGGTTTAAGCTCTTAGCCTCCTCACTGAAGATCAACATGGCAGAGGGAACCAGTAATGAACATGAGTCGTAGTAAGGTAACTGCAAAAAGGAGGAAGCGTTTTCTTACTCCTTTTGATTCAAGGTGCCTAACTCTTTAAAAAATGTCAACTGGGTAAAATATGGATAATTTTGGACTTGAAGTTCAAAATGCATATTAAAAATTCTATGGCAACCACTGAAAAATAGAAATAGTGAATAACTACCAAACTAGTATCAAGAAAAATTGAAAATTAAGGCTGGATACAGCCTGTCACCCATAATCAATCTCACTGCTTTAGGGGACTGAAGTGGGAGGATCACTTGAGGCCAGGAGTTCTAGACCAGCCTGTGCAACATCGTCAGGCCTCATCTCTGCAAAAAGTTTTTGAAATTAGCTATCCAAAAAGTTTTTAAAATCCGGAGGCTAAGGTGGGAGGATCACAAGATCCCAGGAGTTCAAGGCTGCAGTGAGCTATGATTGCACTACTGCACTCCAGCCTGGGTGACAGAGTGGCACCTTGTCTTAAACAAACAAACAAAACAGAAAAATGGAAAATTAGAAAGGAAAACTCTTCGTCCCCAAAAAATGCAAGGAAGGATAAGTATTTAATTTCTCTTCACTGAAAGACACACAGAATAAAAGACAAGCCATATAACTGAGCAAAGATATTTGGGATATGTATGACCCAAGGACTAGTAGGTATAACATATAAATAACTCCCATCAATCAATAAGAAATCAGTTCATCCGGTGGAAAATGGGCCAAAGACACAAAGTGACAGTTCATAGAAAGAAATCCAAAAGTAGTCCAAAACCCCAAAGAGAGGCATGATGTTATCAGTAACCAGGGAACTAATTGCAGATTACTAATTTCTACTTCAGAAAGACAAGAGTTTAAAATTAAAGTCAGAAAATGTTCTTCTCTTTTCTTTCTTTCTTTCTCTTTTTTTTTGAGATGGAGTTTTGATTTTGTTGCCCAGGCTGGAGTGCAATGGCATGATCTCGGCCCACTGCAACCTCCACCTCCCAGGTTCAAGTGATTCTCCTGCCTCAGCCTCCTGAGTAGGTGGGATTACAGGCATGCGCCACCATGCCCGGCTAATTATGTATTTTTAGTAGAGATGGGGTTTCTTCATGTTGGTCAGGCTGGTCTCGAACTCCCGACCTCAGGTGATCCTCCCACCTTGGCCTCCCAGAGTGCGGGGATTATAGGCATGAGCCACCGAACCTGGCCAAGGGATTTATTTGCTTTTAGCTTGTCCACAATGGACTTTGTGGTACCCATGTAATATGCTTAAATGTTTTGCCCCAGGAGTCTTGCCCATGTGGACTGGATCAGCAGGCTCCCTTAGTGTCTGACTTTTGCTGGGGTTCAGAAAGAGGAGGCCTCTCAGGAAAACAGAGGGCAAGAGGTGAAGGAAATTGCGGTCACATTCCCCAGGCTCCTCCCTCCAAGTAACCTTGAGCCAGCTGTTCCTGCAGCTGTCAGCCACAGCTCATCAGGCAGCCCCTTACTGCAGCTCTCCTGGCCACATACTCCTTCTTCCTTCAGGCCAAGAAGTGGAAAAGACTTTCTGCCAGTGCTAGCCCCTGAGGCCTCTACACTCCTTGTTGGTTTTCCTATTTAGGAAAACCTGCTCCATGATTGCAAATAGTGTTTTTTTGTTTGTTTGTTTGTTTTTTGTTTTTTTGTTTTTGAGATGGAGCCTTGCTCTGTCGCCCAGGCTGGAGTCCAGCGGCGTGATCTTGGCTCACTGCAAGCTCCGCCTCCCGGGTTCACGCCATTCTCCTGCCTCAGCCTCCCGAGTAGCTGGGACTACAGGCGCCCACCACCACATGCTGCTAATTTTTTATATTTTTAGTGGAGACTGGGTTTCACAGTGTTAGCCAGGATGGTCTCAATCTCCTGACGTCGTGATCTGCCCGCCTTGGCCTCCCAAAGTGCTGGGATTACAGGCGTGAGCCACTGCTCCTGGCCTGCGTCACCACTTTCTTTATGTCCATGTATCTGACATAGTTTTCTAGACAGCAGAGCAACAGATCCATAGGACACAGTTGGGTCAGGGACATGAAACGCCATGCCTGTGAGCTTCCCATTCACCTCAGCCAACAGAGGTTGAGATGCAGGATTCCTGCAGTAGACGGTGAAGGAAGAGAACAAACAGCTCAGAGACATCAGCACACTTGAGGGGACATATTAAATAAGGCCACACTAGGAGCCCAGGACACATGAAGGCCACCAAGAGAGGGGGCACCCGCATTACTGAGAAGTTTAGTGGTGACTCTCCCCTGCAGACAGCACCAGTGGTAGGAAAGCCTTTTACAGACCTAAATGCAGTCATTCAGTCATTCAACAAACATCCACGGGGCATGTACTATGGGCCATGTGGACTGGAACAGTCAGAAGGATAAGAATCCCATTTTACAGAGGGGAACCTGAGGCCCAGGGAGGTGAAGCCACTTTCCCAAGTCACATGGTGATGGCTGGGATGGGGACCGGCTCCAAAGCCCACACCCTTTAGCCCACATCCAGAGCTCTGTGCAGACATCCTACCTCCTGCTTAGGGCAGAGAGTGGGCTTCAGCGGGGCTTCCTCTGCGTTTCTTCCACTTCCACACTCCTGGCTGCAGTCCATTGTTCACTCATTACTTTGTTCACCAGAGATTCCATGAGCACCTATTCAATGCCAGGAATGAACCAGGAGCTAGAGACTGCTGGAGGATAGACAGATAGACAGATAGACAGACAGACAGACATCTAGGGAAAGCACGATGCAGGACTAGGTCTTCAGACACTCGCTCTAGTCCAGTTTGCATGCAATTGGTTATTCATTCCATGAACATTACGAAGCATTTACTGTACACCAGCCTCAAGAGACACAGAGACAGTTTCTCTTCATTGCTACAGGGCTGGTGGCACACAAGTAAGGCCCCTGCAGTGGTCACATAGATGGATTTTCATGATTGTTGTACACACAAGCACACATAGGCCTGTTCTCCAGTTTATCAGCAGACTGCACATCCATGCACACACATTCACAAGCTTCCATGCTCACTGTACAGTCATATCCTAACCATGGGCACACAGGACAGCTTCTCTCTCTCTCTGTCTATGCCTGTCTCTGTCTCTGTCTGTCTTACACACACAGACACACACACACGCACACGCACACACACACACAGAGTAGCTCCCCCTTATATGAGGGGAATACCTTCCAAGCCCCCCAGTGGATGTCTGAAACTGTGGATAATACTGAACCGCCCTATATACTATGTTTTATCCTTTATATACATGCCTATGATAAAGTTTAATTTATAAATTAGGCACAGCAAGAGATTAATAACAATAATGTCAACAATTATAACAATATACCTGTACTGTAATAAAAGTTACATGAATGTGCTCTCTCTCTCTCTCAACATCTTAATGTTCTATACTCACTGATAGTTGGATGGTGGTTGACTGCAGGTAACTGGAACCTTGTAAAGTGAAACCATGGATGAAGGGGGACTTGTACATCCACATGGCTCCCTGATAGCCATGGAGATGACAGGACCCTGGAATGATAGAGATCAGGTGGCAGCACTCATCCTAGTGAGTGGCAAGGTGGGAGCGGCTCACAAGACTCATGGAGACAATTAATAGAATGTAACATCCTAAGTGCAGAATAGATGGGCCACCAACAGGGTCCACTCCATTTGTACCATTAAAAACATTAAGGATGGGCTGGGCATGGTGGCTCATGCCTGTAATCCCAACATTTTGGGAAGCGGAGGTGGGAGGATCACTTGAGGCCAGGGATTCAAGACCAGCCTGGGCAACATAGCCAGACCCCATCTCTACCAAAAAGTTAGAAAAATTAGCTAGGTGGTGTGGTGTGTGTCTGCAGCCCCAGCTATTTGAGAGGCCAAGGTGGAAGGGTCACTTGAGGTAAGGAGTTTGAGGCTTCAGTGAACTGTGATCAGGCCACTGTGTTCCAGCCTGGGTGACAGAGTGAGACTCAGACTCCAAGAACATTAAAAAAAAAAATAGAGGCCAGGCGCTGTGGCTCATACCTGTAATCCCAGCACTTTGGGAGG
>NW_012114477.1:4077409-4078629 GCF_000951035.1 Colobus angolensis palliatus | reverse complement strand
AAAAAAAAAAAAAAAAAAAAGTCACAATCCCTTGGCTGTTTTGTGGATCCAGAACTCCTTAACCTAAAGAGAGACCAAATCCCCAGGGGAAAGGAAGAACAGCAACCCCATGGCAGGTGTGTAAAGTGATGATTCCCTTGGTCTTTGCCCAAACACACAGCCATTTGAACTGTCCTGACACCCAACAGAATAGCACCATGATCCACTCTTTCCACAGCACCACAATCCACTCTTTCCATGGTACCACGATCCACTCTTTCAACAGCACCACGATCCACTCTTTCCACGGCACCACGATCTACTCTTTCCACGGCACCATGAGCCACTCTTTCCACAGCACCACGAGCCACTCTTTCCCACGGCACCACGATCCACTCTTTCCACAGCACCACGATCCACTCTTTCCATGGCACCACGAGCCACTCTTTCCACGGCACCATGATCCACTCTTTCCCACAGCACCACGATCCACTCTTTCCATAGCACCATGATCCACTCTTTTCATGACACCATGCCAACTGGATCAGATGAGCCCAGAGTAGCCAGTTCTCTGGATGCCTTGATAAGAAAGCCTCCACTTTCTCATCTTTTCCCCCTGCTTAGGGAATGAAGCCTGGAGACTGGACAATAAATGCTCAGCTGGGTTACAAAATCTTGCTTACAAGGGCTGCCCTAAATCACAGTGTGCTCAAGGTAATAATTGGTCATCTTGTGTAGCAAAAATTCACCCACCACAGGTACCAGGTGAATGGAGCAAACACATGCCACGTTGACTCCCTGGGAACAGATAGTTCCCTTCAAGTCAACGAAACCATCACTGCAGGTCATGGCTTATAGAGAGCCCCAGCCCTGGGCCCGGAGAATCACTTCTGCATGTCAACTCTAGCACTTCAGACCAACAGTGTTGGAAAGACAGCAAGGACAGAAAAGCACAGGAGCCGATGGTTCAGGACCTGTAATGCAAAGGGCGGGGCAAGGGAGGTTCATGTTTCAATGTCAAATGATCTAATACAAACTGGAGAAAACAGCTCACCAGGACCTGTCTCCAATTCTTCCCCTGGTGCGGCCTAAATGTCCCATGCCGCTCTCCACTGGGGGCCCCAGGGACTCCTCCTCAACCTCATGTATACTGTATTTTCTTTCTTTTCCTTTTTTTTTTTTTTCCCAAGATGTAGTTTTGCTCTTGTTACCCAGGCTGGAGTGCAATGGCACGATCTCTG
>NW_012114477.1:4063269-4075964 GCF_000951035.1 Colobus angolensis palliatus | reverse complement strand
CAGTTTCCCCACTCGTAAAGTGGATCTGGGGAAAAACCCCACCTCATAGGGAATATTAAGTGAGTTCATGAAAGCCCTCGGTGCCTGGCCTGCGATAACCACTACCTAGACATTAGGTAGGTTTACATACACTGGCCATTTACCAAGATACAACAGCATTCGAGTTATTTCCTTCCAGAGTCCACCGGGAACGTAGAACCAGCCAGCTCTCGTCCTCAAACAGTTCCTGCAGCCTGCAGTTATCTGTGTGGGCAGAGGCGGGAGTGTGGGTGTGTGGCCTGCCCTGGGACACGAATGACGAGAGAGCATGTGCTTGTGTCCAGAGCTGTCCCCTTCCCTGCTCAGGGGCCACCAAATATGTCCATGGTCTCGGCTGCCTAGTCAACGGCCACCCCTGGCTGCCGTCTCCTGGCCAGACCTGGAGCTCACAAGTTAATTTTAGAAATGACTGGTCGACTCAGCTGCTGTTATCACATTGGCCCAGAAGGAGGGTGGGGGGAGGATAGGCCGGGGAGGGGCAGTAAGGGAAGGGATGTGTGTCGGTGTGTGTGGAGGGGCTGCTCCTTCGCTCCTGCTTTCCCGGCTTGGTGGGGTCCTTTCGCGGCCACCCGGGGAGACGTCTTAGGCAGTCGTGGTTCCTGTGATCTGTGTCCTCTTTGCAGAAGGTACTATTGGGCTGGGTTTTAGACGGGCACCTTGCGAGCTGATCGGCAAGTTTTAATTTTCCGGAATGTGCTGTTGGGGGCTGCGGTGGCAGGCCTCCGGTCTTTTGGTCTATTTTAGGCCTTTCTGGTGTTGAGAGCTTCCGAGGCCTGATTCCTTTGCTGGTTGCCCGTGCTGCTCACTTTGAAAACCAGAGTGTTTCTGTGGAAGGATTTTAGAACAAAATGCTGGGGCAAATGGGCATTTTTAAAAATCACTCTCCTCAGGCCCCAGCTGTTCGCTAATAATTTTTTTTTAATGTGTTTGGAGTCATGAGTTAATCTCCACTGTGAATCTTTGCCCGCAGACGTCAGGGTTTATATTTTTCCTCAACTACCAGTAATTTCTGTTAACTGGTATTCAGTTACGGTCAGGGAAGAGTTAGGCTTCCCCTTTCATGTTTCCAACCCTGTTGGGTTGAAACGTTACTTTTAATGTTCTTTTTTAAACTGCAAATTAAGCATGTATGAGTGTTGGGGGAAGGGCGATGGAAGTTCATGGCCGAAGGTTTCAATTTCATGCCACCTTCCTTGAGCTCTGAGGGAAGGTGTCTTATTTGGCTCCCGGGTTACCAGGCATTTCTTTGAATGAAGAAGATTCACAGGTCTCAGTGGCCCTGTAGTGGGGCAGAAGGGGGCTATGCTTTGACATGGAGCTCTCTCCCAGGAGACGAGAAGCCCTCACCAGCTACAGCCCTCTGAGCTGCTACCTTTCTGCAGTTTTCCCATGGAGGAGGCCAGGGGTGGGGAGGTCTGGAGTGGGGAGCCCAGTCGGCTCCCAGTCACCTCCAAGCTGCCCAGTCTGGCCTCAACCCGCAGGTGCGGGGGCCTGGGCTTCTATCCTGTAGGGCCTGGAAAACGAGGTTGTTACTTTCACTTTGTGGCGGTCCAAAAAGATGCTGCCTCATTCAGCACCAGCTCATGGAGGCTGAGTGTCGCACTAGGGCTTCTAGACTCCAACAAGCATAATGGTTCCCTTGGGTGCTGTACCCATTGCTGACCTAAGTTCTATTCTCCTGTGCCTGGGTACCGTGTCCAGTGTGTACCATGGGAAAAGAGAGGGGTCTACATACTCTTAGGCTATGCATGAGTTCTAGAAAATAATAGTGGAGAGGAGAGAGAGAAAAGAAGAAAGGGGAGGAGGAGAAGGAGAAGAAGAGAAGGAGAAAGAGGAAAAAAGGGAGGAGGAGAAAGAGAAGAAGGAGGAGGAGAAGAACGGCAAAGGAAAAGGCCAAAAGAAGAGGCCAAGAGATGGAGGAGGGAGGAGAAGGAGGAAGAGGAGGAGGAGAGGCAGGCTCCTGGTCTCCTGGCTTTTGAAGGGCTGCATGTTACCAATCAGCAAATATTTGGTGTCACCTGCCTCCAGGCCTTGTCTCTTTGAGTATCCTAGTTTGGACTCTGTAACCTTGGATGAGTCCTCTCCCCAGTCAGAACTTAGTTTCTCCTTCTAAAACCTGAGGGGGCTGGGCCAGACCACCTCTGAGATCTTTCCTAGGATTCAGCATCCAGGACGGTGTTTCTTGAAGGGACTGTCGTTGACGACCTACCCCTCAGACTCATGTGGGGCAAGGGGTGCGGCGGCGGGGGGGAGATGTTTTAAAATGCAGATTCCTGGGCTCATCCTAGACCTATTGAACAGTCTTGGGGGAAGAGTCCCAGAAATCCACAGATTTTAAACCTCACAGGTGGTTCTGGTGCCCACCCAAATTGGAGAAGAGCTTTTCCTTTGACCCGAGCTAACAAAACCACAGAAGGCTCTTGCTCAGCACCTGCCCTGTCAAAACTCATGGAATTTCCATATTTCACAAACACGGAAAACTTGCACAGCACTTTATTAGGGTCTGACTATCGCAAAGATTTTATTGGGCAGGTGTTGCTCCAGGGAAAAGATCAGGACTTTCTGTGACATTCTGAGGTGAGAATGGAGGGCCCCAAAGCTGAGCAGAACCACTTCCAGCCCCAAGATAGGGACTTGGGACTGCGAGCCTACAAGGTTATGGTGAGACGGCCCTTCGCTGGGTCCTGGTAGATACAAACAACAGTCTGAATGGCCCATTTGAAGCACATGGTTAGCTGCTGTGGTGTGTGACATATCTTTAATATTTAAACAAAGCGGCCGGGCGTGGTGGCTCGTGCCTGTAATCCCAGCACTTTGGGAGGCTGAGGTGGGTGGATCACGAGGTCAGGAGATCGAGACCATCCTGACTAACACGGTGAAACCCCATCTCTACCAAAAATACAAAAAATTAGCTGGGTGTGGTGGTGGGTGCCTGTAATCCCAGTTATTTGGGAGGCTGAGGCAGAAGAATGGCATTACCTGGGAGGCAGAGCTTGCAGTGAGCCAAGATCACGCCACTGCACTCCAGCCTGGGTGACAGAGCAAGACTCTGTCTCAAAAAAAAAAAAAAAAAAAATTAAAGTGAAATTAAATTCTTTGAAAAATAGAGGAGGTGGGTTTGAGACCAGGGAGAATCCCCTCCCCTCCAGAGTGCTGCCAAATCCAACCCCTCCTATTGACAGATGATGCAGCTGAGGCACAGAGAGGGAAAGCCACTTGTTCAAGGACACACAGCCCTGCAGCAAGAGCATTGGGCTAAGATCAGCCCCTGCTGTCATGGCTGGTGTTCAGGGAGCAACTAGGTGCTTCTTATGTTAGAAATAATAAATCCACCATATTATCCCCCCACCAAGACCTTAAGGAAAGGATAAACCTCAGCTCTTGTTTGAATGGGGGCGGCAAAAATAAATTGCATCTTATTTTATTTTTATTTTGAAACAAGGGCTGGCTGTGTCACCCAGGCTGGAGTGCAGTGGCACAATCTTGGCTCACTGCAACCTCTGCCTCCCAGGTTTAAGCCTTCTTCCCATCTCAACCTCCTGAGTAGCTGGGACTACAGGAGTGCACCACCACGCCCGGCTAATTTGTATACTTTTTGTAGAGACGGGGTTTCACCATGTTGCCCAGTCTGGTCTCAAACTTGTGAGCTCAAGTGATCCACCCACCTCAGCCTCCCAAAGTGTTGGCATTACAGCCGTGGAACCACTGCGCCTGGCAGAATATGAACTTTATTACACAAACAAGGGCCTTGGACATCAAGGTAGATTTCTTTCTCTCTGACACACACACACACACACCACATTCAGTCTGAAGGATCCAGAGACACCATTAGCTTCATATGAATCTCTCTCCCACAGCATGACTCATCCAGCTTCATCAATTTCCCTATCTGCTTCTTTTTCACTGTGTTTCTCCCTGATGCTGATTTACTTTTAAGAATTGTAGTTTCTGACAACAGAGGAAAGATCCTCAAGAATCGGCAAAGTGAGTTTACCACTTGGCCAGTGTTCATGCGTAGGGTAGCAGGAATTTCACGGTTCAGGGTTTCAAGCAAATTTTCTCTGCCTGTAAAAGACGGAATGCATTTTCAGCTGTTTCTTGGGTACCAGCTGGGGTTTGAGTTTCAATTTCATGGAGGGCAGCTGGATTAACTGCTGTGTTGAGGGAGAGATGCTTGCTTGATGGGATTAAATGTGTCATTCACGCTTAATATTCCAGTGAGCTTGGGTGTGAGCTATTAGCCCCATTTTACAGGCCAGGAAGTAAGATTTGGAGCCTGGAGTGACCCCAGGTTATGCAGGGTGAAATAAAAGCAAGACTCAATACCTTCCTGCTAGAGACTGTTCAGCCTAATGTAATAAACAACATCTGCTGAGATAATAAATTGGGTGGCAAATTGTTTCACAGGGACAGATAAGAAAGCTTTTTCACATTCATTACCTCGTTTAATCCACTGATGATCAAGGCAGGGTAGCGATACAGTCCCAGCTTTATAGAGGAGGAAACTGAGCATCAGAGAGGTTTAGTGACTTGCTTTGCTGCTTGTTTTTCTGCCAACAGTGGATGACTCGTTTTTTCAGTTCTTTCTCTGTTACATCTAGTTATTATTCAAAGCAAAGATGATGTTGCCCTCTTCTTCTCTTGATGCTCCTTCCCATTTGGCAGGATTCTTCCAGACCAGGGTTCTAGACCAGTGTCAGCGTAGACACTATTGACATTTGGGTTGCATATCTCTTTGTTGTGGACCTGTCATGTGCTTGGAAAAATGTGTAGCAGCATCCTTGCCCTTGACCCAGTAGATGCCAGTAGCACCTCCTCTCCAGTTGTGACAACCCCAAATGTCTCTAGGATGTTGCCAAAAATGTCCATTGGCTGGCGCAATCACCGCTTGGTGAGTTCTGTCCCATAGAACTTTCTGCGATGATAGGAATCCTCTGTATCTGTGCTGTCCAACATGGTAGCCATGAGCTACGTGGCTCATACAACTGAGATGCTGAATTTTTGATTTAATTTAGTTAGAATTCATTTAAATTTAACAAGCCACCTGAGGCTAGTGGCTACTGTATTAGTAAAGCTCTAGGTAGCAACACAGTAGTGGATAGAAAATTAGCCCTTTGAGGCCAGGCATGGTGGCTCATGCCCGTAATCCCAGCACTTTGGGAGGCTGAGGCGGGCGGATCACAAGGTCAGGAGATTGAGACCATCCTGGCTAACATGGTGAAACCCCGTCTCTACTAAAAATACAAAAATTAGCCAGACGTGGTGGCAGGTGCCTGTAGTCCCAGCTACTCTGGAGGCTGAGGCAGGAGAATGGCGTGAACCTGGGAGGCAGAGCTTGCAGTGAGCCAAGATGGCGCCACTGCACTCCAGCCTAGGCAACAGAGTGAGACGCCATCTCAAAAAAAAAAAAAAAAAAGGAAAATTAGCCCTTTGATGGAACACTCAATCCCTAAAATCAGTCAGGGGAACCTGTTGTCAAAAGTCTAACCAGCTTCTTGCTTTATTGTGGGCGGGAAACACTAGGCTGGAAATGGCAAATACTTGGTACAGGTTCTATCCCTAGCCATTCCTACACCCGTGGCAGACATTGCTAGTCAATCACAGCACGCTGTCTTGTTCAGCCCAGGCATAGCTCAGAACGTTTCTCAATACAACACTCCAGGCAGCCCCCAACTACAGATCACTTGGTGCTGGCAGGTGAAAGAAACATTATTGGCCATCCTGGCACTCGGCCACGAGGCCCATCTGTGAGGTCCAGCATCTCATCAGCCTGTAAGAGTGGCCTGATGACTCACCAGGCGGCCAGGAGTGTGTGGCCAGCCTAGGTCAGTGGAGCAACCATGATTCAGAGAGGGGAGAGCCAATGGACTGGAGGAGCTGAGATTTTTTCTTTTTTTCTAATTTCTCAAAGAAACACCCACTGCATGATTTAGCAATGGAGGCTGGCAGGGTGTGGGTGGGGCTACTGGCTGGTCAGCCAGTATGCAAAGCATTTGAAGATTTTAATCTGCCTGCGACTGAATCTGAGTCAACTGGGGACATAGCTGTTGCAAAGGACATGGTAATAACGTCAGTAATGGCTCACTGGCCTATGGAGCATCTAGTACTCAAACCGCTTCGTGGGCAAGAAAAACTGTGTCCCTATTTGACAGATGGAGGAGTTGGTGACCTCAGAGGTTTGACAACAGGCATAGTGAGGTTCCCACTTAGATCTAAGACTTCCAGGGCTGTTGTGGACCCATGGAAGTGAGGGAAGCCTGCTGCGTGTACCCTGGTCAACCCTTTGCAGAGTGAAATGTCCACTTCTGTGGCAGAAGGCAGGTTGGAAAAGCCCCAGGAGACAGTGAACATTGTTCTGAAGAAACTGGGAGCCATGTCCCCTGAGAAAAGGCTGAAGGCAACAGATGAGAAAACTGGGGGCAGATTCCATCATTTCAGTTGGAAAAGGGGTTAACCTTGTTGTTTGTTGTTCTAGAGAGCGGAACTGAGGCCACTGTGTGGGGAGGTAGCTCTCTGAGAAGGAAGAAAAAGCGTCAGACTTTACTCACTGGGACATGAGGACCTTGGTTCTGCTATTGCCGCTGTAGGACCTCCAGAAAGTCACTTTCCTTCCCTGGTCCATGAATGCCAGGATACAGGAGAAGTAGGTTGTATGGCTTCTGAGGGCCTTTTGGAGCTCTGATTCCAAGGAAGAAACACAATTAGAGCAGACTCCAAATGTCCTATGTGTTAGTGAGCTCCCTGTCAGTGGACATGACCAAGAGGGAACTCGTTGACTCTCTATCCAGGAAATTCCCTGTGAAATAAGCTGGGTCTCTGGGGTTTCTCCACGTGTAAAGGCCCCAGGTTCTGATGCTAAGGGGCGTTTCTGGCAGCCTCCACACCTGCTGCTCCCTTCCTGCCATTCTTCTTCATCTCCCCACCCAACCTGCTTTTCTCTTCCTTCCTCCCTCCCTCTTCAACATTTCACTTTCCCTCCATCAGCCCTCCTGCCCTTGTTTCTCACTCATTCCTCTCCCCTTTCTCACCTTTGTGTATTGTTGTGAGCGTGGCCTGAATCCCTGGCTATAGCTGGCTGTGAGACACCCTTACCTTGACTAGGGAGAGGATCTGTGTGCTGGGCAAAGTCCCTTTTCATTATTGTCTGGCTCTTTGGCCACCAAACTCCAGGCTTGGGTGAAGTAGGCTGGACTTTGTATGAATCATGAGTCTCTCTTGTCCATTTATCCTGTGGATGGCAATAGATAGCAGTTATGCACCATTCCCTCCTTCCACATCCAGGGCAGACATTAATAATCAATCAGAGCACCCTTCTTCCACTGAGCCCAGATAAAAGATCAGAGTTGGCCAGGCGTGGTCGCTCACGCCTGTAATCCCAGCACTTTGGGAGGCTGAGGTGGGCGGATTACGAGGTCAGGAGATTGAGGCCATCCTGGTTAACATGGTGAAACCCTGTCTCTACAAAAAAAACAAAAAAAAAAAAGTAGCCAGGTGTGGTGGTGGCTGCCTGTAGTCCCAGTTACTCGAGAGGCTGAGGTGGGAGAATGGTATGAACCCGGGAGGCAGAGCTTGCAGTGAGCCAAGATCGTGCCACTGCACTCCAGCCTGGGCAACAGAGCAAGACTCCGTCTTAAAAAGAAAAAAGCTCAGAGTCCTTCCCATATAACCCACAAGGCAGCCAGTATCCGTCTATCAGGATTGATATGTGAGTTTAAACCTACTTCCCCGCTGACTGTATCAGTCAAGGTCCCACTAGAAAACAGCACACTCAACTGGTATCCTGGAGAGCCTTTTTCACGAAAGAACTCTCCCAAGAAATGTGTGCAGGGTTAGCGGAACCAAAAAAGCATGTTGAAGCCCTCAGAGATAAGCAGTGGTGGGAATACCTTACTAGCCTTGGGGCTGTATGAGACAAGAGAGAGGAAGGGTAATTTAGAAACACGGAGATAGCTGGAGTTGGTGGACAGGGACCACTTGAAGGGGGATGTGGTTGTAGATGGAGAAACACAGCAATTGCTAAAACTAGGGTCTGATACAGAGAGAGAGGGGGGTAGAGTGGGAACTAAATACCCTGACCTCTAGTTCCTCTCATATGCAGGTTCTCCCAGAGCCTTCCATTGACCAAACAAGGGGAAGCCAGAGACCAGGAGAGCCTGGGGGTGGGGAGCACAATGCCTAGTGGTAAGCTCCTGGGGCACACAGCAGCCTACCTTGGAGAAGGCATGCCACATGGATGTCAGAGCAGGTAGTCCCGTTCCCATTACTCAGTCCTCTCCTGGGAAGTTCTTTTCCTTCTTGGGGTGAGGCAGCTGTAAAGTCAGGGCTACAGTAGGGTGCAGAGGGCTCACTTCAGTGGGGCCATTTGAGGAGTTTAGGAAAAAAACTGTTTACCAAAGTCGGCACAGAATGCAATGGTAGCATTAAGGTGACAGCCAGCAAATGACAGCCCACCGCCAGATCCAACTCTCTGCCTGGTTATAAAAATAAAGTCAAATTGAAACAGCCATGCCCATTCATTTACGTACTAAGTATGGCTGCTTTTGAACTGCAAGGGAGGAGCTGAGTCATTGTAACAGAGAACCTACAGGTCTGAATGCTCAGAAGGTTTCCTATCCGGCGCTTTACAGAAAATATTTGCGGCTGCCTCCCTTAAGGGATGCTGCAACACTTTGAAGATAGCAACAGTGGAGCTGTTACTTTCCTGAGCCTGACATGTCAGAGGAGGGAGCTGCTGCTGCAACAGGACAGGGGAGAGAGTGGAGAGAGCAGCCTGAAGGCGCCTTTGGAAGACGGAGGCAGGCAACCCATGGTCATCCAGGAAGGGAGAGTGAAGACACAGATGCCCTCTGATCTCCCACTAGTGGATGATTCCCATTAGCTGAACCCACCTGGAAGATGGAAAGCGAGGGAGTCCATTGAAAGAGTCCACAGGGTCAGCATCCAGACATAGAGCAAGGTAGAAGAGACAGAGGGGAATCTGAAGGTGGTGTCTTCAGTTCTTCCAGCATCCTTTTTTTCCCTCTGTGTCTGGCCTCCGATATGACCGTCAGAGAAACCAGGTGTCAGGCAGTCAGATCGTTCCTGTTGAGCATCTAAGCTCCATGCTGGTGTTCTCAGTGGCCAACCCCTCTGCCTGCCTCCAGGAACCTTGTGGAACAGCTGAGCGATTACGTGCTTACACTCACCAACCAGACTATGGTCAAGATAGAATTCTAAATGAAGATCGAATTGATAAAGAACCAAATAGTGACCTAAGCCTCGTGGCCAGTGGAGGGGAGGGCAGGTGACAAGGGTGTTTGGGTGGAGGCTGCAGGAGGCTGTCATAGAATACTGCAGGGTGGCAATGGCTGGCACCCTCAGGCATGGTGTCATGGAGGAAGGTGGCCCCACTAGCACATGAAGGATAGCAGAGTCAGAGCCAGGAAGGGGAAGGAAACAGCTTTTATCGTGAAGCTGCCATGTGCCAGGCACAGTGGCGGTCCATGCTGGGAGGCCAGTGTGCTGAAGTGGCTGTGAGCTCAGCCTCTAAAGTCAGACCATCTGGGTCCAAAAATAAGTCCCACCACCTCCTGGCTGGGAGCAAGACACATCCCCTCCCTCTGCCTGAGTGTCCTGAGGTAGAGTTACTCAGAGAATCCACCTCTTTGGATGGAAAGAGTAAATGATGTGATCTACTGAAGTTCTCAGTATTGAGCAATGCAGAAATCCTAGTGGTACCATTATCCATAGCCCTGATTTTGTCGTGTCCTCTGCTGCACGGGACGAGGGGCAGAAATCTCACAGTGGAACAGAAAAAATACAGGGATTTAAGCACTTAGGTTATCTTCACCTCCTCCTGTGTGACCTTGATCCAATTTGTTAACCTCACTGATCCCAACTACCACACACCCTGTGCTGTGACTAACACCAAACAGATGATAAGTAAATACCAGTGCCCCCTGCACACCCTGCCCTACAAATGTACCTACTTGAGCCAGCTTCCTAGGGTTCCACAGCTTGCCACCAGGACATAGGGCACCTCTGAGCCTTGGCCTGGCACCCACAGATTGGTCTTCTCTTATCATCACTGATGTGGAGCTTTGATGCATGTGTGGGAGGAGTCAGGCACACCTGGTGGTAAGTCTCACCTTGGCGTTCTTGCTGGGGGACCTCAGCCAAGTGTCTCAACCTCTCTGAGTCTCTGTCTATTCTATGGGAGTGATACCAACCATGTAGTCCTATTGTGGGAATGCAATGTGATCATGGATTTTTTTTTTTTTTTTTTTTTTTTTTTTTTTTTTTTTTTTTTTTTTTTTGAGGCAGAGTCTCACTCTGTTGCACAGGCTGGAGTACAGTGGTGCAATCTCGGCTCACTGCAAACTCCGTCTCCCGGGTTCATGCCATTCTCCTGCCTCAGCCTCCCGAGTAGCTGGGACTACAGGCACCTGCCACCACGTCTGGCTAATTTTTTTATTTTTAGTAGAGACGGGGTTTCACCTTTTTGGCCAGGATGATCTCAATCTCCTGACCTCGTGATCCACCCAGCTCGGCCACCCAAAGTGCTGGGATTACAGGCGTGAGCCACTGTGCCCGGCCTGATCATGGATTTTAATATAATGAAATTCCAGGTTCAGTAAGAATTTAAGGGTCATGGGGGAGTTTAGGAGTGAGGACCTATATCAGTGCTTGGCACACGGTTGATTCTCCCTAAATGTTTGGTGAATTGTCTTGTGCTGGGTCCTGGGCTGGGGTCTTCAGGTCGATTTCAACCGTGGAGTCAAGGGAAAGTGAAAATCTGACTGAGAGAGGTTACCAGGGATCCAGCACATGCTTGATGTATGGCTGTCCTCTCATTGCACGGCTAGGAAAACTGAGGCTCAGAGAGCTCCCTGGGGTCTCAAAGGATGTGAACTCAGGCCCTGATAAACATGCTTCCCCATTATGTGTGGATGCAGACAGCACAGGGGGACATCAGAAATCTCTCCCCACAGACTTGTTGCTCTGTCCCTTCTCAGACCCATTTCTAACTGTCCATTCATTCATTCATTCACCTACTTATTCATTTGACAAATATTTAATTTTTATTTTATTTTAATTAATTTTTTAAGAGACAGAGTCTATTACTGCCACCTGGGCTGGAGAGCAGTGGTGTGATCACAGCTCACTGTAGCCTGGAACTCCTGGGCTCAAGTGATCCTTCTGCCTCAGCCTCCCGCATAGCTGCAAACCACAAGTGTCTGCCACTACACCTGGCTAATTAAAATTTTTAGACATGGGGTCTCACTATGTTGCCCAGACTCTTCTTGAACTATTGGCTTCAAGTGATCCTCCTGCCTTGGCTTCTGGAAGTGCTGGTGTTTCAGGTGTGATCCACTGTGCCTGGACTGACAAATGTTGATTGAAAGCTAAGTATGTGCTAGGCACCGTGCTAGGCTCCGGGACTACAGAAGTGAATAGAACACATGAAAATTCTGGCCCTCATAGGGGCTGTGTTCTGGAGGAGGAGTGGGGTGGGATTGGGAGTTAAGCTGCAATTTAAATAGGGGGTGAGCACAGGCACATTGAGAAGACTTTAAGTAGGTGATGATGTGAGCCATGCAGAAGGAAAAGCATTTGAAGCAGAGGGAAGAGCATGTGCAAACGCCTTGAGGTGGGAATGTGCCTGGAAGGGTATATCCTGGAGGTCAGTGTAATTGACAGAGAGGACAGAAGGGGAGAGTCACTAGGACAGGTGGTCATGGGGGGGCGCTATAAAGACTTGGAAATGTATTCTACCAGACAGGTGCTATGTTACAACTGGACATTGTGGGGTACGGGGGGAAGGCTTGAGTGTCCCATGGGACCACTCAGATCCAGTATGTGTATGTGGAAAAGAGTTTCAAGTCATCTCCTGGCTTTGGGGTTGCCTTTTCTCTCCCCAGCCTCTCTCCCCTCTAAGGATAGACTTGAGATTTTATACTGTGAATTCCAAGTGTCTGTGGCCACCTCATGGGCTTAAAACAGCAGTTGACAAGGCAGGTGTATGTTTTGGGCCTGGACTGGAGTGTGGCGATAAGAACATTTGCTTAAATTAAGGCTTGACAAAGCCTTCCTGGCGGGATTGGCTCCTGGCCCTGGGTCAGTGGAGCTGGCCCAGGGCCTCTGAGGGGCAGGACATGGGGTTTGAGGCCCCACATGGAGTTCCCTCCCATTGTCCCCTTCTGCTAAGGCCCTCTGGGAAGGTTGGCAGCCCCAGGGCTAAGAACAGCCCCTATGACAGCCAGGATTCCCCCTGGAGCCCGAAGCTGAGGGTGATTCTTGGGAAGCGGCTACTGACGTGGCCAGGCCTGGGCTGGAGAGGAAGGCGGGTGGTGGCGGCCAAAGCAGCCACCTCACGTCAGGCCTATTTATAACTCAGGCTTTGCTCCTTAGGCACGGAGCCTGTGAGTCACTCGGGGGCCTCGCCAGTGTCTCCCAAGACGGGAGGGAAGGTTGTCTTTCCTTCCCCGCTTTCCCCCAGCCCCTCTTCCCTTTTCCCCACCCTCCCAGCTTCCTGTGCCTTTTTTATTTTATTTTATTTTAACCTTATTTTATTATTTTTGATACGGAGTTTTGCTCTTGTTGCCCAGGCTGGAGTGCAATGGCTCAATCTCGGCTCACGCAACCTCTGCCTCCAGGTTCAAGTGAATCTCCTGCCT
>NW_012114477.1:4045705-4062014 GCF_000951035.1 Colobus angolensis palliatus | reverse complement strand
GTGTTTCTGTGACCTCCCATTGGGCATGTGATCTCATTAGAGCCGAAATGTTCCTTCTTGGATCTTTGGATCCTGAGATTTCCTTCTTACAGGACTGTGTAGGCATGCTGAGGTCTCAGCTAGTGACATGCTGATAGACGTGGAATGGCCGGCTCCCAGAATAAAAGCCCTGATTTGTAGCATTGGCCAATTTCTGTGGCGTAAACACTCCCATCGCTGACATTAAGTTATGAATTGGGCTTTGCTGAATGCAGAGTCAGAAAGAGATGTTCACCAGGGACTCTCAGAAGATGATGAATGGTGACTTCAGCACAGCAGCGGGGCCCAGGCAGCTCTTGGGCTCACCAGCTTCCAGGATGTGAAGCTGCCTAAGCAGCCTTCATCTCGTCATCTCAAAAATGTACCACTTCTCTGTACTGGGAACATTCCATGTCCTCCTGCTATCTATTTGAAACAATATATTATTGTTGGCTGGGTGCAGTGGCTCACGCCTGTAATCCCAACACTTTGGGAGGCCGAGGCAGGTGGATCACTTGAGACCAGGAGTTCAAGACCAGCCTGGTCAACAAGGCAAAACCCCGTCTCTACTGAAAATACAAAAATTAGCCGGCCATGGTGGCATGTGCCTGTAATCCCAATTTCCAGCTACTCAGGAGGCTGAGGCAGGAGAATTGGTTGAACTCAGGAGGCGGAGGTTGCAGTGAGCCAAGACTGCACCATTGCACTCCAGCCTGGGCAACAGAGCAAGACTCCATTTCAAAAACAAAAACGAAAACAAAAACTGCTGGTGAGCAGTTGCTCTGACAGCTGGGATGGGGGGTGGGTGTCTCTTAGGTGGGGTCAGTGAAGCGTTGCTCAGAAGGCTCGGCCAACCAGGGCTAGAAGTGAGAAAAGCCAAAGGCCGAAGAGACACATTCTTCCACTAAAGACCACTTCTACTAAGACCTTGGTATATTTCCTCCCACTTGATTTTCTACAGGAAGCCTTTTGTTGTTCATTTTGGACAGCTTTGGTGTGTGCAACATTGTACTCAATCTTACTCACTTTACAAGCTGAGACAAGCACCTTCCAATGTTTCTGCAAATGTTTCCCAAACAACTCTCATACACTGCAGGGGTGGGGATGTGGACAAGGATATAGTCACTTTGGAAAATAGTTGGAAAGTTTCTATGTTGTTTTATGTTTGCTCGTTTGTTTGTTTTTGAGACCAAGTCTCACTCCATTGCCCAGGCTGGAGTGCAGTGGCACCATCTTGGCTCACTGCAACCTCCGCCTCCCAGATTCAAGCAATTATCCTACCTCAGCATTCCAAGTAGCTGGGATTACAGGTTCCCGCCACCACGCCCAGCTAATATTTGTATTTTTAGTAGAGACAGGGTTTCGCCATGTTGGCCAGGCTGGTCTCGAACTCCTGACCTCAGGGGATCCACCCGCCTCGGCCTCCCAAAGGGTTGGGATTACAGATGTGAGCCACCTTTCTGGCAGGAAAGTTTCTTTAAAAAAAAAATTAAACATAAAGTTATCATACTACCCAGCAATTTCACTCAGAGGAAGCTACATGGCTTTGTAGCAACATTATTCATAGTGCCCCTAAAGTGGAAACAGTCTAACTGCTCATCACCTGTTACATGGATTAAGAAGAAAAAAAAAAAAAGCAAAAACCAGTCTAACCATGCAACAGGAATGCAATTGAGCAACAGAAAGTAATGAGGGGCTGACACACAGGAACATGGATGAATGTCAAAAACATTACGCAAAGTGAAAGGGGTCAGAGGTAAATGACCAAGTACTTTACGATTCCATTATAGCGAATGTCCAAAAAGGGCAAGTTTATAGAGACAGAGACAGAGAGTAGATTTGTGCTTGCCTGGGGCTGAGGGAGGGAACAACTAGTGACAGTAAATGGGCATGAAGAGAAGAGTTTTTTTGGGGGGTGATGAGAATTTCTTTTCTTTTTTTTTTTTTTTTTTTTTGAGATGGAGTCTCGCTCTGTCGCCCAGGCTGGAGTGCAGTGGCGCGATCTGGACTCATTGCAAGCTCCGCCTCCCAGGTTCACGCCACTCTCCTGCCTCAGCCTCCTGAGTAGCTGGGACTACAGGCACCTGCCACCACTCCCGGCTAATTTTTTTGGATTTTTAGTAGAGACGGGGTTTCACCGTGTTAACCAGGATGGTCTAGATCTCCTGACCTTGTGATCCGCCGGCCTTGGCCTCCCAAAGTGCTGGGATTACAGGTGTGAGCTGCTGCGCCCAGCAGGAGTGATAAGAATTTCTAAAGTTAGATTGTGGTGACAATTGCACAACTCTGTAAATTTATTAAAAATCATCAAGTTGAAACTTACAAGGGATGAATCTTATGACATACAAATTATACCCCAATATAGCTGTTTAAAAACAAATACCCAAAGGATTATACAGCATTCTACTATAAAGACATATGCACATGTATGTTTATTGCAGCACTATTCACAATAGCAAAGACTTGGAACGAACCCATATGCCCATCAATGATAGACTAGATAAAGAAAATGTGGCACAGGTACACCATGGAATACTATGCAGCCATAAAAGAGAATGAAGTCATGTCCTTTGCAGGGACGTGGATGAAGCGGGAAACCGTCATTCTCAGCAAACTAACAGAGGAACAGAAAACCAAACACCACATGTTCTCACGCATAAGTAGGAGTTGAACAATGAGAACACATGGATACAGGGAGGGGAACGTCAGACACCGTGGCCTGTGGATACAGGGAGGGGAACGTCAGACACCGTGGCCTGTGGAGGGGTGGGGGACTAGGGGAGGGACAGCATTAGGAGAAATACCTAATGTCAATAATGGGTTGATGGATGCAGCAAACCACCATGGCACGTGGATACCTATGGAACAAACCTGCATGTTCTACACATGTACCCCAGACTTTAAAGTATAATAAAAACAAAGAAAGAAAAGTTGTAACTTTGGCTGGGAAGTAACAGGTGTAAATAAACAAGGAAATACATTAATAATATGGAGATAGGGCAAGTAAAAACAATGCTTGCTAAACACTCTGTTTGATGGATTCATACTGTTACTGCGAATTGGATGTACTCTATTTGACATTCTCTAGTTATTGGACATCGTGTCTGCTCTTTCAATGCTACAGTCAGCACGGTGATGAAATGTTCTGGTTTAGGATTACTTCCTCAAACTTGTTTCCCAGAAAAGGGCTTTCTAGGTCAAAAGTTATGAAAATTTTCTAAGGCTCTCAATATGATGACAAATTATTTCTTCAAGCGTGGGACAGATGGAGAGCTACGGTTTCCTGCCCTCACCTCATCTCCCAACGATGTTACCAAGGACTCCCTCCAGAAAGAAAACCCCATGATTCATGGTGTTAGAAGTAAGAATAGTGGTTTCCCGGCCAGGTGCGGTGGCTCACGCCTGTAATCCTAGCACTTTGGGAGGCCGAGGAGGGGCGGATCGCGAGGTCAGGAGTTCGAGATCAGTCTGAAAACCTGTCTGATGAAAACCTGTCTGTACCAAAAATACAAAAAATTAGCTGGGTGTGGTGGCATACACCTGTAATCCCAGCTAATCCGGTGGCTAAGGCAGGAGAATTGCTTGAACTGGGGAGGTGGAGGTTGCAGTGAGCCGAGATTATGCCACTGCATTCCAGGGCAACAGAGCAAGGCTCCATCTCAAAAACAAAACAAAACAAAACGAAAAATAAACAAGAATAGTGGTTTCCCTTGAGGAAATAATGACCAGAAGGGAGCATGAGGGAAGTTCTAGGTCTCTGTTCACTTTTTGAACTGAGATGTGATTTACATACAGTAAAACGTCCAATCTTAATTGTACAGCTGGGTGAAGTTTTGCATATGATACACTTGTGCAGTCATCCCTCAGATCAAGATACAAGGCATTTCCTGAACCCCAGAAAGTTCCCTCATGCTTCTTTTCAACCAAAAGCTCCTCTGACCTCCTTTACCATAGATTAGATTTGCCTGTTCTTGAACTTCTTATAAATAAAATTATAACTTTAAAATCGTGATCAGGGTGTAGTTATATTGGTGTATTCTTTCTGTAAGAGCCACTGAGTTATACCTTATGATCATATATTTTTTTGATTGTATGTTATATCTCAATAAATGTGTGGGGCCAAGAGGAAGAATATTTCAGGGCATTGTTCACTCTGTGGCCTGAGTTGTCCTGCCTGACCATCCTCCGTGCAGGGGTAGCTGACAGGGCCTATACCTGACTGTGCCCATTCCCCTATGGGGTCTTGGTTTATGGTGTTGGTGGGGTGGGAGTAGGGCTGTGCCCATGAGCTAACCTGTCTCTCCCTTCTCTCCCCACTGTGTCCCTGTGTGTCAGTTCTGTTTCTATCCATCTCATGTGCTGTGTGTGTCTGTAACGCCTCATTCCGTGCTGTCTGGCAGGGAGCTCCATCTCATCTCGTCATCTCACGGCCCTGGCACTGCCTCAGCATGGCCATCTCATCACGCCTCGCCCTGTGGGAGCAGAAGGAAAGTGACACTCATGGCTGGAGCTGCAGCCATCCGCAGGGACTGACTCGACCCTCGGGAGACAAGTCCAACCTTTCCCACCTTGAGTGGGGAGTCTGATGTCCAGCCCTCCTTGTAGCATGTGCAGTCCCACCTTCAACCTTCTCCCAGCCAGCTCTGCTAGTCTTGGCCTTTCCAACCCAGCTGGACACTGATGGCCATACCCTTGACTCCCCCCAGGGCTGCCTGGTCATTTCCAGTTCCTCAGGTGGTGGTGGGGAAATGGGGGGTGGACCAGCTGTCCCAGCTCAATCCTCATGGCAGTTCTGATGAGCACTGGAGTTTGGGTGGGAGGAAGGGCACATGGGGGGCAGAGGCAGGGCTGTCAGCTGCCAGGTTTATGCTGTAGGGGTGGGTTTCTGTGGTCCCTGCCTTCAGGCACCACAGAGAACTGGAAACGGGCTCTACTTATTCCCCTTTTGTACTTTTCATGATATGCTACGAAGGGCTGCCTCTTTCTAAGATGCCTGTTACCTCCTGCACCCTCACTCCACCTTGTGCATGTGATCTGATGAATTGCAGGTGGGAGGGTGAGAAGCTACTTTCTGGCTGCCTCCTGCCTGCCCCTGCCTCTCCCAGCCTGATCCAAAGTGGTGTTGGAAGCTGCAGAGTGTGTCTTAAGACACCTGCTGAGTGTGCCTTAAGACTGTCTCTTGGCCAGGTGCGGTGGCTCACGCCTGTAATCCAGCACTTTGGGAGGCCGAGGTGGGCAGATCACGAGGTCAGGAGTTCGAGACCAGTCTGGACAACATAGTAAACCACGTCTCTACTAAAAATACAAAAAATTAACCAGGTGTGGTGGTGTGTGCCTGTAATCCCAGCTACTCAGGAGGCTGAGGCAGGAGAATCACATGAACCCAGGAGACAGAGGTTGCAGTGAGCCGAGATCACGCTATTGCAGTACAGCCCGGGTGACAGTGCAAGACTCCGTCTCAAAAAAAAAGACTGTCTCTCACTTATGAAGTGTCTTCAGTCCCAGATCAGAGAGGAAAGAAGGGAAATGATGTTGATGTGGGCCCTGCAGTGCTGCCCTTGCTTCTCTGTCCCTGGGCAGAGGTCTGCATCCACCAGCTTTATCCCATGGCCTTGTCTGCCGGCCTTTCCTATCTCCTTTGAATTCCTCCCTTATCAGTTGGGCTGCAGACAGCAAGTCTTTACCACACATGCACAGAGGTTCTTGATAAGGAGGCTATTTTAAACCAGTATGGAGCTCTTCCATATAAAGTACTGGTGACTTTTTTTTTCTTCTCATGTGCTGTCACTGATGCAGGCTAAAGACATACTTCAGTCGCCCACAGCCGGTCCCATGACTCAGCCTCCAAGTTGCTATGGCCAACAGAGGGGTCTCAGCTGTACCACAAGTCCAGCTAGTGCTGGCCTAGGCCATATTTCTGTGGGGGTAAAATATCAGGGTCCAACCTGCCTGTTCTAGGACCCAGTGTTAGAGAGCCCCTGGCTGGCCGAGTCCTGGTTTAAGGACCATCAGGAAGTCACAGCACTGTGTCAGTTGAGTGGGTTGGAGCCACAGAGTCAGATCCTTATATACATCATGGCTATAAGCGCTTCCCTATCTTACCATGTTCCTGGCGCACAGTAAGTGATTAATTGGTTCATCTGTTATGTTAACTATAAGCTGAGGGGGACCAGGAGAGTGTGGATGATTCCCTGCCATCCAGCCCTTTCTGGAAACCGGGAAACCTCCTTTCAGAGCAGGTCCTCCTAGAAATGGGCATGTCCCGTGGCAAGGAAGGGAACCAGCAGCCTTGACCATGCAAGTGACTGTCCGTATCACAAGGAGGCGGGATCCAGGCAGAAATCACATTGACCCGCATAATTCCGGGCTGCCCCTGCGTTCCATTTTCATGCACCGTCTCAGGGACCTCCCTGAGTCCTGCTGGGCCTCACCTGCTTGGCTGTGGCTTCTCATACATGGGCTTGGTCAAGTATGTCCTCCTCCGCCCCCTCCCAGGCTCCATCGCAAACTTCTTGAAGGGCAGCTTGCTGCTGCTGGTTGACTCACTGAGCTCTCTCTCTCCTTGCTTCTGCAAAACAGATTCGGGAAGAGGACAAGAGCCCTCCACCGTCCTCGCCCCCTCCCCTTTTCTCTGTCATCCCAGGGGGCTTCATTAAGCAACTGGTCCGGGAGACTGAAAAAGAGGCCAAGGAAGCGAGACAGAGGAAACAGTTAGCTCTCGCCGCTCCGGATCGAGAGGTAAGTGGTTCCTAAGAAGGGGGACCAGAGGCGTTTCCATTCTCATCATTCTGTCTTGTGAGCTTGCTCTGAGTCATTTGTCGTCCTGCCTTTGCTCTTGCTATCCTGGCTTTGAGGAATGTCGTTTATTTAACTTGATCTATTGAGCTCTTGTGTACCCTTCAAAACCCAGCTCAAATAGCACATCTCTGGAAAGTTCTTCCATTGTCTTCCTTCTCTGAATCCTGCTACACTTTCTATGCCTGTCTTAATTGTGGTTGGTTGGCATAGTACTTATTTGATTATATGACTTATTTGACTAGGAATTCCTTAAGTATGGAGTCTCGCTCTGTCGCCCAGGCTGGAGTGCAGTGGATGTCCGCTCACTACAAGCTCCACCCCCCAGGTTCATGCCATTCTCCTGCCTCAGCTTCCCGAGTAGCTGGGATTACAGGCCCGCCACCACGCCTGGCTAATTTTTTTGTGTGTGTGTATTTTTAGTAGAGACGGGGTTTCACCGTGTTCGCTAGGATGGTCTCGATCTCCTGATCTCGTGATCCGCCCGCCTCAGCCTCCCAAAGTGCTGGGATTACAGGCGTGAGCCACCGCGCCCAGCCTACTTGACCACTATTTTTATAGAAAAGGAAACCTAGATGCTGGCTAAGATGTATAGTTGGTTCACTTTAAGCAGAAAGCTATTGAGTTGGTACTAACTGGTGTAGTTGCACTGATTGTTACAATATTGAATCCTTCATACCAGGTGGTAAGTGGTTGAAACCCTTGGGCCCCCAAGTGCCCTCCAGCTGCTGTGTTTACCCAGATCCCTCTCCTGAGTCCCTTGGAATGGCTACAATCCAATAATTACAGGGTTAATGCTTGGCACAGGTAGGAACCTCAGTACCTTCTTCCTGCTGGTGTCCCTCCTGATTGGTTGATGTCCACTAAAAATCCTTAGCTATTCTGAATAGCGCTGCTGGGTTGAAGCAGTAGTTGAATACAATGTGGCCCCTACGCTTTAAGGATTTGTAAACTTGTCCCTGGTGGTGGCCAGTGCTATTTCTGTCCCATCCTCTTTAGCCTTGGAACCTGGGCAGGATGACAAGGCAGACCATGAGAGAGGCAGGCTTGGAGTGCAATGCATCTTGGGAGTATCCCTGTGTTAGGCAGAAAGGGCATCTCTTTATGCTTCTCCAGTGCCCCCTTCGGACAGGATGAATGCTGCAATGCCTGGGCTGAGAGGTCTGGTGGCCTCAGGGCCTGATGTTGGCTTGAGCCCAGTGACCCATCCTGGCTCTTCCTTCCCCTTCCCTTCAGCTTTGGTTTGCCCGGCTAGTCCCACATGTGCCTGCACCTGTCCAGTGAATGACTTCGATGCATTAGAGAGGTCCTCCAGCAGCTGAACAGCAGCAGCTGCTGAAATACCTCAGCCAAGTCTTTTTTGGGGAGGTTGACAGGGAGGACAGGCTCTGTTCCCACTCTTGCCTGACCTAAGGCATAAGTGGGGGCCAAAGCTGACCCCAGCAGGCTGTTGTTAGGTTATGATGAAATGTTACTGTGTGCTGTTTATCACCAGACAATGCTTCTGTACTGCTCATGGGCTCATTTGATACCCCGTGCAGCAATGCAGGTGGATGGGATTCTACCCATTTATCACAGGTGGAGACTGAGTTCAAAAGAGGTCAAGTGATTTTCCCAAGGTCATAAGACCAGATAGAGGCAGAGCAAGGAGGGGAGCCTGTGTGTTCACTTCTCTCACAATATGCCTGGAAAAGGACCAGTCTGGTGAGTGAGGTGGCCGGGGTGGTGCCACAGAGACCTGTGGGGAAAGGGCTCCGTGAGATTGACACCAGCAGTGCTGGTGTCACTGGGAGCAAGTAAAGAGGCAGAGCTAAGCCATGGATGGGGACAAACAGTCGCTGCTGTGCCTGGATGGAGATTCACAGCCAAGATGCAGGATGGCGCTGAGCCTCAGCCCACAGCAGGTGGCTGGACCATGGGCCAAGATATTCCTGGGGCTGGAGCAAGGGAGCCTCAGGACATGTTTCCACAAGGCAGCAAGCTCTGGCTGGTTCCTGCCAATTTAACTTTCTTGTCCCAATCAGTAAATAACTCTGTACTCTCTTGCCTTGTCCCAGCACAACTGTTTCATTTGATCCTCATCTAATCCTTGCAAGAAGCCATCAGAATCCATCCCATTTTGCAGGAATGGAAAACAAGGTTTGGGGAGGTGACCCGGTTCTCCTAAGGCTACCCAGCCGGTGAGGAAGAGGGAGAGGCTGGAATAACACCGGAGTGGAAAGTAGCCCATATTGAATGTCAAGGAGACCTAGATTCCAGCTCTGGCCTTGCCACTTTTTGTGGTCCTGGCTAAACCCCTTCCCCTTTATTGGCCTCAGTTTACTCATCTATAAAAATGTGCTTTAGTTTCCTATTGGCGCCAGTGATTCTAGAGGTGCTGTTTCCTCTATATGCTAAGAAGGGTGGCAGGGTGGGGTGACCAAAGACTTTGATGACTTTGAAGATCCAAAGGAAGAGAATTCATGGGCATATGAGGGTGGGGTGGGAGGAGGCTGGCACTAGATATCTTGTTTGGCCCACCCCACGTTACTGTCTCCTCTGTGGTGGTTGGTTAAAAATAAGGCACTGACTCACTTTTCAATATGGTGTAGACAGTGGTGAGATTTGCCAAGTGCAGTCAATCCCCCTTCCAAGGCTATGTCCTGCCTTCCCCCAGAAGGTCAGGAGGAGCTACTCGGCCATGGGCCCCAGAGTCGTGATGCTGAGCTCCAGCTGTACCTCGTAATCACCCGGGGAGTCACAACCCAGACAGACTAAATCAGAGTCTCTGGGAATAAGGCCAAGGCATTAAGGTTTTTTAAAGTGCCCCAGGAGATTCCAGAGAGCCCTAGAGAGACAAGGAAGGGCGTGTAATATGCAGCAGTTAAAGGCACTGGCTTTGGAGTCAGAGAGAACTGGTTTTACATTGCGTCTTTGTAGCCGGGTCTCCTTACATCTTTGCATTTGCTTCTGTGCTTGTAGAATGGGGAGAAGTTCAGAATCTACTCCAGTTGTTCCTTAGGAGGATTAAATAGGAGAATGCATGATGGTGATACAGGGCTCATTGCAAGGAAGATATAAATGATAGATATTATTATCGTCATTATTACAAAGATGAAAACAGAGACTTTGCTGTGGCATCGGCCACCTAAAACAGGAGAGAGACACAGATAAAAGCCAGAATGGAACGCAGAAGGTGGCCTCACTGTGACTGGTGTACTAGCATAGTGCTCTGGGACTTTGTGCAAGCTTGGAACAATTTCTGATTGAGGTCTTCAGGCAAAGATGTGTAGAGAGGAGCTACAGGAGATATTTGAGCTGGGTATAGAAGATGAGTAGACCATGGACAAGTGAAGAGGGGAAAGGGCACTCTGGGCAGCAAGCTCAGCATAGGCAACAGCCTGGAAGCAGGGGAGAGTCAGGTGGGAGAAGGTGACCAGTACAGTTCATGCATGGGAACGAGTAGGGACAATAAATATGGTCAGATGGGAGGCTGGGGTTCCTTGTTGAGGAATTTGAAAGACCAATGGTGGTGCCAAATGATTTTCCTATAGGCTGTGGGCAGCTACCCAAATCTTTTGATCTGGTTTAAAATGGCTGGCAGCAAATTGAAGGGACAGCAGTTCACAGGCTGTGGCAATGGCCCAGGTGAGGGATAGCAGACATGGGTTTGGAAAAAGAGACACAGATGTGAAGCTTGGCAGGGTGGAATCAACATGCTCCTGGCACTGGTTTGAATGCAAGAGGAGGGGGAGAATCCCAGATTCCCAGGCACGGGTGTCTGTGAGGCTGTGCTAGCATTGTCCAGGATGGAAGAACCCAGGCTAGGGTTGGTGGTGAAGCGAGACATGAGGGTGGAACTTGCTTATGAGGTTGAGGTCTTTTTCTGCAGAGATGGAGGCACAGCTGGACCTGTGAGCTCTTCAGGCCACAGCCAGGCTGGTTTGAGGATGAAGCTCTGTGCAAAGCTAAAATCACAAGGCAGTAAAAAGGCCTGGGAAGGGAGCAGGCAGTGGAAACCCCTTGGGTGTTATGCAGCCACCAGTGTCTAGGTCAGGCAAGAGTGGGGGACTCCAGGGGCAGAAACCAGAGCCCTCAGCTGGTATGGGAAGTGTGATATGGGGACCAGGGCAGTGGAAGTAGCAGCAGCTCAGTCTGTTCCTCTCTCTGTGATCTCAAAAGTGCATTTCCACATCTCATCCTATAAAAGATCTGAATGGTCAGGTGGTATTTGCCTGCACTGGGGAAACCCAAAGCCCAGAGAGGAGAGATGGTAGCCCAGATAGAGATAGAGAGGAAGCCTTGCTGGAGAGTGTTAGAGGCAAGATGAAAACAGGTCTTCTAATGACAGGCCCTGAGTCCTTTCCTGGATCCGCTACTGGCCCAGGAAGAGTCCACACGGAAATAACAACAGCAGTAGCAGTAGCTGCTGTTATTGAGAACACACTATGTGCTGGGCTCAGTTTCTACATATTGTCACACATTCTCACACCTAACCTGCAAGGTGGGCTTTTATCATCCTCATTTTATTGATTAAAAAACAGACTCAGAGAGGAGAAGTCATTTAGCTAAGGTCACACAGCTATATAGTGTCAGAGTCAGGAGTTGAGCTTGGTTCTGTTGGGCTCCAAAGTCCACTCCTTCCACTCCACTTAACTTTGAGGGGCTCGGCCAAGGTCAAGGGTGCTAGGCTTGGCCATGCCTGTTGAATTTGGAGGTGCTCGAGCATCTGTGGAAGGATCAATGGAGAAGTGAACAACGAAATGAATCAATATGCGTGAGTGAATGGCAACGCTGTCAGGTCAGCAAGCAGCTATGTAGGCACGGTTGTGTTCTCTCTCCTAGACCCCAGAAATTTCCATCAGCGAACCCAACAGCAAGTCCAGCAGTGGCACCAGATCTGGAAGCCAGCAGATCTCTCAGGACAACCAGTCAAGCTCTCCTGGGAGCTCAGACATTCTGAGCAAGGAGAGCGAGGGGGCCGGCAGCCCCGACCCTGAGCGGATGACCAGCATCAATGGTGAGAAGGCCCAGGAACTGGGCTCCACTGCAACACCAGCCAAAAAGATCCTCCCCTTCAAGAGGGGCATGAGGAGGGGTGATGTGTTGTTGATGGTGGCCAAGCTGGACCTGGACTCAGCCAAGCCAGAGAGGACTCATCCCCATGACACGTCCCCTTGCAAGACCCCTCCCCCAGTCACAGATACTGGAAAGGAAAAGAAAGGGGAGACCTCTAGGGCTCCTTGTGGCCCCCAGGCCAGCACTGAGATCTTGGCCCCGAAAGCTGAGAAGACCCGGACTGGGGGTCTTGGGGACGCAGGCCAAGGAACTGTGGCACTGAAAAAAGGCGAGAAGGGTCAAAGCATAGTGGGGAAGGGGCATGGGACCCCCAAAACCAAAGAGCTGAAAGAGGCTGAGCCCCAGGGCAAAGACAGGCAGGGGACCAGGCCCCAAGCCCAAGGGCCCAGCGAGGGGGTGCAACCAGGGAAAGCAGAGAAAGAGGGAGGGGAGCCCACAAGCCCGGTGGAAAAGGAGAATATCTCTAAGAACGTAGGGAGTGAAGGGAAGCACAGAGGGCCCCAAATCCCTGGGAGAAAGTGGGGAGGTTTCCTGGGAAGAAGGAGTAAGTGGGATGGTCCCCAGAATAAGAAGGACAAAGAAGGGGTGCTCTTAAGTAAGGCAGAGAAGACAGGTGAGCCTCAAACCCAGACAGAGAAGAAAAGCCAAATGCAGGGTGAGTTGGGGGACGATCTGAGAATGCAGGAGAAAGCAGGTGAGCTTCGGAGCATGACTGGGAAGGCAGGTGAGTCCTGGGATAAGAAGGAAAAGATAGGGCAACCCCAGGGTAAGTCCGGGAAGGCAGGCGAAGCTCGGAGTCAGACGGAGAAGGGCTGTGAAGCCCCAAAGGAGGTGAGCACGATGGTGGAGTCACCAGTGGCCGCTGGGAAGGGAGGCTGGTCAGGAAGAAGTGGTCAGGAAGCAGAGGGGCCCTGCTCAAGAGAAGATGTTGGGTCTGGTGACCTGGAGACAGAGCTGGAAGGACCCAGCCAGCCTGCTCTGGAGAAGGATGTGGAAAGGCCTGGGATACAGAAGGAGAACCAAGATGGGCCGGCCCCCCAGGAGGTGGGCAAAGGAGGCCAGAGCAGAAACTCACAGCAGGTGAGGGGGCTGCGGCCCTGGGAGCGGGGAGGGGGAGACAGGGCCCCCTCAGAGATGGAGGGATGGGAAAGATCTGCCCCCAGGGATGGGCAAGGGGTGGACGGGCGGTGGGCAGGGAATTGGAGAGGGGCGGCTGGAACTGCGAGGCACCCAGAGGAGGGGACGAGCACTTCCTTCATGAGCAGAAGTCTTGAAGTTTCCATTGCACCTGCCCTGGAGTGGAATTCCCCACGGAGTGAGGGAAGGTCCCCAAAACGTGAGGTGTCTCCTCATGGCTGACATGGTAGAGCTTGCTTATGATGTCACACCACAGCTTTCAAACTTGGAATGGCATAAAAGCAGATTGTGAAAAATGCAGATTCCCGGGGCTAGCCATGGAGTCTCTTTACAAAGACCAGGAGTGGTGCCCAGGAATCTGCATTTATTTATTTATTTATTTGAGATGGAGTCTTGCTCTGTCACCCAGGCTAGGGTGCGGTGGTGTGATCTCTACTCACTGCAAACTCCGCTTCCTGGGTTCCAACGGGAATCTGCATTAAATAAGCACACTCCCTCTCCCGTTCTCCCCCAGGAGATTCTGATTTGGATGGCCCCAGACCACACTGTGGAAACCCCTGTGGAAGGTGGAAGGTGGGCAGTGGTGCCATTTGCTGGTTTAATTTATGTGATCTTGGTTCTCAGGCTCCTGAGGACAGATGGTATGAGGCAGAGAAAGTCTGGCTGGCTCAGAAGGACGGATTTACTCTTGGTAAGTAGGGGTGTTGGCACCTTTGGAGGGTCTGAGTCTTCTCTTGTGCCCCCTACTGCTGCCAGCCATATGTTCTAGGTCCTGATTACACTTTGAGCGTCAGGAGGGGAGAGGAGCAGTGGAGACTGTCTTTCAAAGGCATTTGTGTCTTGACAATGAGTTATTTACTTACTGAAACCCATTAATGCAACACGCATGCTTGCTTTCCATGGTGTTCTTGAAGGAACCCAGAGTCAGGTACAAGTGGCCCAATAGATTTGATCTCATAAGTCTACTTTTGTCGATTGGTTGTGGCTGATCACTGCACTCTACTGAGAAGTGATTTGGAGTCCCAGTCTGAACATGGCTGGGAAGAGTGGTTGATTAGTGATGTCTGCCATGGGCACTGGAGGGGGAAATGGCAGTTTGTATGCCATCATCTGCCATTCCAGGTCTGTGTATGAGATAGGTCAGTGTACCCAACTGTCTGGGTGCCTACTCTGTGCCTGGCACTGTGACAGCTGGTAAAAGCCTAAGGTGAGTCAGACTGAGCCTGACCTTAAAGGATTTGGGGTCACAACTCAGAAAGCTCCAAGTGAATAGACCCCAAATGGAGAAGATGTAGCCTCTTTCTGACCTGTCCCAAGCCTCCTCCCAAGCTTGCTGGCCCAGCTTAGAGCCTCTCTTATCTCCTGCCCTTGCCTCTTTCCCCTCTTCCCCTCCCATCTCCTCCCCTTTCCCCTTCTCTCTCTGGGATGTCCAACCAGCTACGGTGCTAAAGCCAGATGAGGGAACAGCAGACCTGCCGGCAGGAAGGGTGAGACTTTGCATTGATGCTGACAAAAGTATCACTGAGGTGGATGAGGAGCATGTCCATCGGGTGAGTCCCCTGTCCCGCTACCCCCCAGCTCCATACCCTCTTTCCCCAGCCCTGCAAGAGGTTTCCTTGTACCTGACTACAAATACCATTTTGGCTTGATGCCCTGTAAGGAGTTATAGCAAAGAACCCCACTGAACTCATTGCTTTGCTGGAGGGATACTGTTAGGGGGTCATTCACCCTTTCCTGTAGTTTCTCTGAATGAGGACACATCAAGGGATATGTTTGTCAGGTCTTGGAACTGGGAGTTCTTCTGATGGACCCAAAAAAATGACTGCTTTTAATTTTATACATATTGCAAATCATACTACAGAGCATGTTTCTGTTTTCACTCTGGCTGCCAGGGAACTCAGAGCCAAATTTGCTGCTTGCCCTTAACCACAGCATAGGTTCCAATGGCCTATATTTTGGCATCAAACTTTCTTTCAGCTTTGCTCTTTAAATTGTTTTGAATACATTTTTTGTTGTGCACCATAAATCCTTTTGAGGACAAATTACAGTGTAATGATAGAAAAAAAAGGTTCTATCATGCCCTTTCCACCTCCTCACAGCCTGATAATTTAGAAGGAGTTTTCCTCCTTGCTCATTTGCATTCCTTTCTGCTCCTCCTCTGCCCACCTCAGGCTTCCTCTCCCACGTTGGGCGTTTACAAAGGCCCAGTGGCCTTGCAAGAAAGGCTGATCCATGAGAGGGCTCAAGCTTGGCCCAAACCCAAGACTACTAGGTTCAGAAAACTCCCTGAAGCTAGAGAGAATGATAGGACGCCTCTTAGAATAGATGTTTCAAGAAGCAGCTTCACACACCCCTTGCTTCTAAGGGTTTGGATGGTTTCCTAGGAATCAGTGCACGATGGGCTATGAGACCAGTAAGGCGGTTTGGCCATTGGCCTCCTCTCCTGGGTATCACGGAGCATATTGACAGCTTCTCCATAAGACCCAGAAGAGAAGGAAATGGCAGTGAATGCTGGCACACACTGGAGCATCACCTGTCTTTTTGTGGTGTTTGAGATTCAGAAAGTGCTTTGAATTTTGTCAAGTCTGCCTTGGGAGCGTCTGCCCTCATGGTGCACCGAGTGCAGGACCACAGCAAAGAGGGGTTGCCTCATAGGTTGCACAGAGGACAAGGAGAAGGGATGGCCCTATTTTATTCGTAGGGCTTCATCACTGCCCATGCATAGTCCCTGTGCTCTGTTCTGGTCTTTGGCACATAGCTCTCAAAAGGAGGGCTGTGTGTGTGTGTGTGTGTTGGGGGCCCAGGAGGCCAGAGGAGACTCTTTGTGACGGTTTCACAGGCCAACCCCCCTGAGCTGGACCAGGCCGAGGACCTGGCCTCTCTCATCAGTGTCAACGAATCCAGTGTCCTGAACACGCTTCTGCAGCGCTACAGGGCTCAGCGGCCGCACACCTGCACGGGACCTGATCTGATCGTCCTTCAGCCCCGAGGGCCCTCGGTGCCGTCTGCAGGGAAGGTGAGGTGGGACCATGGGGGGCAGGGCTGGGCAGCTGAGGGCAGGAGGGTCTGGGGGGATCCCTCTGCATCTGAGGTGACAGTAGAACCATGAGAGCCCCCAGTCTACCTGTCTGCAAGCAGCGTCCTTTTCGCGGCATTGTGGGCATCCTGTGGCGTGGACCATGAGATTCCCCCATTCCCTGGGTGGAAAGATCAGTCACCATTAGGACAGAAACAGCAGCATTAAATATCACAAGAATAACGAAAGAAAATACTGAATGAGTGTGAACTCTACCAGACACTG
>NW_012114477.1:4042608-4044535 GCF_000951035.1 Colobus angolensis palliatus | reverse complement strand
CTGCTCCTGGCTAATTTTTCTAGTTTTAGTAGAGACGGGGTTTCACCGTGTTAGCCAGGATGGTCTCAATCTCCTGACATTGTGATCCACCCGCCTTGGCCTCCCAAAGTGCTGGGATCACAGGCGTGAGCCACCGTGCCTGGCCGATTTTTATTTTTTATGAACTGGGCCGCCTCCCCAGCCAAAGTAGGCTTATAGAGAGTCCCTACTGGGGTTTTTAGCAGAGCAATGACATGCTGTGACTTAGGTTGTAAAAGGATGCCTTTGGCTGCTGGGTAGAAGACAGATGGGAAGAGGCTCAGTGGAGGCAGGGAGGCCTGTCAGAGGCGAGACATCTTACCTGCGTGCTGTTCTGGAGACTCAGTGGGAAGTCACAAGCCCCTAGGACACCTGGTGTCCAGGAAAGATCATGATACTTCTTCTGGTTTCCATGTTCTCCTCTGCCAATTGGGGGTGAAAAGCCACATCTTACCCTTTGGGGCCCTGTGGAACAAACCCATCCCTAGTCCCTGAGAAATGCTAAATCCATTAAAGGGGATATAGTGGCCCTGTACCGCTCTCTCCAAGATTTTTCTCCTCTAGAGTGACCCACGCCACCCCTTCAGTCACTCCTAGCGGCTCTCCCATCACAGCTGTCCATGGTCAAGGGCCCTGGGAGGACCTCAGAAGCTCTGGGTGGGCCACAGCTTGGCACGTGCCCTCTCCCATCCTTGTGGTGAGTGCTTAGGCTTCTGTTACTGCAGCCCAAGGCCTCTGAGCTGTCTGAATTGCCGAGTGACTTCTCTGGCTCCCTGGAAATCCCTGGAAGTGACATTTTTATAGGCCCAGATAGCAAGCAGGCCCTCATTGGCCATCCTGGACCCAGGCATCGGAACTTAGGCAAAAGTGCTAAAAGGTGCAGGCATTGGTACACACCCTGAAGGTAGAGCCCCTACCTCCCTTCCTAACCCTGGGGTGGGGTGTGGCAGTGGTCCCCACCCTTCCCTCAAGTCTTCCAGCCTCCCACACTCAAACCCACACCCATCTCCTGTCCTTAGGCTGGATCAACCTCTGATTCCCCAAATGGCCACCAGGTGGGAGCACAGGCCTGCGGTGAGGCTGAGACCACCTTGAGGATGGGCTAGGTGGGGTCTGGGCCACACTGGGGGCCTCTCTCACTGTGGGGCTAGCCCCACCGGGGTCTGGGTGTGTTCCCCGGGGACGTGCAGGTCTTGGTGAATAAGAGCGTGAGTTTGAGCATGGATGTGACCACGTGGGTAGAGGTGGGTCCCATCTCTGCGTGTAGAGCCCTCGGCAACTGTTGTGTGCATGTGCCTACAAGCACACTTTTGTGCATGTATGCAAGGGCACATACATGTACACTGATGCGAAGGCACGTGTGCGTGCACACATGTATGAGTGCCTTCAGGAACCTGGCTGTGCAGAATTCTTCCTTCTCCCTCCAGGCAGTGGACCTGAGCGGGCTGATGGATGGGACTGCCTGTTCCTTGAACTTTAGTTTTTCCAGACTGGGGGATGGCTCTAGGACTCAGACTCCAGGACCCTCTGCCTGCCTTAAGCTGTAAGGCTGTGTCTAGCCAGTGTGGGGGCATATCCCCGCTTTGCCTGCATTAGGGTCCTGCTGAGCCCTACATCTGGCATCGGGATAGGGACTCATGACTGTTCCTCAGGGGCTTGGAGCAGGAAAAGCCAACAGTGGATTGGGGACAGCCCCAGCCCCAAGCTAGGCACCCAGACTGAGGAGAGGGCCATCATTCCGGGGTTTGTGCCCCTAGTTTGGCCAAGGGACTGTGCTAGGGAGGGCAGATGGTGCCTTGCCGAGCCCAGTGGGCACCCTCAGTATCCTGGGCTTCGGACGTCCTCCTGCAGCAGGGCCCATTCCTCTTGTTCCTTTTGGTGCCTCTCCACTGACCTCACAGTAACCTCC
>NW_012114477.1:4039625-4041093 GCF_000951035.1 Colobus angolensis palliatus | reverse complement strand
TCATGCTGTGCCCGAGTGCCTGCTGCATAGTAGACACTAATGGATTATTTTACTGAATGAAGTATGAATGAGTGGATGAAGCACATATGATTTCAGATATCACCTAAATCTGTTACAGCAAATATGTAGCACACATACCACTAATTCCCCCGTGTGCCGTTCCCTGTGTCCATGGCAGACATCACTAATCGTAATGGATAATTATACCCTTGATCCAGCTGCCTCGCTTCAGGCAGATACTATTCGATGCTTTGAGTAACCAGTGAGATGAATCTCATGGACGAATGTAGCTCTCATTCAGGCCTCTAACTAACTAAAGAGGAGACCTAGGCTCAGAAAACAGGCATGGGTTGTCCAAGGACTCACAGGGAGCCAGGGGCAGAACTAGACACACAGGCTCGGCTCCTCACAATAGAGTAGGAAGGGAGGCAGGGACGAAGATCTGGAGGCAGGGACACAGATCTGGACCCTGGGCCTGGGGAGGGGCACTGTTTTAGAATGCTCCCTAGGCAATGGCTGGATGGAATGGCTGACACCTGTGATCTTCCTGCAGGTGCCCAAGGGCCGCTGGGATGGCCTGCCCGCCCACATTGGCTCCATGGCCCAGCGGGCATACTGGGCGCTGCTGAACCAGCGGAGAGACCAGAGTATTGTGGCCCTGGGCCGGAGTGGGGCTGGGAAGACTGCCTGCTGTGAGCAGGTCCTGGAACACCTGGTGGGGATGGCAGGCAGTGTGGATGGCAAGGTCTCAGGTACAGTGGTCTCTAGGTGACATGTAGAGACAAGTCAAGACGGGGAGAGCTGGAAGGGGGTGCTGAGCTGCTCTTTCTTATATTCATTCAGCTAGCATTCACTGAGCACCAGATACGTGCAGACCCCATGCTTGCTGCTGGGGAGGGCTATCCCTAGGTCATTGGGATATATTTGTTGAAATTAGAATAAGGTACTCCTTCCTCAAGACATTGATGGCTGTTTGCAGAACAGTCATCATACATGGACATTGTTAGAACCGGATACTTGACTGCCATCTGCTGGGAAATCATCCTAATATACGTACACAAACCTAGGAGAGTGCGATGTGATTGAGGCACCCCGGGATGTGGTGTCTTTGGGCAGTGCACAACCTGCTGAACTGAACAGAGGACTCGAAGAGTGAAGATTCAAGGGCAGAGTCTACACTCATGAGAAGCTAATAGCCGGAGGGGAAATTGAACTGTACCTACGTTCAAACTTGAGTGTTCTTCAAAAAGTACTGGCAGAGCAGGCTAGGGAAGAAACTCAGGGAGTGTAGAGGAGGGCTGCAGGAGGGCTTTTTCCAGGATGTGATATTTGACCTGAGCCTTAAAAAAACAATAGCAATTGGCCGGGCGTGGTGGCTCACGCCTGCAATCCGGCACTTTGGGAGGCCAAGGTAGGTGGATCACGAGGTCAGGAGATCGAGACCATCCTGGCTAACATGGTGAAACCC
>NW_012114477.1:4037051-4038315 GCF_000951035.1 Colobus angolensis palliatus | reverse complement strand
CTAACGTGGTGAAACTCTGTTTCTGCTAAAAATACAAAACAATTAGCCAGGCGTGGTGGCGGGCGCCTGTAGTCCCAGCTGCTCCAGAGGCTGAGGCAGGAGAATGGCATGAACTGCCACTGCACTGCACTCCAGCCTGGGCGACAGAGCAAGACTCTGTCTCAAAAACAAAAACAAAAACAAAATTAAAAAAAACCCCAAAACTTTTGGTCGTCATGACAGCCACATGAGGATTAGATTTAATTAGTCAATTAATTGGTTGATTATTAATTAATTATAAATAATTAATAATTAACTAGTTAATTTGCCCCAAATCAGGTAACCAACAAAGGGAAGATCCTCAGTCTCTTCTAACCACTTGGCTATACTGCTTCTCCACTAGGATTATTCCAATACTTTGCTGAACACCTACTTTACATCTGGCTCATGCTAGAAACTGGAGATACAGTGGGAAGAGGCACAGTCTCTCAGAACGTAGTTGTGCTGTGAATTGCATGTGTCTGAGGGTGGAAGTCAGGTCAGGCTGTATCCAGGTGCTTAGCAGAGTGCTTGTTGCGTTGTAGGTATGCAATGAATAATAGTGGGGAGATTATAGGGCTTTGCAAGCCTGCTTCTAAGCTGTGAGTGCAGGCCCCAGGTTGTTATCCTCACCTCTTCCTAGGCTCCATTACGTCTGGGAAGCCCTAGGGCAGCCTCTGTTACCCAGATTGTGCCTATCCCTTGCCCTTCTAGATTGAGTCTTGTTTCCCCTGCACCAGGGCTGGTAGTACATGGTCAGTCCAGCAGTGGGTGCTCAGTGAAATGTATGTGGTTTATAGTTGGGTTGGGCGGGGAGTGGGCGGCAGGAGGCTCACAGGAAGCCCACAGGGGGCTGAGGCCAGGATGAGGACTGGCCCAAGCAGGAGCCATGGAAAAGGTGGACCTGTGCGAGGTGGGAGTGGCAGCTCCCGGTCCATCAGTGACATGTGGCCCTATGCTGTCCCCAACAGTGGAGAAGATCCGAGCCACCTTCACTGTCCTCCGGGCCTTCGGCTCTGTGTCCATGGCTCACAGCTGCAGCGCCACCCGGTTCTCCATGGTGATGTCGCTGGACTTCAATGCTACAGGCCGCATCACGGCTGCTCAGCTCCAGGTGAGGCCTCTGGGGGGACGTGCAAGGGGGTCCTTGAGGTTGCTGTGTCTCTAGCCCCACTCAGTAGAGCCCACGCCTCCATCTGGGACTCTAGGATGTGTCTGAAATGGTCATGGTGGTGGCTCATGCCTG
>NW_012114477.1:4034437-4036121 GCF_000951035.1 Colobus angolensis palliatus | reverse complement strand
ACGCCTGTAATCCCAGCACTTTGGGAGGCTGAGATGGGTGGATCACGAGGTCAGGAGATCGAGACCATCCTGGCTAATACAGTGAAACCCCATCTCTACTAAAAATACAAAAAAATTAGCTGGGCATGGTGGTGGGCACCTGTGGTCCCAGCTACTTGGGAAGCTGAGGCAGGAGAATGGCATGAAGCCAGGAGGCAGAGCTTTCAGTGAGCCGAGATCACACCACTGTACTCCAGCCTGGGCAACAGAGCGAGAGTCCATCTCAAAAAAGAAAAAAAAGGAGTGGATCAGAGTGGGGCATCCTGGGTAGCTGGGCATCAGGCATGTGCAGATGTACCCAAAGCGCTGACTGGGTGCCCCTCTTCTCTCCCTGCAGACAATGCTTTTGGAGAAGAGCCGTGTGGCACGGCAGCCGGAAGGGGAAAGTAACTTCCAGGTTTTCTCCCAGATGCTGGCTGGATTGGACTTGGATCTGAGGTGAGCACTTGGGGCAGGTGGAGACAGTGGAGAGCAGTGCAACAAAGGGCACCTGTTCTTTGGGGGCCCAGCCTTAGCTTCTGCCCAGTACTGAGAGGCCATGGGACCCAGGGATTAGGAACATGGCCTCCGATTCCAGCTGCCTGGGTACACACAGCTCATGGGCTGGGTGACTTTGGTCACATGTCATCCACCCTGAGCCTCGGTTTCTTCCTTTGTAATGTGGAAACAACACCTTTCTTAGACCTTATAGGACTGAGATAATTTACATTCAGCTCTTTATACATGCTGGGAGTCAAGGCTGTCTGCTGTGATAGTGGCATGTCAATACTGGTCCTGGCAGCAGTGTGGGAAGAGGGAGAGGGACAGCAGACCCCCACATCTTCCAGAAGTTTCTAAACTTTTGTGGGAGTTTTGGGTGTATAGTAGGGGATGCCTACATGAGGTTCCTCGGGACAGACCTGCCACTGAGTGGGGCAGTGAGCTGGGTAGTCAGGCAAGTCTCATCTTGGAGGGCTTCCTGGAGGAGGTGGCCTAAAAAGCCATCTCTGCCCTTCCCCAAATCTACAGGGCATCATTAAGCATGTGGCTTATGTGGCTTCCTCTCCCAGAGCCTTGGTTTCCTCCTCTGTTGGATGGATGGGCATGGTCTTAGTGAAGCTCCAGGGAGAGGAAAAATTGGGCTTTCCCACATGAGGGGTGATAATTTGTGGTTACTGTGCTCTAACCTCATCACTGTTTGTTCCCCAGCCTTCCCTCCCCATCTGAAGGGCAGCCTCAACCTGTCCTGTGTGTCCTGGCTAAGGCTGGAGGGACAGCTGTAACCTGCAGAGAGAAGGCAGAGAAGAGAAGGAACTCCCACTTTTCAGAGTGATAGTAACTGAGCAGCAGGGAAACTTCTAGAAGGTCTTGGGAATCTGTAGGAGAACTTGGAGTAGGGTTGTATAGCAGAGTGACAAGGACCACAAACTCGAGGACAAGGCTGTGTGGATTTGTATGTTGGCTTTTCCACTTGTTGGCTGTGTGACCTTGAGCTAATGAGTTCACCTCTCTGAGCCTGACTTTCCTTATCTACAAAAATAGATGTGACTATATCACAGTGTTGTGGTGAGGGTTAAAATATGAACAGGCAGACAATACTTCTTTTTTTGGTTTGTTTTTTGTTGAGACGGAGTCTCACTCTGTCACCCAGGCTGGCGTGCAGTGG
>NW_012114477.1:4028248-4032682 GCF_000951035.1 Colobus angolensis palliatus | reverse complement strand
CTGAAGGCCTCAGAACCAGACAAGCTGGCTGGAGACTGATGAGTAACCCCCTACCCTTTCCAGGAACCAATTTGAGCCTGCATGGGGATTGGGGATCCTAGGCCAGGCTCTACAATGCTTTTGTGAGTAGAGAGTGTAATTCGAAGGGGCAGGGGGCATAGCCGTACCCACCCCGCCTTTGGCTTGCATTCCTCAAGCCTGCAAAAGTGGGTGGCCCATCTGCAGGTCTCGCTCTCGAGGAGCCTGCAGGTTGAACATGGGAAGGAACCTTAAACATCGTGTTGCTTCATAAAGTGCAGACTGAGGCCGGGAGAGGCGCACATGGCAGGATAGCGTGGAGTCTGGGCTCGAAGGGCCAGCAGACCTCAGCTCAGCTTCTGGCTGCATGTTTGCTAGCTGTGAAGGCCTGGGGCAGGTACCCACTCTCAGTGCCTCTGTTTTGTCAATGGTGAAATGGAAATAATTGTACCGATGGAGTGGGGCTGTCATGAGTCATGTTAGAACTTAACATGTCGCAAGGGCTCATTCATGTTGACTGTTTCAATGTTATCCTTGAGTGAGGTCCCCCAGCTGATTAGAAGATCTGGAGTTAGTCCCTGCTTTCCTGATTTTCCTCTACAACCCTTTCTCCTGGGATTTCCTGGCTTTTAGGAAGGGCCAAGGGAGAGCTATGCGTGAGGAATATTTGGGAGATCGAAGATGTCCCAGGGCAGAGTTAGTGGGGCCAAGGCCAGGGACAGTCCCTGGGGTGTCTGGGTAGTTGCATGGTGCCCCACACGCTGTGACGACCACCTGCCCTGCCAGGCCTGGTGTGAACAGCCCACTGACTCCTGGTTCCTTCTGTGCTTCCAGGACGGAGCTGAACCTGCACCAGATGGCAGATAGCAGCTCCTTTGGCATGGGCGTGTGGTCCAAGGTAAGGAGGAGGTCCCTCAGGGGTGGGATGTGAGTCCGTGTCCCTGGGGCCAGATGGGAGGGTGATGAGGAGTCGCCGTGCAACTTGTCTCCTTTGGTACTGGGGTTCATAGTTGGCAAGGGTTGGTCATGTGGAAGAGTCAGGGGCTGTCTTTGTAGGGTCTGGGCTTGTTGGGTAAAGGAGACTCGGACAAATAAAGGAAACAAGACGTAGTATACGTTAGAGGTAGGATTAGGGCCCTGGAATCAGTCTAGTTCAAGCCCTAGCTCTGATACTTATTAAGTAGGTGAACCTCAGGCATGGACCTTAATCTCCCGGGAGGTCTGTCTCTTCTTCAGTACAATAGTGATAGTAGCAGTATCTGCCTCATAGGGCTGATGTGGGGGTGAAATGAAATGATGTGTATAATGGGCTTGGAACAGGGCTTGGCCTAAATCAATCAATAGGGTGCTCTTTGTCAGTACTACTGGTGGTTAACTTGGGTAGGTGCACTCAGAGATGGTTTCGTGATCGATATAGTCTATGAGTGGGGCCGAGAGTTAGGTATTTCATTGTTTAAAAAAGCAAATGGTTCACTGGTTTGATATTTTATTATTCAATTATTTTAATCATTGTTTTCTCCCTTCTCTCCCAAATACCTTTACCACCACCTATGCTAGGCCTGTGTTATGTTAGGTGTATGCTTCTGCTGAGTGCTAGGAGTATGGTCCTCATCCATGAATTTTTACTTTAGCAGGAGACACAGACTCGGAAATTAATGCAATCATGTGAGATAGGAATGTGTCAGAGGTTGCATGAAATGCTGCAGGCACCACAGGATAGCTGATAGAGCTACTTGGCCTTTGCCAGGGAAGACTTCTTAGCCAAGGGGAACATTTGGCCTGGGTTTTGAAGGATGAATAGGAGTTCACCAGCTGGAGGGAATTAGATGATTTCCACTCCAAAGCCTCTTTTCAAACATACATGTCTGGGAAACAGATAGTGCTAGAATAATTGGATATCCTGGTGCCAAAAAAAAAAAAAAATCAATCTGTATTTCACATGATATACTAAAATTAACAAAAAAAAAATCACAAATCTAATTGTAAAACTTCAAACCACAAAATTTCTAGAAGAAAATGAGAAGAATCTCTGTAACCCTAAGCTGGGCAAAGATTTCTTTTTTTTTATTTTTTATTTTTTATTTTTATTTATTTATTTATTTATTTATTTGAGACGGAGTCTCGCTCTGTTGCTCAGGCTGGAGTGCAGTGGCCGGATCTCAGCTCACTGCAAGCTCCGCCTCCCGGGTTTTACGCCATTCTCCTGCCTCAGCCTCCCAAGTAGCTGGGACTACAGGCGCCCACCACTTCGCTCGGCTAGTTTTTTGTATTTTTAGTAGAGATGGGGTTTCACCGTGTTAGCCAGGATGGTCTCGATCTCCTGACCTCGTGATCCGCCCGTCTCGGCCTCCCAAAGTGCTGGGATTACAGGCTTGAGCCACCGCGCCCGGCCCAAAGATTTCTTAAATGAGACATCAAAATCCCAGTCCATAAGAGAACAAATTAACTTTATCAAAAGAATAGTAGCAGTGTCTGCCTCATAGGGTTGTTGTGAGGGTGAAATGAAATGATGTGTATAACGTGCTTAGAACAGGGCTTGGCCTAAGTCATCTGCTCTCTGAAAGACACTATTACTATGCAAAAGCAAGCCACCGACTAGGAGGAAATATTTGCAAATCACTTATCTGATAAAGGATTTTTATCTAGAATATAAAAGTAATTCTCAAAACTCTTAAATGAAACAACCCAATAAAAAAGATGGGCAAAAGATGGAATGCACAAAAAAAGTGTAAATGGATGGCAACTACGCACATGAAAATATGCTCACCATCATTGGTCATTAAAGAAATTCAGCCGGTGTGGTGGCTCATGCCTGTAATCCCAGCATTTTGGGAGGCCGAGGCAGGCAGATCATCTGAGGTCAGGAGTTTGAGACCAGCCTGGCCAACATAGAGAAACCCTGTCTCTGCTAAAAATACAAAAAATTAGGCTGGGGGCGGTGGCTCACGCCCGTAATCCCAGCATTTTGGGAGGCCGAGGCAGGCAGATCATCTGAGGTCAGGAGTTTGAGACCAGCCTGGCCAACATAGAGAAACCCTGTCTCTGCTAAAAATACAAAAAATTAGGCTGGGGGCGGTGGCTCACGCCCGTAATCCCAGCATTTTGGGAGGCCGAGGCAGGCAGATCATCTGAGGTCAGGAGTTTGAGACCAGCCTGGCCAACATAGAGAAACCCTGTCTCTGCTAAAAATACAAAAAATTAGGCTGGGGGCGGTGGCTCACGCCCGTAATCCCAGCATTTTGGGAGGCCGAGGCAGGCAGATCATCTGAGGTCAGGAGTTTGAGACCAGCCTGGCCAACATAGAGAAACCCTGTCTCTGCTAAAAATACAAAAAATTAGGCTGGGGGCGGTGGCTCACGCCCGTAATCCCAGCATTTTGGGAGGCCGAGGCAGGCAGATCATCTGAGGTCAGGAGTTTGAGACCAGCCTGGCCAACATAGAGAAACCCTGTCTCTGCTAAAAATACAAAAAATTAGGCTGGGGGCGGTGGCTCACGCCCGTAATCCCAGCATTTTGGGAGGCCGAGGCAGGCAGATCATCTGAGGTCAGGAGTTTGAGACCAGCCTGGCCAACATAGAGAAACCCTGTCTCTGCTAAAAATACAAAAAATTAGGCTGGGGGCGGTGGCTCACGCCCGTAATCCCAGCATTTTGGGAGGCCGAGGCAGGCAGATCATCTGAGGTCAGGAGTTTGAGACCAGCCTGGCCAACATAGAGAAACCCTGTCTCTGCTAAAAATACAAAAAATTAGGCTGGGGGCGGTGGCTCACGCCCGTAATCCCAGCATTTTGGGAGGCCGAGGCAGGCAGATCATCTGAGGTCAGGAGTTTGAGACCAGCCTGGCCAACATAGAGAAACCCTGTCTCTGCTAAAAATACAAAAAATTAGGCTGGGGGCGGTGGCTCACGCCCGTAATCCCAGCATTTTGGGAGGCCGAGGCAGGCAGATCATCTGAGGTCAGGAGTTTGAGACCAGCCTGGCCAACATAGAGAAACCCTGTCTCTGCTAAAAATACAAAAAATTAGGCTGGGGGCGGTGGCTCACGCCCGTAATCCCAGCATTTTGGGAGGCCGAGGCAGGCAGATCATCTGAGGTCAGGAGTTTGAGACCAGCCTGGCCAACATAGAGAAACCCTGTCTCTGCTAAAAATACAAAAAATTAGGCTGGGGGCGGTGGCTCACGCCCGTAATCCCAGCATTTTGGGAGGCCGAGGCAGGCAGATCATCTGAGGTCAGGAGTTTGAGACCAGCCTGGCCAACATAGAGAAACCCTGTCTCTGCTAAAAATACAAAAAATTAGGCTGGGGGCGGTGGCTCACGCCCGTAATCCCAGCATTTTGGGAGGCTGAGGCTGGCAGATCACGAGGTCAGGAAATCGAGACCATCCTGGCTAACAAGGTGAAACCCCTGTCTCTACT
>NW_012114477.1:4016368-4022540 GCF_000951035.1 Colobus angolensis palliatus | reverse complement strand
CTGCACTCCAGCCTGGGCGACAGAGCAAGACTCCATCTCAAAAAAAAAAAAAAAACAAGAAAGAAAAAAAGTTGCTAAGCACGCGTGTGCGCTTACACGCACACACACACACACACTTACACATTGCTGAGTATTGTCCACAGAGTTTCTAATTCAGTAGCTCTGGGTGAGGCCTGAGAATGTGTATTTCTCACAAGTTCCCAGGCAGTGCTGATGCTGCTGGTCCAGGGACCCTGCTTTGAGAACCACTGTTGGAGAGTCTGTTTCTGCACTGGGCGAGGTGATGTGTGTGCCGCGTCTGAACCCTGGGGGCTAATCTACTTGTCACCTTATAAGTATGTCCCAAATATTATATGGGCAAGCCTGGAGAGTTGGGAGCATATCAGAGAGGCTGCCTGGAAGAGGTGACCAAGAAGAGCTAGCCATGAGAATGAGAATGAAATTTCTTTCATTGTCAAAACTCATACATGAAACAAGCTGGAATGAGAATGAAATTAACAGATGCAACCAGGCTGGCATTGTTGCTAAACCAAATATTGGGGGGGCACCCTCTCATTCGGGGGACTCAGCAGTGGGTTCTTTTTTCATACCCTTTCCCCCATGATTTGGGGTCGTTAGGAGCCCAGACCTCGACCTTGAAGGCAAGAGATGAGAAATTACCTCAGCAGTGATTTTTCTCATTCGTTTAATGAGCTTTGGCCAAATATATCCATTTGAATCAGCAAAAGAGTTGTTTTTTATTTTCCTATTGTTTTTGAGAAGGAAAAGGGCCCAAGCTGGGGCCCTCTGAGCTTTCCCCAACCTGACCTGTTTGTTAACAGTCTGCATAAAGCCATTGGTCACAGCGTGAATTCATGTCAAAGAAGCATTTGAAGTGGTTTGCTTTTTTTTCTCTTTATTTCTGAGGGGCATTTTTTAGACCAATTGATTTGCAGGAACTGGTAGGGTGTTTCTTTGTTCTCTCTCTGCTACCTGGCAGGTATCAAGAGAATGTTTTCTCTGTTCTTTAAGAAGAAAAATAAAGTCTGAAAATTCGTTGGTCTTTGATACAAGCCTGGGCCAGTTACTGGGGTTGGGTAGGCCAGGTACAGCTTCATTAAGGAAATCTGGTGATCAGGATATGCCCCCCAATAATGGGAGCTGCTAAGTCCCCAAGGCTGTCCAATGTCAGCTCTTCTTCTTCTTCCTTCTTTCTTTCTTTCTTTTTCTTTTTCTTCTTCTTTCTTCTTCTCCTTCTTCTCCTTCTTCCTCTTCCTCCTCCTCCTCCTCCTCCTCCTCCTTCTTCATCATCAAGGATGGCAACATTGGGCAAGTTGGGGAGGGCAAAGCCTTGATGGCCCATGGGGAGGGCTTGGCCTGCCTCTGTTTTTTTTTTTTTTAAAAAAAACAAAACAAAACTAATTTATGGCCGGGCACAGTGGCTCATGCCTGTAATCCTAGCACTTTGGGAGGCTGAGGTGGGCGGATCACCTGAGGTCAGGAGTTCAAGACCAGCCTGGCCAACATGGTGAAACTCTGTCTGTACTAAAAATACAAAAATTAGCCGGGTGTAGTGGCACGTGCCTATAATCCCAGCTACTCGGGAGGCTGAGGCAGGAGAATCTCTGGAACCCAGGAGGCAGAGGCTGCAGTGAGCCAAGATCACACCACTGCACTCCAGCCTGAGTGACAGAGCGAGATTCTGCCCCAAGAAAAAAATAAAAAATAAAAAACGAAATTACTACATACTTCCTATAGAGAAATCAGAAAAAACAGAAAGGCAAAACCAAAAACCAGAATACATGCACACACTCAAGCAAACCAGAAAACAAGCGCCATTCACTTCACCACCCTGAGAAACCCACTGGTTCTATACCTGCAGATGTTCTTCCAGTATTTTTCCTACAAACGTTTCACATAATTCCTAACACACTGTATATCATTAAAACTTTCTGACTGGGCATGGTGGCTCGTGCTTGTAATCCCAGCACTTTGGGTGCCCGAGGCGGGCGGATCACCTGAGGTCAGGAGTTCAAGACCAGCCTGGCCAACATGGTGAAACTCTGTCTGTACTAAAAATACAAAAATTAGCCAGGCATGATGACAGGTGCCTGTAATCTCAGCTACTCAGGAGGCTGAGGCAGGAGAATCGCTTGAACCCGGGAGGCAGAGGTTTCAGTGAGCCGAGATTGTGCCACTGCACTCCAGCCTGGGCGACAGCGTGAGACTCCATCTCCAAAAAAAAAAAAAAACAAGACAAAACAAAAAAACAAAAACACACATACACACAAAACTTTCACAAACATTAGAAGACATGGTTCCCTGAACTGTTGTTTCCCTAATAGTGGCCATTTACATGGTTTTAAACCTTTTTGTGGTTCTCAGTGATAAGGTGATAAATATCTTTGGGCGTCCAGCTTGCATTACCATCTCAGACTCCCAAACCTCCGTCTAAGGAGATGTCTCCAGTTATCTTTCCTGTTGTCTCCTTGGTAACACTCTCCCATCTCTGATCACATTGTTTGTTTATGATTTGTCTCCCCTCCACCCTGAGTTCCGTGAGGGTGGGAGTCTTACTTGTCTTGATCCCTCCTGAATAGACAAGGCCTAGCACTCAGCCAGGCATACAGCAAGTGCTCAATAAATGTGTGTTGAGTGAATAAATGGATGAGCATGCCCAACTCACCACCACTTAACTAAAATCACATCTTTTCAATTTTCAAATCGTTTGCTATTGTGGTCAGCAGAGAATGGTTAATTAAACTTTATTTTCTCCCCAGTATCATTTCACTAGGTCTTTGGGAATCTCATGTCTGCCTTTGAACCCACTCCTTGGATCCTGGGAGCTGGGGCAGTTGCTGGGAATCTCAGAGGACCCAGAGAAGGGAATTAGAAAGCCTGGGGGTCCCATCCCTCAGTCATTGTGGGCAGCCTGGGGTCCTCAAATCTGGGCTGAGTAGTACTGTGGACCCAGCTCAGTGGGTGAACACACTTAACCCCACCATCAATGGCTCTTATTTGGGGATGGTCGCTAGAAGCTCATTGTCAATGGATATTTGTTGATCTTGTTAGATGCCAGGTATTGGCACACAGAAATAACTCAACTGGGTCTCACCCATCAAGTGACTCACTTTTGGGAGGTGGTGGTGGGCTGCCATGTCTACATCAACAGATCATTCCAAGCTGGAGAGATATGTGCCTGAGTGGAGGTGTATATAGGCCGAGGCCAAGCTGGGAGGAGGAGAGGCATATCAGGGAGGGCTGTCTGCAGGAGGCAACCATAAGCTGGAGATGGACTGAGAGTGAATTAGACAGGTTCAGGGAGGCCAGCATTCTGGCTACACTGAGCACCTCATGCAAAGGTAAACATGAGTGGCCAGTCAAAGCAAGGACCCCAGGGTAAAAGTGCAGAGACCCCCAGCGTGGCGCTGGCCAGGTCCTCGGAGGCTGCCTGTACCCGGTGACTGCCCTTAGTCCTCACACTGCGCCCTCACTGCCTGCCACATTTCAGCTTGTAAATGGAACTTACTTGAGAACTGCCAAGCACCAGGATACATTTGAAATCACAAAGCTTTCATATTATTTTCTTCTTCTCTATAATTTCTTTTTTGCAACCTAGCCTAAGTTTTTTTAAAATGTGCCCAGCAGCAGTGGTAATAATAATAATAATAATAATAATCCTTGCCACCCAGCAGTTTGCTTCTGGCTGTCACATTCCAGGCCTTGGCCTGAGGCACATTTATTTTTTATGACCCAGTTGTCAACTGTGGGGGAATGGTGCTCAAATGGAAGGATGAGGAATTACTCACTTGTGCCAGGGGCTCTGCCAGGAGCTTGCTTTTACTTAATTCTCCCAGTGGTTCTTTAAATAAAGAATTATGATCACATCTGTTTTTTTCAGGAGAAGTAGCCAGGCTCAGAGAGGTGAAGCTGCTTGCCCAAAGGCACACAGTTTTTAAGTGGTGGAGACAGGACTGGGATCCAGGTCGGCCTGACTTTAAATTTGGTACTTTCATTCTTCCCGCTGTCATCTCAGACCATGATGCAGATCATGGCTGAAGACAGTGTGCTCTGAGGTCTGGTCCACGTGCACTCTTGGCTCACTTAACTTCTCCCAGCCTCAGTTTTTCACCTGTGGGATGGGTAGAGCAACACCCTTGGATGACACCGAGGACTGGGGGCTCAGTAGTAGTGACTGTGCCCTTCCCCAAATGGGTAGCCTTGCGGAGGTAACTTCACCTCTCTGAGCCTCCATTTCCTCCTCTGTCGGCTGGAGAGACCCAGCCTGCCTCATGGGGAAAAAGCGCCCAGTACAGCAGAATATGTGCTCAATGGACACTTTCTCTCCTGTCCACTTAAACGGACTCTCGATGCTGAGATAAGAAGTGGATTGGTGAGATGCTGAGCAATGGGTAGGGCAGCTCCTGGCTGTGGACCGACACCTGTCCTGCCCTCCCTGCAGTCTCCATGAGGTTCACCTACCCATGCAGGCACCCACGTGATGTTCCTTTTGCGATGCATTGAATCAGTGTTTAGCATTTTCCTCCCTGGGTTAGCTCCTGGTCCGGGAGGCAGCGGGGTGAAAATCCTCGGGCAGGTTGGTTGTAGAAACAAGGAGGCCCACCTGGCCCTGGGGAAGAGAGGGTTGGTGCACCTCCCCATGAATCAGAGTTGGGCCCAGGCCTGCCTGAGACCCCCTATTGTGCTCGTAACCAGAGGGAGGATGCCCAGGTGCTAGTTTCCTCTGCCAGGGAGGTCACCAGGAGCTCCATCAGAGGGCAGCCCCCAGCCACAAACCATGGCTCCTCAGGACCCTTTGCTCTGCAGAAGAGGCCTACACCACCAGCCTGTGCAGAGTTCTTAGCACCCAAATGCACTGGGTTCCCCCAGTCCCCTATCCTTCCACTTGGAGACCCCTCTTGCTTCCTGGCACCTGCTTTGCCTCACTCGTTCTGTTTACCCTTTATGATTTGCTCCATAACCAACTCCTTCTAGGAAGCCTCTCATCCTTCCAGTCAGTTCCTTTACCCCTGCCCAATGTCTCCCAGTCCATGGCATGTGCTCTGCGTGTCATCTCTTTGCACACCTGTCCCTTTCAGTGGACTGGGAGCCCTTTGAGGGCAAGATCATACCTGATTAACTTGTTATAGAGTACGGGGCATCACCTTGGGCAGCAATGGGGAATGGTGTCCCTGGAAGGTGGAACAGCCTAGGCGAAGCCTTGGAAGGAGAGAGGCAGTAGTGAGTGGAAAACCGTTTATTGAGTATCACTGTGTGCTGGCTACTGTGCTGGGTGCTTTACACACATAAACTCATTTAGTCCTCATAGCAGCCCTGGGAGGATGCTAAGATATGATTTCCATTTCATTTATTTATTTTGTTTGAGACAGGGTCTTGTTCTGTCATCCAGGATGGAGTGCAGCAGTGTGATTATAGCTCACTGCAGCCTTGAACTCCTTGACTCTAGTAATTCTCCTGGCTCAGCCTCCCAAGTAGCTGGGGCTACAAGCACATGTCACCATACCTGGATAATTTTTATATATTTTTTATAGACAAAGGGTCTTGCTACATTGCCCAGGCTGGTCTCAAACTCCTAGACGTAAGTGATCCTTCCACCCTGGCCTCTCAAAGCACTAGGATGATAAGCATGAGCCACCAAACCTGGCCTTATTTCCTCTTTGAAGAAGTGGAAACTGAGCCTCCACGCACGGGCAAGGGACTTTTGCAGAGTTGCACGGTTGGGAGTGCAGAGTCTAGAGGGTGTCCAGCTGCGTCTGACTCCAAATCCAAACCTGGCCTCTCTCTGAATTGTAGGAATCTCCTGGGCGCTCTAAACTCAGCCTGGTTGAATGGAGAGAGAACATTTTGGATTTTATTTTCTTTTACTAAATTATCTGCAGACTTTGATTGACCTTGAGACTTTACCTCAGACAAACCCTGGGCATCTTATGATTTGAATATTTTTATCCACTGATTTTTAAAAATTGAGGTAAAACACAAAGTATATGAAGCATGCTAATTCTAAATGTACAATTCGATGTTTATATTGTCTCTGTCTTTCTCTCTCTCTCTTTTTTTTTTTTTTTTGAGGTGGAGTCTCGCTCTGTCGCCCAGGCTGGAGTGCAGTGGTGCGATCTCAGCTCACTGCAAGCTCCATCTCCTGGGTTCGCGCCTTTCTCCCACCTCAGCCTCC
>NW_012114477.1:4008729-4015486 GCF_000951035.1 Colobus angolensis palliatus | reverse complement strand
CGATCTCCTGACCTTGTGATCGCCTGCCCCGGCCTCCCAAAGTGTTGGGATTACAGGCGTGAGCCACCGTACCCGGCCCAATGTTAGTAATTATTAAACACACACCAGCAACTATCCTCCAGATCAAGATACAGAACATTCCTCATTCCATCAAAGGCTCCTTTGAGCCCCCTCCCAGGCAGTCTCCATCGGAGGTATCCATCTCACTCCAGACTCATTGTCCCGACTTCTCTTACCATAGGTTAGTTTCGCCCATTCTTGAACTTCACATAAACAGAAGCACACAGGATGCAGGCTTTTGTGCCTGGCTTCTTTGACTCAACACTGGGTCTGTGAGATGCCTATATGTGGCTGCGAGTGGCTTGTTCCTTTTCATTGCTGTGTAGCACCCCATCGCTGTGCTCTGGTTATACCACTCTTTGTGGCTCCCTTCTCCTGCTGATAGACATTTGGGTTATCAGTTGACTTATTCCATTCACTTGACTTATTTCTATTTTCATGATTCTTTTTTTTTCTGAGACAGTGTCTTGCTCTGTCGCTCAGGCTGGAGTGCGGTGGCGCGATCTCGGCTCACTGCAAGGTCCGCCTCCCAGGTTCACGCCATTCTCCTGCCTCAGCCTCCCGAGTGGCTGGAACTACAGTGCCCGCCACCACACCCGGCTAATTTTTTTTTTTTTTTTTTTGTAGTTTTAGTAGAGACGAAGTTTCACGGTGTTAGCCAGGATGGTCTCCATCTCCTGACCTCGTGATCCGCCCACCTCGGCCTCTCAAAGTGCTGGGATTACAGGCGTGAGCCACCGCATCCGGATCTATTTTCATGATTTTGATCCAAAGAGTTTCTTTTGTCAGGGAACTCTGCAGAGGTGTTTGAAGAACAATTGGCTCTCTGGAAGTTTAAGGAACTGCGAATGTTTTCCTGATCTTAATCATTTTGAATCAGAAACATATATATTTATTAATCCATGTCTTCTGTTAAGAAAAAGACATTGGGAGGGGACGAGGAAGAGAAAGGAGCAAATGAGCTTTAGTGGAAGTTTTCTCATTCTTCTCTTCACTCGAACTACCTGGTAGATGATGGAGTCCTTCTGTAATTTAAAGTCAAATGCTCATAGGTGACAGTGGGAGCCATAATAAATGTGTGGGCGCTGTCCTTTTGGCGTCCTTTTTCTGCTACTTTGAGATCTCATAAATAACTGAGTATGTTGGTAAGACGCCTTCCGTCCCTCAGTTTGCTCCAGCTGCAGTTGCTAGGTTGAGCTCCTGGTTGCTAGGGATTTTGTGATCCTGTGGCGGTCCAGAAATATGATGGATCAGTGGAACATGCTTTTGATATTAACTGAAATGTTTCCCAAGCAAATCTTTTAATGTCACTGTATGCTTTGACGTCGTCCCAATTGGTTGATGATTCTTGCACGTTGCCCAGTTAGAGGAAGTGGCTTGAGTGGAGGAGACAAGTATCTTGGACTGGGAATCAGTCCAACAGTCTGAAAAGCCTGCTTCTAGTCTTATATCTGATATTAATTTGCTGTGTGACCTTGGGCAAGTGTCACTCCCTCTCTGGGCACTGGATGCTACAAAAGTCAAAGACCTGTTGGCTTTAACAGCCTGCAGTTCATCACCCAAGTTCTCTAAGCAGGCCAAGTACAAATCAGTTTCTCATTATCGGCTGGTGGATTATTGACAAAAGAATTCCCGTTCCCAGCTCACTTCCTTTCTACCCAGCAGGCTTCTGGGCTGAGTCTCCTTGGCCAGATGGTGTGTGTATAGTAGTTTCAGACTAATTTTAATATTCAATCAAACATGATTGGGATCATAAATCTTAAAAAAAATCCTACAACCCATAAACATCTGATCATGTCATTTTCTGTATCCTTCTGTTAAAATCTTTGGTAGGCTAGGTGCAGTGGCTCACGCCTGTAATCCCAGCACTTTCAGAGGCCACAGTGGGAGGATTGCTTGAGTCCAGGAGTTCAAGACCAGCCTGGGCAACATAGTGAGACCCCATCTCTAAAAAAAAAATAATAAAATACAATCATCTAGTCATGGTAGTGTGCACCTGTAGTCCCAGCCACTTGGGAAGCTGAGGTGGAAGAATCGTTTGAGCCCAGGAGTTTGAGACTGCAGTGGGCTACAATCACACCCCTCCAGCCTGGGTCATAGAGCGAGATCCTGTCTAAAACAAACAAAATCAGCAGTTTTCTATTGCTGCACAGGAGACAAAAAACAAGTGCCATTTCCTTTAGTGGGAAAGCTCACGTTGGTGGTGGCTGCAAGAAACGATGTCCTGAAGGGAATCTGGACTTACTGGCTTGCTGTGGGATCTTGATTGATTAATTATGTCTGTTATGAACTCAGGAATATAGTGGGAGCACATATCAGTATTTGCCAGTCATGACTGGAGTTTAAAGGCCACGCCCTTTAGTGTCATGGTCGAGGTCTTCAAGGGTGGCCCATGCCAGCTTCTCCAGCTTTATCTTCTCCCCATCTCTATCTGACCCACCTCCAAAAATAACTACTTCCAGACCAGGCGCGGTGGCTCACGCCTGTAATCCCAGCACTCTGAGAGGCCGACGTGGGCACATCACTTGAGGTCAGGAGTTCGAGACTAGCCTGGCCAACATGGTGAAACCCTGTCTCTACTAAAAATATGAAAATTAGCTGGGTGTGGTGGTAGGTGCCTGTAATCCCAGCTACTCAGGAGGCTGAGATGAGAGAATCGCTTGAGCCCGGGGAGGCGGAGGTTGCAGTGAGCTGAGATCGTGCCATTGTACTCCAGCCTGGGCAACAGAGCAAGACTCTGTCTCAAAAATAAACAAAACAAAACAAAAATAACTGCTTCCATGGACCACCTATTGTCTCCCCAAATCCTCTTTGCTCCTGTGGTTCCCTTTGCCTGTTGGGACTTTTATTGTATTAAATCGGCCAACTCTGCCTATTTATCTTCCAAACTTCTATCACAATTTGATCATCTGCTCTATGCTATTGTCTTTGGCTGTCTTGGGTGGGATTAATTATCCCTTCTCCCTCTGATGTCCCATGGTCCTCTGCATAGACCTATAGCACAGCTTACCCTACAGAGCCCACCTCTAGACCCTACCTGTAGACCCCATATAGCCTACCTATCAACCTGTACCCATAGCCTACCTACCACTTAGCCCTTTTCACACTTAGTTGCTTTTATGTCTCTTTCCAGTTCTACCTTGAGAGGGCCTCAAAGTCAAGGTCTGGGCTTTGCTCATCTTTGCATCTCCAGACCAGAGGCCCGCATAGAACAGAGCTTCCATAAATCTGTAATGCGTGCACACGTGAATGAATAAAAGCCACACTGCATTTCAAAGTCAGAGAAAAATGATTTGGATAACTTTCCCAGTCGCCTGAGTTCGTCTGTCCATACTCCTCAGCTTAATTGTGGGTAATTTACTGTGGCAATAAAATGACCCCCGCATTCCTCCGAGACGGAGCTCAGCTTCAAGTTGTGAGTCTGTTTTCTCCATCGTGATGGCCTTGTTTTCTTTCTCTCTCCCTTTGCTCCCAGCCTGAAGATAAGCAGAAGGCGGCAGCTGCCTTTGCCCAGCTCCAGGGTGCCATGGAGACGCTGGGCATCTCAGAGAGTGAGCAGCGGGCCATTTGGCGGGTCCTGGCAGCCATCTACCACCTGGGCGCGGCGGGGGCCTGCAAAGGTACGTCCTTCCTGCTGAGCTCACCTGGGAGGCCAGCTGTCTCCTTTGGCAGGTGCCTGACAAGGCCCTTTTCTCGGAGAGGTGAGAACAGGGTCAATCTGTCACCTTCTGTGTCTCTGGGACTGCTCTCGGGGAGGCTGCTGAAACTAGGCGTCGTGAGGAGGACACAGGGCTGGCGTTTCAAGCAAACCTTCTAGACCAGCTGTGTCCACAAGAACTTTCTGCAGTGATGGAGATTACTGCTGTTCAGTGCACTAACCACCAGCCACAGGCCGCTACTGAACACTTGAAATACAATAGTGCGACTGAGGAATTGAATTTTTAATTGTATCGAATTCTACTAAATTTAAATTTAAGTAGTCATAGGTAGGGAGTGGCTACTGTACTGGCAGTACGGTAGAGCAGCTCTAGAATATGGAAGGGAAGGTTGGGTCTGTGCAGTAAAGGTTCTGTGTTTCTTTTTATTTTTTAAATTTTTATGGTTTGATACAGGGTCTTGCTTTGTTGTTTAGGCTGGGCAGTAGTGGTGCGATCATAGCTCACTGCAGTTTCTACCTCCTAGGCTCAAGCACTCCTCCTGCCTCAGCCTCCTGAGTAGCGGGGGCTACAGGTGTGCAGCACCATGCCTGGTTAATATTTTTTTTTATTTTTTGTAGAGACAGGGGTCTCACTTTTTTGCCCAGGCTGGTCTCAAACTCCTAGGCTCAAGCAATCTTCCTGCCTTGACCTCCCAAAATGGTGGGATTACAGGCATGAGCCACTGCACCCAGCCAAGGTGCTACGTTTCTAGCTAGACATCTTGGAGATGCTCTGAAACTGATCTTGTATCCTTATCCCATCCTTAAGTGTCTGCTTGCTGATTTTCCCTATTTTGACCTGGTCTTCCAAGTGGTTCCCGCCATCCCCCCAGTCCTTACCCTCTCCCTATCCAATCATTCACCATGTTCCAGAGATAGTCTCTGTGACATCATTTCTGTCCTAGTTTCTCTGTCCTTACTGTTATCACCTTACATGCGGTGTTTACCTTTGTGCGTGTGTGTGTGCTTGGATGGGGGCAGCAGCCTCCTTGCTGATGCCTTCATTCCTCCTTCTACCCATTCTCATCATGACCATCAAGTTCCTTTCTACTACATAGACCCATACTGTCGTTCTCCTGCTTAGAAACCTCCTGAGGCTTTTCCTTGCCTCTAAATCAAATAAAATTCCTTGGCTTGGCATTCAAAGCTCCTCACCTCCCTAACCTGTCTCTTCTGCTCCCTCTTTTGGCAATATATAAGGTTCTGGGGAGAGAATGAGGATGAAGAGCAAGGGTTTCTGCCTTCATGGGGCCTTTCGTGCCTTGTGTTATGGTTGTGACTTTGTCTGGCTCTTTTCAGTGGCTGGTGGCTTCCTTTGGGTCCAGAACATAGAACTGGAAGTTGCTTATTGAATGAACACCCGTGAGAACTGAGGTCTGTCCTGGGACTGTGCATGGATTCTGGCTGACGTTCTGGGCTGTTACCTTAGGGGGCAGCAAAATCTTCGAGAAGGTGCTGGTGCATCCTTTCCGTCGTCCCCACATTCCCAGGCCCTGGGTCCGATTCCTTTGATTCTCATCCATTTGAGCCACATACATTAACCCACTGTTTTGATTTTGGAAATTTCTGGAAGTCATACTGAGTCAGGAGTAAGTAAGATGGAGATTCCACAGTTGATCCAAGCCAAGGACAGACATGCTGGGCTGGGGCAAATATGAAAAAAAAATGCCACTTGTCTTTCCAAAAATCATCCATGCACATTCGCAATGGCAAAGATATGGAACCAACCTAAGTGCCCATCAACCAATGAGTGTATAAAGAAAATGTGATATATATATTATATATATATATATACACACACACACACACACACACCATGGAATACTACTCAGCCATAAAAATGAGATGAAATAATGTCTTTTGCAGCAACTTGGATGGAGCTGGAGGCCATTATTCTAAGTGAAGTAACTTGAGAATGGAAAACCAAAGATACGTTCTCACTTACAGGTGCGAGCTAAGCTATGAGGATGCAAAGGCGTAAGAATGATATAATGGACTTTGGGGACTTGGGTCGGGGAGATTAAGAGTGGGTAAGGGATAAAACACTACATATTGGGTACATGTGCACTGCCGGGGGGTTGGGTGTACTAAAATCAGTCACCACTAAAGAACTTAACCAAAAACCACCTGTACCCCCAAAATGATTGAAAAAAAAAATCAGCCATGGGCCATGCTCGGCACTTGGCTGTCTGGGCATCAGCACTACTTTGCTCAGGGAACTGTGATGTCTCTCACTCAACTTTCTGGTCACTGAGGCCAACCTGAGCCAGGAGCAGACCCTGAGACAGAGATGTGGAAACGTGTTGTATATTTGGGGGAGGACCCCAGAAGGCTGTGACAGGGGAATGGGAAAGTGACACACGGGAGGGAAGGCAGGAAGTACAAGGTGCATGAAGGAGTGGCTTACCCCTGGGAAACCGAGGCTTGGTCCTGCTGGGGACCCCTGGGAGACTCTGAGGAATATGCCTCCTGGTTGTCCTATTCAAGAGACAAGGAAGTTGAGATATTTATCCAGAAACTAAGGGAGCCCCCTGGCTTGTCACCAGGGAAGTGAAGGAGCTCAATTTCATTCCTGAGTTTCTCCTCCTGGGGCAAAGTGGGGGCCCCCCTGCTCTGACGTGGGCTCAAGGACCTGACCCATCACATCAGTGCATCTGACGATAAGAGAAAGTCACTTTTATAAATATTTTATTAATACTTGATGATGGCAATAATTTCTGCCAGTGCTCCCCCCACCCCACTTTATAAATTATTTTAAGAAGAGCTGCCGTCAGTCTGCCTGGGAGGCCTGCCTGGTGATTTACTTACTTATAGATTCTGCTTTGAAAGATTTCATAATAGGTTGCTCTAAAATCAGCTATTAAGAATTTCAAAGTCGTATATAAATGTCTTTGCTTTGTGTCATAACAGATCATTTTGAAATATATTAAGAATCATTTTCATTAATCAGGTTTCTTTTTTTTTTTTTTTTTTCATTAAAATGATACTCCCTTCTCAGCG
>NW_012114477.1:3999922-4007099 GCF_000951035.1 Colobus angolensis palliatus | reverse complement strand
GGCACAATCTCAGCTCACTGCAAGCTCTGCCTCCCAGGCTTACGCCATTCTCCTGCCTCAGCCTCCCGAGTAGCTGGGACTACAGGCGTGTGCATAATGCCTGGCTATTTTTTAAAATATTTTTAGTAGAGGTGGGGTTTCACCCCATTAGCCAGGATGCTCTCGATCTCCTGACCTTGTGATCCACCCGCCTCGGCCTCCCAAAGTGCTGGGATTACAGATGTGAGTCACTGTGCCCAACTGCTTTCACGTGGTATAGTATTTGCAAGATTCATCCATTTTGTAGTATGGATCAGTAGTTTAGTCCTTTTTATGGTTGAATTATATTCCATCCTATGGATATACCACATTTTGTTTACCCATGGACCAGTTTTTTTTTTTTTTTCCTTTTATTCTTCCTGAGAGCTGGGTCATAGTAACTGCTTAGAAAATTCTAGTTGGATGTATGCCCCAAACCAGCTTGCACAACAGGTAGAATTAGGCCCATTTTGCAAAGGAGAGCCCAGAGGCAGAGCCGTTCTGTGATGGGACAAGTATATATGTGTATGCCAAGAAGACTAGACTTTGCAGTCAGCCACCTCCAGCCCAGTTTCAGCTCTGCCCTTTGATGGATGTGTAATCTTGAATAGATCACTTCCTGTATCTAAGCCTCAGTTTTCTCATCTATAAAATGGGGACGGCTATGATACCTTCTCTATAGGGTGAGCAGTGATGAAATGCAACGATGTTCATAGGAAGCCATTAGTTCAGGGCTTTGTGGTTCTGGAAATGTGTCTGTTTTGTTTGTCCTGCAGATCCCATGGTAGACATAAACCAGTCCTCTGGGTCTGTGTCCCCAGTCCTCTCTTAAACTTCTAGTCAATTACTCTGACCTTGTTGGGGTTTACACTATTTTTACCTCAACTTACGGTAAGAAACATTTTACCTCTTGACCCAGTGAACATACACACACACACACACACACACACATTTTATAGAGAATAGAGGGAATCCTCTGTATTTGTGAGTTTGAAAAAAAAAGAAAAAGAAAAAGAAAAACAAGCCAACACTGGCACGTAGCTACAACCATGCCCAGAAACTCACCCTGGGATATCCACTTTCTCTGCAGCTACAAATCCCATTTTGGGTTTTGTTTCACTTTTATTTTGATTTTTAACCTTATGCAATCTCTCCACCCAGCCACCAGAGTGGCCCTTTTCACACAAAACCCAGCCCACACCATTCCTCTGTCCCCAAGCCTGCCCAGGTTGCTCAGAGACAAGCTAAGGCTGCTACAAAGATCTCCAGGGTTCCAGGGAATAGGGGAGCAATGATTCCCAAGCACTCTCTGTGCTGAGTTACATGCTAGATCACCGGACCTGAGGAAGTATTCAAGATAATGCCTTAAAAGTGAGTCTTTGTCTATTGTTTCTTCAGATGTTGCAGTTGTGGCTCAGAGAGGTGGCGTGATGTGCTCAAGGGCACACAGCCAGGAAGTGATGGAGCTCAAAGCTGCCTGAGCCTAAGGCTCTCAGTCTTTGCCCAGGGACCAGGACCCTTTTTAGTTGCTGTCAGCATAAATGAGGGTTTTGTGTGTGTATATGTGTGTGTGTGTGAGAGAGAGAGCGCACTCCTGAAGTCTAAGCAATTCTCCTGTGTGTGGAGAGTAGCTTTTGGCACAAGCCGGGTGGGCTCAGGTGGACACCCTCTATATAAACTTCTTGGTTGTCCAGGGCAATTGCACTTTGCTCAACCTGGATGTCAGCGGGTGGCCCTGCTCTGTCTGGCAAGGTCCAGGCAGCGAGAAGGCTCCTAAACCTGCATTAGATGCTGCCTGACAGCCTTGGCAGAGGGCACTGTCAGGACTGTGAGATCGGGTATGGTGGAAGACTATGGGCATCACCCATAGACCGCTAATTGTCTGGTTCACCTAGGATGTCCATGCGGCACAGAAGGTGTGGTGGGCTTGCCTGCTGAGGAGGGCAAGGAGATGGACAAGGAGATGCTTCATCTCTCAGCTCCTTTGATGTCTGGAGGTCAAGTATGGCCTCCCCTCTCCCTCGCTCCTCATGCACAGGTTCTGAGTGTGCCCGCCCTGTGCCCAGCTCTCAGTGGGGATGGAACTGGGCAGCCCCTGTTAAGACACCTTTCCCATGCCAGCCCCATGCTGCAATGTAGCACATGGCATCCCATTCACTCCTCTAGATAGACTTAACCACATTCTGCAGATGAGGAAACCGAAGCTCCTCCAGGAGAAACCGCTTGCCCAGGGCACACAGTGAGGCTGTGCCCGAGCTTGGACTGGGACTCAGGTCTGTCTGGCTCCAAGGCCTCCTCCTTCCACTGCAGCATGGAAAGAGGATGGTCCAAGGACAAATGGCCCCTCTTTGGGGACTGTCAGGTTGGACCAGGGCAAGATCGCTGTGGATTTATTCTTGGAGCCTCAGCGGGGAGCCCTGGAGCTCTCTCCAGGGATGCTTGTCTCATGATCACATCACCCAGTTGGACATCATCTCTGTCCTAGAAGCCTGGAATGGCTTCCCAGTCAGGCTCCTGGCTTCCCGTCTTCCCCATCTTTTCTGCCCCTATCTGCTGTCATGCCACAGCCAGCAGAAACTCCCCAGTTCACACATTTGGTAGGGTTACTTCAACAGAGCTACCGATGACGCGGTATGAGGGCAATTCCAGCTGCTCTGGTCCCTACACACCTCTCCCGCCTCAGTTTGCACCCGTGATGCTGTGGCTCAGCTGCAGAGGATGTTTTCAGTTTTACTCTCTTGCTCTTCCCTGCAAGAGCTATGGTATGGCGGTCTTGTCCTCTCCTGTTCTCCCTACTTCCCTTTGCCAACGCCTCAGCTCTTGATTCGAAAGTCACTGCCCCTACAAGCCTTCCCTGGCCCTGAACAAGGTCTGGGTTTCCTGCTCTGTATGCTCCAGGCATTCCCTGGCCTCCTTTATTTATTTTTCATGTGGGATGATTGATTATTGGATTAATGTCTGTCTCCCATGCTGGGCTGTAGCTCTGTGAGTACAGAGGTCTTGTCTGATTCTGCTCATCGTTGCATCCCCATGGCCTAGCACAGGGCCTGGCACATAGTATGTGCTCAATAAGTATTTATTGAGCCATGTGTCTTCTTGGCAACTCTCAAAGGAGGGAGAGGTCACCTTGGAATTGAGGTGAGATGAGGGATGTGAAGGGGTTGTGCACTTAATCACGTTGGCAGTTGAACGAGAGGGGCCAGGCAGGAGGACAGACAGACAAGAGCACTGAACGACAACCACTCTGCTCCTGTGGGCATCCTCTCTTGCTCTGACTCTAGGATGCCTCCCATCACAGCACAGGTGGCTCCTGGGCTTAGTCAGTTTATTACAGATTTATCTCGAGAGGCTGGGCACAGCTGACCTTTGGATCTTAAAAACCTGCTTCCATGGTGGCAATGAGACTACATCCCTCTCTCTGTCTACATAGTATCCACACCTCCTTTCTGTCTCTCTGGCTTGCCATCACTGATGGGTTCCTGGGGAAGGCAGCAGGAGGAGGCTCTGAGGGCCAGCACCACATGGCAGGCAGAAAACACCTGGTGATTTGATAGTGGTTGATTTGCTGCTCACCAAAGCTCATGGCTCAAGCCATTACTCCAGGTCCATTAGACAACAATTCTTCCAAGCTCATGCTTCTCTCCTTTGGCAAAAAGTGGCCTGTGGAACGATTAGCTGGTGCTTGTGTATTTCATATGGCAGTCAATGGATGCTTTCTGGAGCTAAACTTGGTAAAGAGAGAGTAGGAAGGAGGGGAGAGCTGGCGTCCCAGAATTGAACAGAGCAGCATTCAAGTCCAGGCTTGCTGATCACCTGGCAGTGTGATTCACCCTGTGTCAGAGACTTTTCATCTCATTGGACCTCAGTTTTCTTGTCTGTAAAATGATAATAACCTCACCTACCTTCTACAATCATTGTACAGTCAGATAATAAATGTTTAATACTTGGCATATAGGAAGTATTCAGTAAGCAGTAACTCTTTTCTTTGCAAAGCATTTTGGCTGTCAGTTCTTTCTGTTGGCATTAAAGCCTGCCTCTGAGATGGGCTTGGTGAGGGTTGTTAAACCCATTTGGTGAGTGAAGAACTTGCACCTCTCAGAGGTGTGGCTCCGCATCTAAAGGCATGAAATGAAACTTCTGTGTTAGAGAGCAGGTTCAGAACCAGAATCCAGTTCTAGACTCTCAGCTCAGTGCTCTTTCCGCAGCTTAGCAGAAGGCCCGAGAGGCCAAGGGCAGTGCAGGGCAGTGGTTAGAGCACAGTCTAGAGTGACACAGACCTGGGCTCAGATTAAAGTAAGAATTCCAGCACTGGCTGGCTTTGTGGCTGTTCCATTACGGTGCTGCCGAAGGAATCAGCCCCAAAGCCCATGGCTTAAACAATCACTTTATTATTTCCCAAGGCTTCTGTGTATCTGCACTTTGGAAGGGCTCAGCTGGGAGGTTTTGGCTTGGGGTCTCTTATGTGGCTGCAGTCAACTGGTGGCTGATGAAGCATAGGAAGGCTGGAGTAGCCCATTTCCCAGGCTTCATGTGGTCTCAGGTCTCTCCCCGTGGGCTGGTTGGGCTTCCTTATGGCATGGTGGCTTCAGGACTCCAAATGCAAGTTTCCAGGAAGCAAGATGGAAGGTGCATCACCTTTTCTGAGCTGCAACATTTCTGCCGTGTTCTGTTGGTAAAAATCATGTCACAATTTCAAGGATGAGCAAAACCAAATTCCACCCCTAGACGAAGGAGCAGTGAGATTCTAGGGCGTGTAGGATGGGAGCTATTGGTGTGGCCATATCTTGCCATAGTGACCTTGAGCAAGTAACTTAAGCTTTCTGAGACTTAGTTTTCTGAGTCTCACAGGTCTGTTTTGCAGATGAACTGAGATGCTGTTTGCCAAGGGCTTTGGGGTACAGTGCCAGGCATATAAGTAAGAGTTAGGTTTTAAAAATCATAATGTTGTAAAGTTTTCATAGCCAATGCATCCCGGCTCCCTACTGAGGTGGAGGTAGAATGACTCCTGAGCCTTTTGCTCTCTGTTTTATTACCAGTGCCCCCGACCATTCTGTGAGACCCCCAAAAGACCTTCTTCCTAGAGAAGAGTAAATCAAGGATGAACTCTATGTCCTCTTTGCAGCAAGATATGATTTCTCTGTCTTGGGGCCTCTTTTTTTGTATGAGATTAAAATCAGACACAATCCTCTTCCCAGCAGTGACCTCTGTTAAAATCCTTTCCAAATTTTCCCTGTTCTCCACGTCAGCCCCAGGGCCGGGGATCACTTTGCATAAATTCTCACTTTTAATTCTCACAGCAACCCTGACAGGTAGGGAAAGAATCACCATTTTTGTGGTCCAGGATGCTGAGTCTCAGGATCTTGCAGTCTTTGTCAAAGTCAAACAAGGTCTAGTTTTCCATCCAGCATGTGATGGAGCCAAGGTCAGAACTCAGTACCTGTCTGCCTCCAAAGTTCTTACTCTTCTCCACTACAAGGCCACCCAGCTGGCTGAGCTGGTGGGTACATTCTGGGTGCTAGGATCTCCACCCTCGCTCCTGAGAGTGCCTTCTCAGCTCCATCTAATCTCCATCCAGTCCTCAATTTGGAAGGTTGTCTCTGTAAGCAGAATCAAGGAGAGCTCAGACTTGGGGCTAAAGGCATGGGTTTTTGAATCAGGCTGACCAGTGTTCAATCCTTTTCTCCTGCATAGTCCAGGTGACTCCTTTGACCTCTGAGACTCAATGTCCTCATCTGTAAAGTGGGGATAATCAGAGTGCCTCCACCTAAGGTTCTTGTGAGGCTGACGTTATTGAACTTGAGTATTTAAAGCTCTGTCATTGCTATCATTGGCATTATTGTTATTAATGAAAAATCGGTCCAGGACCCAGGAGAGTTTTCCTCAGCAATGTTTAGGAGAGGCTGACCTGGGCTGGTTTTTTTTTTTTGAGATAGAATCTTGCTCTGTCACCCAGGCTGGAATTCAGTGGTGTGATCTTGGCTTACTGCAACCTCTGCCTCCTGGATTCAAGCAATTCTCTGCCTCAGCCTCCCGAGTACCTGGGATTACAGGCACCCACCACCACACTCAGCTAATTCTTGTATTTTTAGTAGAGATGGGGTTTCACCATGTTGGCCAGTCTGGTCTTGAACTCCTGATCTCATGATCCACCTCCCTCAGGCCCCAAAGTGCTGGGATTACAGGCGTGAGCCACTGCACCCAGCCTGGGCTGGTCTTTAACCTTCTCCTATCCCTGTGGTCCTGTAGCTGTAAGAGTTGAAGTGCGCCTCCCTGGAGAGTCAGACTATTGGTCACCCTGCCTCTTGTCTCTCACCACTTGACAGAAATGACAGTAATGTTCGGAACTCGAAATGGCAACAAGAATGAGTGATGCTTGTCTTGATGGGGGCTTTGCTTGGTTTGCTTTTTTTCCGAAGGCTGATGGGTTATTTAATTTATTTGTCTCTAAATTTGCCAGTCTACTTGCTGCTGACCCATTGCTTAATATATGACACACTCAGAACCATACATAACCCAGCAAGGGGTCCCATAATGGGGTGATGAAGGGAGGCTGCTATCTAGCCGGCACCTCACTCCCTGCCTGCCACCATCATAAAGAGATCAGTCCAGGAATGGATGGGGCTGTAACTTGGGGAGTCACAAGGTGCTTGTGGGGAGGAGAGACAGCATCAATAATGACAAGGGCCCAGTCCCCCACAGAGCTGGGATACCCCAACACCAGTAGCAAGCACGGTCCATCCAAGGATAGGAGGAGGTGGCTGGATGCTCTCCAAGCTGTGGTAAGACCTGAGAGTAGACGGTCAGTGATGGTCACAGAGGGACTGTTAACATAACACAATGACCATATACTCAAGAGCTTTGGGAAGTGTTTTAACAGTATTACTGTTTTAAAGCAATCGTATGAGGAATACGTCAATGTTGTCTGTCTACAAAAATTGGAAATAGTCCAGAAGAATAGAAAGTTAAAAAAAAAAAAAAAGGTCTTTCCTCATACCCCAACCCCAAATCCCATTGCTATCAAAGGTGACTACTGTGAACAGTTCGGGGTGTGCCCTTCCTTCAGGTTTTTTTTTTTTTTTTTTTTTTTTTTGAGACGGAGTCTCGCTCTGTCACCCAGGCTGGAGTGCAGTGGCATGAACTTGGCTCACTGCAAGCTCTG
>NW_012114477.1:3996931-3999482 GCF_000951035.1 Colobus angolensis palliatus | reverse complement strand
CCTGCCTCAGCCCCCTGAGTAGCTGGGATTACAGGCGTGTACCACCATGCCAGCTAATTTTTATTTATTTATTTGTAGAAACAGGGTTTTACTATGTTGCTCAGGTTGGTCTCAAATTCCTGGCCTCAAGTAATCCTCCTGCCTCAGTCTCCCAAATTGCTGGGATTACAGGTGTGACCCACTGTGCTTGGCCGACTTTAATTCTTAAAGCATTTTAGATTTACAGAACAATTGAACAGAAAGTACAAAATTCCTATGTACCCCTTCTCCTTGTCCCCACAGTTCTCCCTATTACTGATATCTTGTGATGAACCGATATTGATACTCTGTATCAGCAAAGGTCCATAGTCTACACTCTTTCTGTTGTGTTCTTTCATGGATTTTGACAATTATATGTCATGTATCCACTGTTATAGTATCATACAGGATAATTTCACTACCTTAACCCGGCTAGTTTTGTTTTTTTTTTTAACTTTTTTTTCTTTCTCTTTTTCTTTTTTGAGACTGAGTCTCGCTGTGTTGCCCAGGCTGGAGTGCAGTGGTGTGATCTCGGCTGACTGCAACCTCTGCCTCCTGGGTTCAAGGGATTCTCCTGCCTCAGCCTCCTGAGTAGCTGGGATTACAGGTGCCTGCCACCACATTTGGCTAAATTTTTTGTATTTTTAGTAGAGACAGGGTTTCACCATGTTGGCCAGGCTGGTCTCGAACTCCTGACCTCACGTAATCCACCCACCTCGGTCTCCCAAAATGCTGGGATTACAGGCGTGAGCCACCATGCCTGGCCTTTTTCTTAAACTTTTGATTTGAAATAATTATGCACTCCCAGGAAATTATAAAAATCACACACAGTATTCCATGAAACCTCTCCCAGCAGCCCCCAGTGAGGGCAGCATGCATAGCTGTGGTACATATCGAAACCAGGACACTGATGTTGGTGAATTACTGTAATCCAAACAGCCTTTATCTTCAGACCTCAAAACTGAGCATTTAGTTGCATCTATGCATTTAACACATACATGTGGATTAAGTGGTTGGTTATTGCTTTTTATGCCAATGGGTTCACACCATCTTTGTTCTATGCCTTTTGCTTTTTCCACACATCATATCTCGCCTTGGGCCTCTTTCCACATTGCTTCATAGGGATATTTCCTATTCTCTTTGCCAACTGCAGGGGACTGTCCAGAATGAATGGGCCTCTGTGTATATGACAGTTCTGTTTATGAGCATTCATGTTGTTTCTTGCTTTTTTGGTGTTATAAATAATGGCACACTGAACATCCTTGTGTACAGACAGTTGTGCACATTTTCCTGGCAGTGGAACTATTAAGTCAAGGGTGTGTCCAATGTTTAACATTTCAATGAACCCACCCAATTCACCTCCCTCATGGGCTGGTTGGCTCACTTAGCCCTCACAAGTCTATGGGGTAAGTACTACGGGGTTATCATTTCCATTTGTAGGTGGAGGAGCTGAGGCTCAGAGAGGTGCAGCCACTAATTCAGGGTCACACAGTCCCAAGTGGCACAAAGCTGGACTATCTGTCTGCCATGCACTATGTCATTGGGAGTCCGAGGAAGGCTGGGCATTTTTAAAGGGACCTGCTGTTTCCACTTTAAGGATGATGTGTCTGTCCTCTCCTCCAAGACAGGCCTGTCCTGTCCTTGTGCCTCTGGGCTCACATCTATTTCCTTAGGTGAAGCTTGCAGGGCTCAGAGGAGCCCGACCAGGTCCCCATCTGGTGGCTTCTCACTGCAGCTCATAACTCTGCTTGGCTCTCCTCCAATTCTAAGAGGCTTCTCCCTTCCTTCTCCACCTCCATTCCAGCTGCTTCCACCCCTTAATGAGGTGAGCTTCACCCTGTAACAAGGTACTCCAAGCCCAGAGTATATTTGCTTTTTCTATGTTTTTCCCGAGGGTGCTGATTAGAGTTGGTGTCTGGGACCCAGCTGGCTGCGACAGCTTTGTTCATTTCTACAAGCTCTGAATTAAAGTGCGTGAAGAGTGGTGGAGTCAGGAGAAGCGGGACTACTGCAGGGCTGGGCCTGGGCTTCTCTGTGCAGAGGGCATTGGACAAGCAAGCTCAGCCTCCCAAGGCCTCAACTTGCCAGGGCTCCGCCAGTTCTCATAGAGATCTCTCTGCATGGTTGAAAAAGCAAGGAGTCACTCGCACACTTGGCCCTAAGAGCATCCCCGATGGGTGGAGAGTCCAAGGGCTGGAAAGGGACTTGGACTGCAGCAGCCTAAGCCCCTCTTTGAACAGGGCAGGGACCAAGGCTCAGAGAAGGGAAGAGACTTTCTCGGGGTCACCCAGCACGGCTACAGGGGCCTAGAATCTTGGTCTCCTGACTCCTGAGTGAGTGCTCTGTTGATCCTGTTTGGCTTCCTCCCTCCTTCCCTCCTTTCTCCTATCATCTCTCTTCCTTCTCTCCTTTCCTTCCCGCCTCTCTTCATCCTTCTCTTCCCTCCTCCTTTGCTTCTTTCTCATCTCCTTCTCTCTTTTCCCTTCCCTTCCCTCTCTTCTTTCCCTCTGCCTTCTTTTTTTTTTTTTTTTTT
>NW_012114477.1:3990326-3995679 GCF_000951035.1 Colobus angolensis palliatus | reverse complement strand
GCGATTTTGGCTCTCTGCAACCTCTGCCTCCCAGGTACAAGTGATTCTCCTGTCTCAGCCTCCCAAGTAGCTTGGATCCAGACACTATTCTAAGAGCTTTGGCTACTTCAATAATCCCATGGAGTAGATGCTATTATCTTATTTTACAGATGAAGAAACTGAGGCTCAGTGGGGAGAAAGAACTTGCTGAATGGGGTGGACTGGGTGCTCTCCATGGTCCCTTTTTACCTTAATTACCAAATACCCTATTCACCCCTTTTTGGAAGGGAGATAGTGATGGCTCAGTGAGAACTCCAATACGTATGAGTTCTGGACTCGTCATTCAGAGACAAAGCATAATAATGCTAGCAATAACAATGACAATGGCAATGATGATGGAATTAATTGTTAATATTTACTAAGAATTCATCTTCTGCTAGACATGATTTAATTGCTTTGCATGGATTATTCCATTTAATCCTCATAACTCTATGTGGTAGATGATACCCATTTTATGGATGAGTAAGTGAAGGCTCAGAGAAGCAAAGTAAGTTACCTAAGGTCATGGACATAGGGAAAGAAAGAACCCAATTTGGGACCAAGAGGTTCTGTCTTTAAATCCCACACCCTTTTTCTTTATATCACACTGAATTGCAGGGTTCATGGCCATACCAATAAATGGCATTGGTAATCATGACTTTTTGTATGGTTGTTGCATTGATGAGATTACATGCTTAGCACAGGCTCAGATGCGTGGTGAGTACTCAGAAAATGCCAGCTACTCTTGGGCTTCCCTCGGACCCAGGAAATAGCTTTAAAGGGGACAGTCTGATAGGCCGAATGGCCCCCGCTCAGCCTGCCTTAGCGAGGGGCATGTGAATGTGGAAAGAGCATTACAGGGGACCATCTAGGTCTGCCCTTGGTCCTGGGCTCTACCTTGCTAGCTGAGTGCCCTCAGGCAAGTCGCGCATAGGCTTGCAGCTGGTCCACGCTTTGGGCCTTTGCCCCTGCAGGTGCCCCATGTGACATCTTCCAGCCAAGGTCTCCCTGACGACTCTGTTCCTCAGCTTGGATCACCTGCTCTGGGACACACTCATAGGTAGCTTGACACATTCAATGTCTTATTTCATTCTTAAAACAACCAGATGGGAGAGGAGCTACTCCATTTTACAGATAAGGCAACTGAAGCTCAGAGGCTGATGTCTCCACCTGAGATCCTGCAGCCAGGTTGAAATTGTCTTTGGAAAACCAGCTTCCAGTTCTTTCCACAATTCCCACCACCTCAAAGATGTCTCATCCATCTTTCTCCTCCAACTTCTTGATCAAATTAGTTTGAAAGACCCCCCACAGGCTCCCTTCCGCTTGTAAATTCCCCGTGCACGTTGGCATATTCAAGGTCCTGACAAGTCCTGCAAGAAGGAAACCTGTTTTACTGAGTTTAGTTTGATGTTGCTCCAACTGATTTGCTCATAAAGCCTTCTTTTCCCCCAGACACCTGCTCATAGTCCCCAGAACGTTGGGAGTGGTCTGTGCTGTGTTCTCAGTTGTTAAGGTACGGGCAATGATTCATGTCGGATTGTGCGTAACTCAGCATCAATTTATAGACGGCACATTGGCCAGGCCTTTGGACAACTTTCTCCAAACCCAGTCAGGTGGAACAATGTGTCCAGGTTTGTGGGGCTGCATGGCACCTGAGGGCAGCAGGACCTGGAAGGAGCCCTAAGAAACAGGAATGGATTTGAAGTTCTAGCCTCCAAGAATGAGAAGGTTACATTTTCCATGTTCTCAAAAATAGAACTTTTCTGGATGTCCCTGGGCAGAAAGCCACAGCTACCTGAATTGGATTTTCTCCCGGGGTTTCTCTTTCTGACCCATTTGTCATTTTTAAGGGTGGAAATCTCCGAGTGGGATCATAATAGAGTTGACATGTACTGAACAGGTTGTGTGTTATGCGTCCTGCCTGTATAACCTCATTCATTCTTCCTTTTTATTGTTATTATGCTTTAAGTTCTAGGGTACATGTGCACAACGTGCAGGTTTATTACATAGGTATACATGTGCCATGTTGGTTTGCTGCATCCATCATCAACTTGTCATTTACATTAGGTATTTCTCCTACTGCGATCCCTTCCCCACCCCCTGACAGGTCCCAGTGTGTGATGTTCCCCACCCTGTGTCCCTGTGTTCTCCTTGTTTGTCTCCCACCTATGAATGAGGACATGTGGTGTTTGTTTTTCTGTCCTTGTGATAGTTTGCTTAGAATGCTATAACCTCATTCGTTCTTCACAAGCACTCCATGGAGTAAATTCTGTGTCATTCCCATTTTACAGAGGAGGAGACTGAGGCTCAAAGTGTTGACATGACTTTGCCAACATCACGTGGCTTTAAGCAACGGAGGTGGGATTTGAACTCAGGCAGTCTGTCTCCAGAACATTGCCTTTTCCTGTAGCAGCTACAGCCTTTTAGACTTATCTCTTCTCTACAGGTGGCCTCCTTCCTCAGAGGCCTCCGAATTGTAAACCTCTGTGTGAGGAAAAGTGAACCAGATGCAGCAAGATTATAAATAAGTCACATAATGTTGAGTAATTCAGCAACAGTACAGCTATTGTTGGAAGGAGAACTAACTTGGTTATTAATAAAAGCAGGAGGCCACAGTAATTGATAGCAATTGAACTCATAGTGCATGAGGAAAAACAGCTATGTTATTTCTCTCTCTTTCTAGTTTTCTATTGACAAAAAGGGAAAAACCTGCCTTTGCAGGTGGATTTGAGCAACTCAGAAACTGCAGTTTCATTACTTTCCCTTGTTCCTTTTCCTCCCTTCCTCCCTCTTCCTTCCTTCCTTCTTTCCTTCCTTCCGCTTTCTCTCTCTCTCTTTTCCTTCCTTCCTTCCTCCCTTCCTTCCTCTCTTTCTCTTTCTTTCTTTTTTTTTTTCTTTCTTTCTTTCTTTTTCTTTCTCTCTCTCTCTTTCTTTCTTTTCTTTCTCTTTCTTTTTCTTCTTTCTTTTTTCTTTCTCTCTTTCTCTCTCTCTCCTTCCTTCCTCTCTTTCTCTCTTTGTCCTTCCTTCCTCTCTTTCTCTCTCTCTCCTTCCTTCCTCTCTCCCTCCCTTCCTCTCTTTCTTTCTCTCTTTCTCTCTCTCTCCTTCCTTCCTTCCTCTTTCTCTCTCTCCTTCCTTCCTTCCTTCCTCCCTCCCTTTCTCTCTCTCTCTCTCTTTCTTTATTTCTCTTCTTTCTTTCCACCTGTGTGGCTGGCTGCTCTGCCCTGCTTCACACTCATTCTGCCACTGAGAGAATTACTGACTCAGCCCCGCCCTTGCTGGCATATTGGCTGGAGGCTGGCCTCATCTCAGACATGCAAATGGTTCCTAGGAAATAGAAGAGACAGGGAAAGAGCAGCATGCCAGACTGTTGTCTTCTTTTTAGAGAGCCTTCCCTTGGCCTCCATAATAAGGGAAGATTCAACCAAACCTTGCTAACATGGTCATGTTAGGTCCCTGCAGCCTCAGGGGCTCTCTTAGACGTAACACCTTAGCAGGAGTGCAGATGCTGAGTTAAGTGTTCGAGGGCAAAGGGTTCATTCAGGAGGTGAATCCAGGAAGGACCAGGAGGGCAGTGAGGAAGGGAAATGGGGCAGGAAGGCAGGAACTGTGGGCCCACCTGCCATGGGGACCTGTTTCTCCCTAGCAACTGGAAAAATGGCTGACAACCAAAAGCACACACCAGAAATGATCTCAAAAAGGCTGTGCATCTGGCTTTGTGCAACAAAGTAGGAACAGCAGAAGCAGGAATTAGACCCAGATCCCATTTGGGCCAACACCCATGTTATTGCCCAGTTCCTTTTCTCCATGCCACAGGTGCCAACTCAGGGTTCTTTACCTCCCCTGGGAAGACAGTTTGGTCACCACCCATGTCTAAGCAAAGATAGAAGAATCCATGGGATTGGATTTTGTGCACCGGCCAGCCTTCGGGGAGCTGATAGTAGAAGATGCTTTTCCTGGCAAAGCTCCCTGTGTGTCCACCTGGATTGCACCAGCAGCATGCATCTCAGCTGCACCTGCAAATATCCCCCCTAGGTGAGGCAGGATTTAGAGAGTCCAGCCAGCTTCCATTAACCACTCTTCTTTTCAGAAATATCAATTACCAATTTCCTTTATGACTTCTTCCAGCTCATCGAGGCCAGAAAGGTCACTACAATTGCAAGTGTTTAGAGAGCAGGCGTGGAGTAGAGCAAGAGGGGACAGGACCTCACCTACCTAGAGAGACATCTCCTATTTAGTTCACTCTCAATCCCCAGCACAGGAAGAAGAAAGTCTCATTCAGTGATAATAGCCTTTAACACCTCTCTCTAATATTTGCTAATCTCCCTTCTTAAGAAAGAGAGAGCAGACTTCAGACTCACAGGTAATCGTATTTAATTAGAATCTAATGACATTATTGTGCTTATGTAATATTTGTTTCTACTTTCTATTTATGGCAGGTAATAATTAATTCTCATTTAACATAGTGTGATAATATTTCTGTTTACAATTTATTGAAGTGAAAATGAAAAGTGAGTCCATTTAAAAGTAGAGTCAAAAAGATATGGCAAAAAAGATGATATCTGAAGGACTGATTTTGGTGAAAATATAGTTCTTCCACTTAGTATCAGCCTGTTTTCTGGTGACTTCTCTCAGTTAGATTTTTAATCTATAAAATGGGATTAATAATAGAGCTTTTTAGGACTCTTGTGGAGATTTAATAATAATAATAATAATAAATAACTACAACTAATAAGTACTGAGCGTTTTCCATGTGTCACTCCTGGAACAATAACACAGGCTTTTTAACTGTAAAAGTCATGAGCTGAACAAAGACGCAATGTTGAATAAAATCAGGTAAGTGAATGAGAACTATTATCATCACCATCACCATCATCATCACCACCATACCATCATTGTCACCATCAGCACTGTCATATCGCCACCATCATCACCACCACACCATCATCATCACCATCATCATCATCACCACACCATCATCATCACCATCAACACCATCATATCGCCACCACCATCACTACCACCAGCACCATCACCATCATATCACCACCACCATCACCATCATCATCACCATCACCATCATTATCACCATCATCACCATCATCACCATTATATCACCACCACCACCGTCATTACCACCACCATCATCACCATCAGCATCACTATCATCACCATCACTATCACCATCACTATCATCATCACCATCACCATCACCATCATCACCATCACCATCACTATCATCACCATCATCACCATCACCATCATCACCACCATCATCATCATATCACCACCACCGTCATCACCATCACCATCACTATCATCACCATCATCACCATCA
>NW_012114477.1:3987972-3989724 GCF_000951035.1 Colobus angolensis palliatus | reverse complement strand
ATCATCACCATCATCATCACCACCATCACCATCGTCATCACACCATCATCATCACCCTCATCATCACCATCACCATCATCACTGTCATCACCATCATCATCATCATCATCATCATCTTCTCCATCATTTTTGAAAGTGACAGGATTTTTTAAAATTAGCCATGTTACCTCTGAGTCTCAGTTTCATCATCTGTAAAATGACATAGTCTATAAAATGAGGATAATACAGTGATGCTCTTGTGACCAGTGCAGAGTAATTGGCACGTAGGAGGATGTAATACCCTTGGTGAATGGGGCCAGACCTCCTCCTTGGGTAGGATCAAAGTCCTAGATAAAGTCCTTTTCCAAATTTCTAATTTTGCCAGAAGCCAGACTGGCTCATCAGGCTGTCTGCTTGAAGAATTGGACCCTCATAATCTCTTTCTGATTGACTGAAAAATCTCTGTTGGCGGCTGTGATTCTTATTTCAAAGAAGGAAACACATTTATAGGAAAATAAGAGATGAAAGAATTTTTTTTTAGTTTTTTTTAAGTTGACATATAATAAGTGTACATATTTATGGGATTCATAGTGGTGTTTCTAAACATGTAATATATAGTTATCAGATCAGGGTAATTGGTGTATCCATCATCTTGAACAATGATCAGTTCTTTGTGTTAGGAACATTCAATATCCTCCTTCTAGCTATTTGAATCTATATAATATATTATGGTTAACTACAGTCATCCTACAATGCTATGGAACACTAGAACATATTTCTCCTATCTAGCTGTGATTTTGTGTCCTTTAACAACTCTGTCCCTATCCACCCACTTACCCCCAAACAAACCCTTCCCAGCCTCTAGTATGCTCTATTCTACTTTCTACTTTTATGAAATAAACCTTTGTTTAGCTTCCACATATGAATAAAGAACATGTGATATTTGTCTTTCTGTGCCTGGCTTATTTCACTTAACGTCCTCCAGTTCCATCGATGCTGCCATGAATGACAAGACTTCATGCTTTTTTATGTCTGAATAGTATTCCATTGTGTATGTATACCACATTTTCTTTACCCATTTGTCTGTTACTGGACACCTAGGTTGATTCCCTCTCCTGGCTATGGTGAATAATGCTACAGTAAACCTGGGGTACAGATGTCTCTTTGATGTACTGATTTCCTTGGGATAAATGTTCAGTAGTGGGTTTGCTGGATCATACGGTAGTTCTATCTATAGTTTTTTTGAGGAAAGTTCATATCGCTCTCCATAGTGGCTGCACTAGTTTACATTCCCACTAACAGTGTCTAATAGTTCCTTTTTTTTCTTTTTTCATCCTTGCCAGCACTTTTGTATTTTGTCACCCCATCCTACTGGAGTGAGATGATACCTCATTGTGGTTTTGATTTGTATTGATTTGCATTTCCCTGATGATTAGTAATGTTGAACATTTTTTCATGTATTTGTTAGTAAAAATGTTTTAAGGATGGCACTATTATTTGTTTTAAGAAGTCATTTATTAGCCAGGCGCGGTGGCTCACGCCTGTAATCCCAGCACTTTGGGAGGCCGAGGCGAGCAGATCATGAGGTCAGGAGATGCCATCCTGGCTAACACAGTGAGATCCCATCTCTACTAAAAATACAAAAACAAAATTAGCTGGGTGTGGTGGTGGGCGCCTGTAGTGGCGGGCACCTGTAGTCCCAGCTACTCAGGAGGCTGAGGCAGGAGAATGGCATAAACCCGGGAGGCAGAGCTTGCAGTGAGCTGAGATTGT
>NW_012114477.1:3975367-3986687 GCF_000951035.1 Colobus angolensis palliatus | reverse complement strand
AAAAAAAAAAAAAAAAAAAAAAAGAAAGAACAAGTAAGTAATGCAAAAATGCAAATGGTGAGGAAGTCTGATAAGCAAGTCTCTTGGGAAAGCTGCCTCCTCCAGGGCCATTGCCTAGGGGCGCAGGCCTGGGCAGTTGTCCAAGCTCCCTGCTGATGGGGCTGGCCTGGAGATTGGGAGGGTGCTGAGATTCTCCGAGGTCCTCTTGGGCGTTCATCCACCCCATGCCTAGGGCCTCACTGCCACGTCTCTGTTTTGTCCCCTGTGCAGTGGGCCGGAAGCAGTTCATGAGGTTTGAGTGGGCAAACTATGCAGCTGAGGCCCTCGGCTGCGAGTATGAGGAGCTGAACACGGCCACCTTCAAGCACCACCTTCGACAGATCATCCAGCAAATGACGTTTGGGCCAAGCCAAAGGGACCTCGAGGACGAGGAAACCAGCTCAGGTACATGGCTGCTGCCTCTCTGGGTGAGCTGGGCCCCCTCTGGGCCAGCTCCTGGGGATACACCAGCATTCTTTAACTTTTTTTAATCAAAGATTTGTTATGGGCCTACGCTGTGAAGGCCTGTGTTAGGTGCAGGGGAAGCCATCGTGGGTGGAAAGGGACATTGTTTCTACCTGGTCAATGCTAATGCTCAAATAACTACCTCGGTTCAGTGGTCATGAAGGCTGCTGAAACCTGGCAGGGAGCTCTGCGCTGTGGGGAGGGGATGCCGTGGGCAGGGCCAGTGGACCAATGCATTTCCATTGAATTTCATGTTTGTTGAGCACCTACTAGGTAGGGGAAAGACTAGTCTTTCTGTCTGAGGGATGGAAATAAAGCCCGGATGGCTGGTGTGAGGTGGAGGGATGGGAGAAGATGAGGGTGGAGAGCAAGGTGTGGTCAGCTCACTAAGGGTTTATAAACGAGGGTTTTTATTCTCAGACCCTTGGGAAGCCATGGAGTGCCTTCAGCAGGGGGATGGCATGATTTGGCTTTAAGAAGCTCAGCCTGGATGAAGGTTGGGGAGTGAGTGGGAGAAGGGAGACCCACTGGGAACCTATAAAAATCACCAGGTGATAGGTGGTGGTGGGAAGTGCTTGTGGAGATGGGGCAGGTGGGGACAGATTCAGGGTCTAGTTTACAAGCTGAGGTGTTAGCTTGGGCCCTAAGAGAAGGGCAGAGACCAGCAGTGGCTGCTAGGATTTTGGCCTGAGCAGCTGGAAGAATGAGGGCGTTTTGAAGTGCCGTGGGGGAAAAGCAGGAGGACTTTGTACTGTACCTGCAAGGATGTGATCTGCCGAGTCCCAAGTCTGCAGCCTCTGTGCATCTTTGGGGGCTCTCTAAGAGCAGCTGTCCTTGAGACAACAGAGTTTGGGATTAATAAGTAGAAGTGTTGTGAGCTGTGGTTTTGGGACCCGTCTCTTGGAGCTCCTTTGCACCTTTGGCATTGCTTCCACCTTCCAGGGACTTCGGCGTAGGGGCTAATGTCACTTGGACACCATTGGCCCTCTATGTCTCCTTTCAGGTCTGTGCTTTGGTGTGAGCTGTGGTTTTCTTGAAGATTACCTCTCCTCTTTGACATACACACACATTCACAGAAGCATGCACACATATGCTTGCACACACCGTGTGTGCATACACACATACACACACCACACATATGCACAGCACAACTTGTGTATGCACACCTGTGCACAGATACACACCACAGAATCACACACATGAACACACACATGCACAGACACCAGCACACATATACTGCAAGCATGCACACCACACACACATGCACCGATATGCATGGCACGTGTGTGTGTAATCGTGTGCACAGATATATATGACACATGCACATACCACACAACTACACACACATGCATAGACACAAGCACACATGTGCACACGTATGCACAGGCACAAACACCACACACATACTTAAGAATGGGCGCATCACACACAGGCACAGACACATGCAGTCACCACTTTGTGAGGCTGAGTTAACCTCTCAGGCTGAGGTCTCAAGAGTAGACATTAAGCAGGCAGGGGACCTTCGGGCTTAGGAGAGAGGCTGGGAGGCTGCGGGTTGCCTAGCAACAGCCCAGGTTGGGGGTGGATTCAGAGGAGGGGTGGGAAATGCTTTCGGGGCTGCAGTGGGCTGCCTGGAATGTACAAGCAGAATTACTCCTCCAGGCACTAGTGCGCACCGATTTGGAAACTGTGTTTTCAGTTTTTTAGACGGAACTAAAACTTAAGGGACATAATTTGTGATCTGACCCCCTACACTCCTCACTCTGCTTTGTTCAGTGCACCCTAATCAAGGCTGGTGATTGTAATGGGATGCGCATACGTGCGTGCATGTGTGTGTGTGTGTGTGTGTTACAGCAAAATCGAGTCCACAACTGTAATTATAGTTTTTGAGCTTTTATATTCCTCCTGACATTCTAGGTAGGCACTTTTCCAATCTCATTCAATATTCTTCATACCTGACTTTAAGCATTCCTTTGTATGGGCAGACTACAAATTACCTAACCCATTTTCTATTGTTGAGCACTCAAGTCATTTCAAAAAAGTGATTTTTGCCAATTTAATCAACAATTGGAAGAACCTATGTCCCCAGCAAGCTTTATTTCTCTGAATGTTTCGTTAGAATAAAAGCCTAAGAGTGAAATGATTAGGTCCCACTATATGAACATTTTATGACTTCTAATACAAAATAGTCAAATTTCTTTCCAGAAAAGGAATCATAAACATTTACTGAGTGTCTACTCTATGCCAAACACTGGCAATTTAAAGGTCAACAAACTCAGGGACAGCTCCTATCTTTAGGGCATGCCCGGCCTCGTGAGGGAGACACAGGTTAATAAAATAACTGTACTAGAAAGATTATGCTATGGGAAGTGCTATATTAGAAGCAAGGTAGAGCTGGGAATTGGCCTAGTGATGGCGGTGGTGGTAGTCAAGGAAGGCTTTCCTGAGGAGGTGACATTTGGGCTGAGTCCTGAGGGATGAGCAGGAGATCACTCTGGGGTGAAGGTAGGGCAGGTTACATAGGACCCTGTAGGCCCTGATAGGACACTTAGACTTTGTCCTAAGAACCTGGGGAAATAATTTCAGCAGTGGAGGGATGTGGCAAGAAAAGAAGGATTTTTCTAAGCTGAGTGGCCCCTGCTGCTCTGCAGTGATGTCCTTGGCCCCAGGCAAGATCCCTAACCGAGAATGCTGATTCTGTCATCTTTCCCAGGGCTCAAGATGACAGGAGTGGAGTGTGTGGAGGGGATGGCCTCAGGCCTGTACCAGGAGCTCTTTGCGGCTGTGGTCTCACTCATCAACAGGTAACGGGGCCTTTCCCTAGGCACACAGTTGGCCTCTTGCAGGTGCACAGATGAATTCACATACTGGGCAGTTGAGCAAAGGGGCAGTTTTTCAGCTGGCGAGAGGGTTTCTAAGGTGGACAGTGCTGGGTTTAGTTTCCACCTTGGCCACCTACTGGCTGTGTGGTCAGTAAATCAGTTCAATTCTCTGATCTCCCTTTCCTCGTCTGTACAATAGCTCTCTCCCCAAGGACTGTTGTGAGGATTAAAAGAAATAATGAATTTAAATAACTCTTCCTGGCCAAACGTGGTGGCTCATGCCTGTAATCCCAGTACTTTGGGAGGCTGAAGTGGGAGGATCACCTGAGATCAGGAGTTCAAGACCAGCCTGGCCACCATGGCGAAAACCTGTCTCTACTAAATACTCAAAAATTAGCTGGGCATGGTGGTGGGCGCCTGTAATCCCAGCTACTCGGGAGGCTGAGGCAGGGAGAATTGCTTGAACCTGGAAAACAGAGGTTTCAGTGAGCCGAGATCGCGCCACCGCACTCCAGCCTGGGTGACAGAGCGAGACTCTGTCTCAAAACAAAACAAAACAAATTCTTCCTAAGAGTGATTGTAAAAATACCAACAATAAAAGCTAAGCACTTTTGAATGTCTACTGAGGGCCAGGGATTGTACTAATTGTTTAACCTGCTTTGCATCACCGAGTACTCACATGGACCCATTGTACAGAGGAGGAGACTAAAGCTTGAAGGGGAGAACCGAGATGCAAACACAATGCCACATTCTCATCTCATACCTTCAGTTCCCCTGAATAGCCCAGCACATTGCTTTCATCCATTTATTTTTCAAAATTGTCTTGCTGGGGATGGGAGCAACATGGTAGAAATTTGGAGTGGGCCGGGGTGTGCCTCTGATGTGCCTCTGCGGGGCTGCAGGCCCAAGGAGCCTCTGTTTTCTATTGTTATGCACAAGGCACTGAGCCCATGCTTGGAAATCCTTGAAGCCGTTATTTCAGCAGAGCTAATCCAGAGCCTAGGCAAAGGCTTGCCTTCCTCCTCTGTGAAAGCAGAAAGCATAATTAGGCTTCTGAAATCCTGTTAAAGGGATGAGGCTGGCGCGTAGCAACAGAGCAGCCAGGTTTCTCCAAGTTGTCGTGGACACAGAATCAAGTCCCTCTGACGCTGCCGACGTAATTACCATCTGAGCCCACAGACATATTATCTGGAAACCAAGGGGATCGTGCGTGCTTAGAGAAGGGAGTACTGGGAGTGGGAAATGAACTGCTGGCGGAGGAAACCGCCTTCACCAGTGAAGGGCAGCTGCTTCGAGGTTTGAGTTCTCAGAGGCCACGTCGGTGAAATGCTGCACTGATGATCCAAGTACCTACTACAGCATTTATAAGCACCTAGTAGTGTCCGTCTTGCCAAGAATTAACCGACTTCATCTTCATGCGTGTCTATGTGGTGGCTGCTCTTATTATCCCCATATTATAGTTGGAAAACCTTGGCAAACAAGAGAAGAACCAAGGTTCACCTAAGGGCCCTGCAAAGCTCCTAGCTGATCATACTCATGGTGATGCTAGTAGGTGGCATTTACTGAGCATTAACCACGTGGCAAGCTTTGCTTTCACAGCCACGGAAACCTATCACACCCAACCCTCACAACAGCCCTCTGAGCTAGTCACCATCATTTACTGAGACGGTGGCTGAGACGGTGGAGGCTCAGAGAGGTTGGGCAACTCTCCCGAGACACATGTCCTCTCTGTCACAGAGCAAGGCTTGAAGCCCACATGTGACTGGCTCTAAAGTCTTTTAAGTCCTGATTTTTGATGTGAATAATCCCTGCTGTGTCCACCCCTACAGATTCATCAGGAGAATACAAGGAGGTGATAGCTTGGAAGAATTTTGTAAACTGATGTATTAAATAAAATAGCTTTTTGATTTTAATAGGCCTCTGAAGAAAGGAAAGGAGGTCCTAGGCTTCACATGGTAGCCAACTTGCTGGGTGACCTTAAGCTAGTCATTTTTTTTTTTTTTTACTTTGGGCCAGTGGGAGGCAGTTTAATTCCTTTAGTCCTTATAGTTGTCCCTGGGATAAACCTACTCATCCCCATCCTCATTTAACAGTTGGGGAAACCCCTGCTCAGAGAGGTTAAGTAGCTTGCCTGAGGTCACACAGCCTGTAAGAGTCGAGCTTGGTTTTGAAACCAGTTCGGCTGGAGGCTTGGATGAGTGTGCTCCTAGATTCCACGCCATCTCAGACATTCCACCTCCCTCTTCTCTCTCTAGATCCTTCTCCTCCCACCATCTCTCCATGGCCTCCATCATGGTGGTGGACTCTCCAGGCTTCCAGAACCCTCGGCACCAGGGCAAGGACCGGGCGGCCACCTTTGAGGAGCTGTGCCACAACTATGCCCATGAGCGCCTGCAGCTGCTGTTCTACCAGCGGACCTTTGTCTCCACGCTGCAGCGATACCGAGAGGTAGGCCTGGGCTGGAGCAGGGCCCTCATCAGAGCTCTGTGGAGGGTGTGAGGTCAGATGTGAAGTGTGAGATTCCCATTCCCCAGTAGCCTGCAGCTTCACCCTGTTCAGTTCACCAGGGAACAAAGCCCTTTCCCCAGGCCTGGCACCCCAGACCTCTACTGCTCCCTCCACAGCCCAGCCTTCCCCCACCACCTTCTGAACCCCGCAGCCCAGAAGCACCAAGGAACTTGGACTTCCCCCGGCCTTGCTTCCATGGCTGTCCTTTCTTTGGGATGACTGCTTCATCCTCTCCCACTTCACTTAAGCAAAAGGCTCCTGCAAGAGTCAGTCTACATGTGCCCGAGTGGGGAATGTCCTTCGAGTCCTGTGGGTAGGTGGAAGCAGTGGGCTGCACACCCCTCTGCAGCACAGCATGGTGGTTCTCACAAAGATGAAGGTGCCTGCACCCGACAACCCAGCAATTCCTCTTCTAGGACTCACCTGAAAGAAACTCTGTGTGTGAACCAGGAAGCATGTACAGGCCTGATCCTGCCAGCCCTTATTTTCTCATGAAAAAAGAAAAAAAAAAAAAAGGTTAAGTTGAAATATAAGGCCAGGCACAGTGGCTCATGCCTGTAATCCTAGCACTGTGGGAGGCCGAAGTGGGCGGATCACCTGAGGTCAGGAGTTCAAGACTAGCCTGACAAACATGGCAAAACCCCATCTCTACTAAAAATACAAAAATTAGCCAGGTGCAGTGGCACGCACCTGTAATCCCAGCTACCTGAAAGGCTGAGGCAGGAGAATCACTTGAACCCGGGAGGCGGAGGTTGTGGTGAGCTGAGATTGTGCTGCTGCACTCCAGCCTGGGCGACAGAGACTCCATCTCGAAACAAACAAACAAACAAAGAAACAAAAAAATTACAAAGAAAAGGGCATAAATCAGAAGCATATAGCTCAATGAATTTACCCAAATGAACATACGTGTGTCTCTCTCACTCACGTGAAAATGAGAGGATTTTCAGTTCCCTATATGACTCCCACCTTCTTCCCTGAAGGTGTGACCACTTTTATAGCAACAGGTGCTACTGGCAGAATATTAAAAATGGCCATATTGTTCATCAGTTCAATAATGTAGGATAATAAGTATTGAAGTTACAGTCATTTCTTTAGTTGGCAATAAAAATAAAGCACCAACATAAATGAATCTCAAACAGATGATGCTGATGAAACAGGTCTGATCCCAACTCTGCCGCTTATTGGCTGTGTGGCCTTAGGAAAGACACTTACCCTCTCTGACCCTCGATTTTTTTTACATGGAAAACAGAGATAATAATACTTTTGTATCAGTTACGATTTGCCATAATAATGCTACATAATAAACTACCCCCAAATGTAGTGGCTTAGAAAAAGTCTTTGGTTGTTGCTCACAAGTGTCTGGATGGCCTGGACAGCTCTCTTGGTCCAGAATAGTTCTTGAGCTTGTGTTCAGATTCAGGTGTAGTTTGGGGTAGATGGCTCTGATGATCTTGGCGGAGCTCTCTCACGTGTGGGATCAGACAAATGTCTCATCCTCCAGCAGGCTAGCCTGGACTGTCCTCATAGTGCTGGGCAGGGTTCCAAGAGAGCAAGCAGAAGCAGGCAGGGGACCTTGAGGCCTAGACCTGAGGCTTGCACAAAATCACTTCCACTGTGTTCAGTGAGTCACAACAGGTCTAAGGCTGAGCATGGATTCAAGGGGTAGGAAAACAGGCTCCACTTCTTGATGGAGGCACTGCAGTGTCGCTGCAGAGTATGGATAATAGGGACGTGCAGAGAACCGGGGTTGTTTTATGGTCATTGTTACCATACTCCCCAAAGGGGCTGTTTTGAGCATTTAATGAACAAGAATAAAGAGTGTAACATCTATTTTATTTTTCCCATAATATTTCACTTATTTCTGATTATCAAAGTAATACATTTTTAATTAAAACACTGGAAACTTCATATAAGTACAAAGAAACTAAAGCTACAATCTCCTTTAGCCTTCCCATCCAGAGGCAACCACTGTTACCATTCTGGTTTTGTTTTTTTGTTTGTTTGTTTGTTTGTTTGTTTACCATTTTCCCTTTATTATGTTGTCTGTGGATTTTGGATCTTCCTGTACACGTCAGTTTGTTGTCTGTCATTTTCCTCACAGTATTACATTGCTCACATCACCTCCCTTCACTTACAAATCTTAGTAAACCTGCTTGCAGTGGTTGCATCTGATTGTATTTCCTCTCCTATAGACATCAGGGTGGTTTCTAAGTTCGAGGCTTTGTAAACAATACTGTGATGAACATCTTTGTCCACAGCATTTCCCAGATATTTCTGGTGACTTTTTAAATTTTTTGTTTTTTAGATGGAGGCTCGCTCTTGTTGCCCAGGCTGGAGTGCAATGGAGCAATCTCGGCTCACTGCAACCTCTGCTTCCTGGGTTCAAGTGATTCTCTTGCCTCAGCCTCCCAAGTAGCTGGGATTACAAGCACCTGCCACCACACCCGGCTAATTTTTGTATTTTTAGTAGAGATGGGGTTTCACCATGTTGGCCAGGCTAGTCTCGAATTCCTGACCTCAGGTGATCCGCCTGCCTCAGCCTCCCAAAGTGCTTGGATTACAGGCATGAACCACAGCACCCGGCTTCTGGTCACTTTTTTGTGGCAACTATTATTCCCCATAGAGTACACTTGTTACCTCCAGCACTGAACACTCAGCCTAGCACTCATTATGTTCTCAGTAAATATTTTAAAAGTGTGGGCCGGGCGCGGTGGCTCAAGCCTGTAATCCCAGCACTTTGGGAGGCCGAGACGGGTGGATCACGAGGTCAGGAGATCGAGACCATCCTGGCTAACACGGTGAAACCCCATCTCTACTAAAAAATACAAAAAAACACTAGCCGGGCGAGGTGGCGGGCGCCTGTTAGTCCCAGCTACTCGGGAGGCTGAGGCAGGAGAATGGCGTGAACCCGGGAGGCGGAGCTTGCAGTGAGCTGAGATCCGGCCACTGCACTCCTGCCTGGGCGACAAAGCCAGACTCCATCTCAAAAAAAAAAAAAAAAAAAAAAAATGTGTGGACTGAGTTACCAGTTTCTGATAAAGCTGTCAGCGTGATGGCTGATACCCTGTATGATGAGCAGAATGTCATTGGAGCGTTGATTGACAATTTTTTTTCCCACACAAAGGCTAAAAGGTGATGAATAAACAACCTCATTAGCAACTGGGAAAATTAATTAAACAGACATTTCTCCAAAGATTTACAAATGCACACAAAAAGAAGCTCACCATCACAAATTGTAAGAGAAAGGCAAATCCAGACCACATTGAGACAACACCTCCCACACATTATAATGGCTACTAAGAAAAAATCAGAAAATAACAAGTGTTGGGGTGATGTGGAGAAATTTGAACCCTTGTGCGGTATTGGTAACAATGTAAAATAGTGCAGCCGCTGTGGAAAACAGAATGGTGGACCTCAAAACATAAAAAATTAGAATTCCCACATAATTCAGCAATTCCATGTCTGGATATATACTCAGAAGAATTGAGATCAGGAACTCAAACAGGTATTTGTGCACCAAACTGCAACGTTATTCACAATAGCCAAAAGGCAGAAGCAACCCACGTGTGGATTGCAATTGACAGGCAATGGACAAGCAAAATGAGATACGCACATCACAAGATATGCACTTAGTAGGAAGTATTATTCAGCCTTCAAAAGGAAGGACATTCTGACAAAGTGGCACAGGCTGGATGAACCCTGAGGACATTATGCTAAGTTACGTAAGTCAGATACAAAAGGACAAATACTGTATGATTTCACTTACATAAGCTACTTAGAAAAGTCAAGATCGGAGGCACAGAAAGCAGGACGCTAGGGGAGAAGGAAACAGGGAGTTAAGTCTCATGGGTACAGAGATTCCGTTTTGTATGATGAAGAAAGTTCTGGAGATGGTTGCTGGTGATAACAACATGAATGTGTCTTATACCACTGAACGGTATACTTAAAATGACTAAAATGGTAAATTTTTTGCTATGTATCTTTTGCCAAAATTTTTAAAACCATTTTTTTAAAGGGCCAAGAGGTGATGGAAGTCCTCTCCGCTTTGTCCTTCTTCAGAAGTTTTCTTCCCCCTTCAGCTCACTAAAAGCGCTAACTTTTAAATCCTGTGATTTTTCCAGGAAGGTGTTCCTGTGCAGTTTGACCTCCCGGACCTCTCCCCAGGAACCACTGTGGCTGCTGTGGATCACAATCCCTCTCAGGTAACACGGGGCCCAGCCAACCCAGGCTCTCAGACGCCGGCTGGCCATGTTTGAAATGCTTGTGGATTTGAGTCTTCAGTCTACTAGTTGTCAATGCCGTCTGCACCTAGAGTCACCGCGGAATCATTGGAAACGTGGATGCCTGGGACCCACTCCCAGATTCTGTGTAAATTGGTCTGGGTTGTGGCCTGAACAATGGAAATTTAAGCATCATCAGGTTGAGAACCGCTACTCTCCTTTATGTCTGAGTCTATGTCTTAGAATAGACCTATGCCTGGGAGCCGGGGGCCTGAGCCAAAGCGAGTTCAGGGCTCATGGCCAGAGGCCTCCAGCCACTCTGGCCTGCAAAGGTCAGATGTTTGAATGAAGGTGCTGTTCCCAGAAGAGACTGGGGACCTTGGGGGACTGGAGAACAGGGGACCATGTTGGGTTCAGGGCCCTGAACTCATTTAGGGACAGACAGGCGTTAGTTTGAGGGAAGCGGAGTCTTTACCTCACTCTCTCCATCCCTAGAACTCACTTTGTACCTCTGCTCAACTCAGAACTGCCCGTGACAATTTCACTTGATTTTTTTGTCTTCCTCTTCACATTTTAGTACAAAAGTGCTTGGACCATGGAACCTGCTATGCTTGGGTCCAATCTTTGTGACCTTGGGCATGTTGCTTCACCTCTCTGAGCCTCAATTTCCTCATTTCCAGAATGAGGATGCTACTTTCTCTGGGTTGCTGTGAACATCAATGAGATATTGCACATAAGGCACCTGACATGATGCTTGGCACACAGGAGGTACCCTGCTGGTGGCATCTCTTCTGCCATCTGACACTGCAGGCTGCCCCTGTCCTTTTCTTCCTTCCTTGTCTCCTGCTGACCAGAGTTGGCTTGCAAACTTTCTCTTGGCACACAGTGGGCTGCACCCATCATTGCAAAGCCCTTTGCTGTGTAAGCCTGGCTGGCTGTTCTCAGCTCAGTGTGTTCTTCTGGTTGGCGTCTGTCTGGTTCATTTCCTTCCACACTGTGCTTCCTCACCTGTGCCTCTCCTGGGAAAGGGTGAGCCTGAAGGGCTGATTGAGCAGTGTTGGCTGGGAAGGGCAGGGGGCAGAGTAGTCTCCAGGACCTGTGGCCACAAACAGCCTTCTTTCTTTCTTTCTCACTTCTTCTCTTCTCTTTTCTTTTCTTTTTCTTTCTTTCTTTTCTTTTCCTTTCTTTCTTTTTTCTTTCTTTCTTTTCTTTCTTTCTTTCTTTCTTTCTTTCTTTCTTTCTTTCTTTCTTTCTTTCTTTCTTTCT
>NW_012114477.1:3962590-3974597 GCF_000951035.1 Colobus angolensis palliatus | reverse complement strand
AAAAAAAAAAAAAGAAAAAGAAAAAGGCCAAGGTGAAGGATACCTGGGATCCAGTTCCAGCTCTGCATCTTTGGCTCTCCATCCATGAGACCCTGGATGTGCCCCCTTCCCCTCTCTAGGCCTCTGAGGGGTGTGGATTCCTCAGTTAGGGTGACCAACTGTCCTGGTTTGCATAGGACTTTCCCAACTTTAGCACTGAAAGTTTCATGTCCCGGGCACAGTAGGACAGTTGGTCACTGTGCATATTGCATTTCCTCTATGACCACTTGTTAGCCTTCTTTTGGTTGTGCCACCTCCTTGTGGGCCCTCAGAGAGGCCCTTTAAACTCCCCAGGCCTCTCTCAGTTTCCCATATGCACCATTACAGGGTTAACTAGATGGTCTCTGAAGCTTATGGCTAGATTTAAAATTCTACGTCTGTGCTATTGAATCATGTTCGCCTTCTCTGAAATGTTCTTTGAGTGCTTATTGTTGTTTTTTTTTCCTCCCCAAGATTTTAGTTTAAATAATACAAGGACTTCTTAGAGGAAATGATGCAGACAGAATTAATCCTTTCTCGTTTGATTGTGCACAAATAGACCAGCTGCCTGTATGTATCTAGAAATGTGCAATGTCCAGAGGGTTCCCTTTGTTGAATCCTCACCACGGCCCTCCAAGGAAGGTATTTTCAGTCTCCATTACACAGGAGGAAACAAGGCTCAGAGAAGTGTAGTAAGTTGCCCAAGACCACACAGGAGGTTAGCACAGAGGCAGGATTTGGACAGCTTGCAAATGAGCAGTTGCTGTCATTTCGTGGCTTCAACACTGAGAGTCTGGGGTGAATGGGAGCATGGTTTTGGGTAGGCACATTCTGAGTCCTGACGCTTGGAACTTGGATGCTCCCATTCCCCATCGGTGGGAAGAGAAGCCCAAGACAGGCCTCTGATGGGGATCAGGGCCCTTCAATGAATCCTGGGTCTCCTACCAGGTCCGCTTACCAGCTGGAGGAGGTGCCCAGGATGCCAAAGGCCTTTTCTGGGTCTTGGATGAGGAAGTCCGTGTAGAGGGCTCCAGTGACAGTGTGGTGCTCAAGCGTCTGTGTGCTGCCTTCGAGAAGAAAGGAGCTGGGACTGAAGGTAGGGAAGCAACGAGCTGGGGATGGGGCCTGAGTCCAGCCTGGGTGTTGGAATCTATCCTTCTCAGCTGCAGAAAAAGCCCTGAGAAGGCCTGCACAGAGGCTCCAACGTGCAGAGGTGAATGTGCATGAGCCTGTGTGTGCTTTCATTCATTCAAGTATTCAACAAACACATTGAGCAGCCCCTATGTGCTGGGTACTGTTCCATATGGTAGTTAACCAGCCTGGAGTGGGCCATGTCCTCGTGGGGGAAGGGACAAACTCACAGGCAAGCGCACGTGTGCACACTGAGCCTGCAACTGCACTCTGATGGGGTGCGTCGGTGCATCTCATTTTTCTGGTAACCAGTGGGAGAAGCATGCAGATGAATCTAACAGAGAGCCAGGAACATGATGCAGGACAAGTTTGGAGATGGCTTCTGGGCTCAGACTGCAGAGACTCTTGCTGGTCATGCAAAGGTCTTAACCCTAGAGCAACGAGAAGCCATGAAGGATTCTAGGCAGTGGGAGGCATGATGAGCTTCACATTCTGGAAAGTTCCCTGAGGCTGTAGTGTGAAGATATGGTAGGAAGGCAGGTGGCCAGGGTGAGAGAGGAGCTGGCCGTGGTGAGAGAGGAGCTGGCCTGCCCCAGTAGGTAGAAGCTTCTGGAGGTGTTTAGCAGGTAAAGTCCATAGCACTTGGTGGGAGTTGGATTGGTGGAAGGAGGAGCAAGAGGGGAGATGAAGACGTGAAACCAGAACAAAGTGATCATGAGATTCGGTATCCATAGGCTCCAAGTTGAAATCTAGTTATTTCTACTTTCCCCTGCATGATGTGGGGCAAACCTCTCATAGTCTTAGTTGATATGTTTTTAAAATGGGGAAAGAAGTCACCCCTTGCCCCTTTTTCTCTACCATTTCTACTACGATGATTGGGTCATATTATGTGCGTGCAGAGCTTTGTCACCAGGGGCAAGGTGTTGCAGGTTTATTGATGAGAATGAGGATGTTGATGGTGACAGAGAACGTGATTCTGGGGTTGGGGAGTGTTGCATTGCTCCACTCAGAGCTGCATACTCAGCTTTATGGATATCTTCTGGTAGCATTCTGCTCCATACTTAGAGATACATATTCTTATTCCCAAACTGAGTTCCAGAAATGCCTGTGCAAGGTCACCCAGAGGAGAAGGGTCAAAAGGCAGATTCAAAACATGGTTTATCTGGATCTGAGACTCAGATCCCCACACCACTAGGCACTTAAGAAGGCAAAGGTACTGGCTGGGCGTGGTGGTTCACGCCTGTAATCACAGCACTTTGGGAGGCCGAGGCGGGTGGATCACTTGAGGTCAGGAGTTCCAGACCAGCTTGGCCAACATGGTGAAAACCCATCTCTACTAAAAATTCAAAAAATTAGCTGGGTGTGATGGCACACGCCTGTAGTCCTAGCTACTTGGGAGGCTGAGGCAGGAGAATCTCTTGAACCTGGGAGGTGGAGGTTGCAATGAGCCAAGATCGCACCATGGCACTCCAGCCTGGAAAACAAGAGTGAAATTCTTTTTTTTTTTGAGACGGAGTCTTGCTCTGTCGCCCGGGCTGGAGTGCAGTGGCCGGATCTCAGCTCACTGCAAGCTCCGCCTCCCGGGTTCACGCCATTCTCCTGCCTCAGCCTCCCAAGTGGCTGGGATTACAGGCGCCTGCCACCTCGCCCGGCTAGTTTTTTTGTATTTTTTTAGTAGAGACGGGGTTTCATTGTGTTCGCCAGGATGGTCTCGATCTCCTGACCTCGTGATCCACCCGTCTCGGCCTCCCAAAGTGCTGGGATTACAGGCTTGAGCCACCGCGCCCGGCCAAGAGTGAAATTCTATCTGAAAAAAAAAAATAAAGAAGGTAAATGTGCTTAGTGATCTTATCAGTCCCAACCGTCTTTGAGGCCAGGATGTGTGTTCTTCCTCATTCATTCCTTGGTCCATTCAGAAAATATGGGTGGAGCACCTAATACGTGGCAGCCACTGTCCTAGCCCAGGAGATGCATCAGTGAAGAAAACACACATCTTCACCCACATGGGACTGCCCTTCCAGCAGAGAAGAGACAGCAAGGCAGGTGCGTCTGAAAGAAGAAGACTGAGGACTGTGGCTCTGGTTGAGGTCACTGAGAGAATGAGGCTTGGCTGAGAAGATGTCCAAGGACTAGATTCTGGGACATTCCTATGTCAAGGTGTCAGGAACAAGGCAAACAACCAGCACAGGAGACTGAGGTGTGGTCAGGGAGGCAGGTGGGAAACCCAGGAGAATGTGACTCCCTGAACGCCACAGGAGGAGGGAGGGATCGACCTTATCAAATGGGGCTGAAAGGTCAAATGAGGTATGGGCTGAGGAATGACCATTGGATTTGGCCGCGTTGAAGTCGTTGGAGATGTAGACAGATGCATCTTGATGGAATGTTTCGGGTGATTGTCCAACTGGAACGGCTTATAAGAAATTGGGAGAAGAGTCACCATCCAGTGAGTGAGTGCCGGCAGAAGCTTCCGCCCTATGGTGACCAGCAGAGGCCTCTGTCTGAGACTTTCATGGTGGATTTCTGTGCCCACATCCGGACAGGATTGTCTAACCAGTGAAGCAGCAACAGCATCTGATGCCTCCTGCAGCTCTCCCTGGAGCAAGCTCACAGTGCAAATTCCTCAATTATTCCCAGACAGCTTTTCTCTGCCAGTGACTGGCGCAGAGCTGACTTCTCTGCCCATCATGGAGGCACAGTGCCTGGTGTTCTGGGGGCCCATGAAAATGTCGTTTTAAATTGTTTTAAATTTTAAGGTCGGGGTACATGTGCAGGATGTGGAGGTTTGTTATATAGGTAAATGTGTGCCATGGTGATTTACTGCACAGATTGTCCCGTCACTCAGGTATTAAGCCCAGCATCCATTAGCTATTCTTCCTGATGCTCTCCCTCCTCATCCCACTGTGTGCCCACTGTGTGCTGTTCTCTCCCAGAAAATGTTTTAATTTCTGGAACGGAAAAGAACTTTTAGGTCAAGTGCAATTCTTTAATATGTGCCTATATATTAAATTATACATATACACATGTGTGTATATGTATAATTTATATGTATATATAATATGTGTGTATATATACATATATACGTATATGTATACATATATACACACACATATATACACACTCATACATATGTACACACATACACACATATATACAAACACATACATATGTATACACATGCACACACGTATACAAACACACTCACATATATACAAACATATGCACACATACACACATATACATATATATACACACACACATAGAGAGAGAGAGAGAGGGAGTTTCACTCTTGTTGCCCAGGCTGGAGTGCAGTGGCGTGATCTCGGCTCACTGCAACCTCTGCCTCCCGGGTTCAAGCAATTCTCCTGCCTCAGCTTCCTGAGTAGCTGGGATTACAGGCGCCTGCCACCATGCCTGGCTAATTTTTTGTATTTTTAGTAGAGATGGGGTGTCACCATGTTGGCCAGGCTGGTCTGGAACTACTGACTTCAAGTGATCCACCCGCCTCGGCCTCCCAAAGTGCTGGGATTACACACACACAGTCATGCACCGCCTGGCAATGTTTCAGTCAACGGACTGTGCATACAAATGGTGATTCCATAAGATGATAATACCATATTTTTACTGCACCTTTTCTAGGTTTAGATGTGTTTAGATATACAAGTACTTACCATTGTGTTATGGTGGCTTACAGTATTCAGTGTGGTCCCATGCTGTACAGGTTTGCAGTTAGGAGCCATGGGCTGTACATATAGCCTATGTGTGTGGTAGGCTGTACCATCTAGGTTGGTGTAAGCATACCCTATGGTGTTCCCACAAGGACTGAATCACCTAATGATGCAGTTCTTGGAGTTCTCACTCCAAAGGCCAGGCGGACTCGTGGCTCTCCAGACTGTCAAAGGGACCCCTGTCTGTAGGTATGGTATGGGCTCAGGAGTGGAGATTTTGGGGAGGCAGGGAGGCATCTCCACCTCCCATTGCACAACCGTATGTGTGTATGTGTGTGTATATGGGTATGCCTGTGTGTAAATATATGTGTATATGTGTGAACACATGTGTATATATGTGTATATGTGTGCCTATATGTGTATGTGTGTATTCGTGTGTGCCTGTGTGTGTGCATGTGTGTGTGTATGTCTAGTTGTTTGTATATGTGAGGGTATGTATGTAGTGCGTATGCTTGTATATATGTGTGTGTATATATGTATGTGTGTGTGTATATATGTATGAGTGTATACGTGTGTGTGTATATGTGTATTTGTATATATGTGTGCATGTGTGTGTATATATGTATGAGTGTGTATACACTTGTGTATGTGTGTATATATGTATGTGTGTATGTGTGTATGTACGTATGAGTGTGTATACGTGTGTGCATGTGTGTATATGTGTGTATATATGTATGTGTGTGTATATATGTATGTATGTGTATGTGTGTATATATGTGTGTATGTGTGTATATGTTTGTATATATGTGAGTGTGTTTGTATACGTGTGTGCATGTGTATATGTGTGTACATATGTATGTGTTTGTATATATGTGTGTACATATGTATGAGTGTGTTTGTATATATGTGTGTACATATGTATGAGTGTGTTTGTGTATGTGTGTATATGTGTGTATATATGTGTATATACGTATGGGTGTGTTTGTGTGTGTGTGTATATATGTGTATATATGTATGAGATGTATGAGTGTATTTGTATACATGTCTGTGCATTTGTGTATATGTGTGTGTGTGTATATATTTTCATGGAGGAAGGTGCCCATAAAAGCAAAAGTGCCTAGGACCTAGGAAGTCATGCCGTGGCCCTGGCGGTGCTCACCCTGCAGGGGTCCTGGCATTTACTTAATCCTGGCAATGATGGATTCCCCTCCACGCAGCCTGGGGTGTGAGATGTGTCTGCCCCTTTGCTAGCTGGGGAAGGAGAATGAATGAGTGGCAGAAACTGCTAGTTGTGGAGCCCTTGGTTGGAGCCAGGACTGTGGGCTTCACTGCACCTCAGCTACAGGGAGGTGATTGAGTCCTTGCTGAGGTCCAGTGGCTTCCCAGGGCTCTGTAGGTGCCGAGCACAGGGCTAGCACTGAACCTGGGCAGCCTCACTCCAAAGGCCAGGCGGACTTGTGGCTCTCCAGGCTGTCAAAGGGACCCCTGTCTGTATGTATGATATGGGCTCAGGAGTGGAGATTTTGGGGAGGCAGGGAGGCATCTCACTCAGATCTCAGAGTGAGATCCATCTCACAAGAGCTGGGGAAGCCCAGGCTTTGGGCCCCAGAGCCCTGAGGTGGCTCCTGCTCACTGCTCAACTGCACCGTTGGTGACTCCTGGAAAGTCCCCTCCCGGTTCCGTAGGACAGCAGTCCTGGTGAAACCCGGGGGCTGTGGTGAGGATGAAGGTGCTGCGTACTCCGAGCATTTCCACCTCCCCCTCTTTCAGCTCTCTGCTCAGGGGTCCCCCTTTAGACGCCTTCCCTGCCCTGTCTGAAGCTGTCCCCCTGGCAGCCTCACTACCCCATCACAATTCCGTTTCCTCCTTCAGGGCCCTTGCCAGGCTCTGTGAAGTTGTGGTTGTTTCTCTGCTTGCTTGCTTGTTGCCATTCTCCCTACGACCCTGTGCTCCCCAAGGGCAGTTGTTCCTGTTCACTGTCTCCCCAGGGCCCTCATATTAACAAGGCCGTATCTGCATGTTCCCCTCCCCTCTCCTGTTCCCATCACACAGCTCTCTTTGCTGCTCTTCAAACATACCATGCACATTCCCACCTCTGGGCCCTGACGTCAGCAGCTCCTTCTGCCTGGGGGGCCCTTCCGCCACATTCCAGCCCAGTGCCGCCCATGGCCTTTCCCTGACCTCCTTGTGAAAAGCAGTGACCCCTCCCTGCCTGTGATCCTGGCTCCCTCCCCGGTTTTTCTCTTCCCTGCTGCTTTGGTCACCAGGGCATGTCTCACACTTGCTCATCAGTAATTTCCCCTTGGGGAAGGCCAGCTGCATGGTGACAGGGGCAAGGCTGGTCACCTCTGTGGGGATGACAGCTGGCACAGCTGGCGGGATGAGGTGCACAGTGAATACTTTTTACAAAACTGATGAATATGTGAAAACTCAGTGATCCAGAATCAATGAAATGTATTATCAAAGGAAATGTTTTCTGGATCCTGCCTTGTAGGCAAAAGAGATGGAAAGTAGGGTTGGAAGCAGAAGGCATATGGCAGAGTGAGGCTGGAGTGGGCAGAAGGGGATGTGGTTAGATTGGGGGCCCCTCCCCTTTATCCATGAGGTCTATCGTGTCCGTCGCAGACATCCCTAGCAGGATGCTATAAAGCCCTCAGTTCCCAAGGGAGAGACTCTGTCCACATCCTTTGCCTTAAACCACCTGATAAGACACATTAATTATGACATTTTGTTTCAAAAGAAAAAATAGTTATCTTCCCCTATTGCTTTCTGGTTGGCTCTGAGTTAATGAGAACATTCGATCATCCAGAACACTTGGGGCCTTCCGGCTAACCCAGGGCTCGCTGTTTATGACCTCTTTCCCTTACCTCAGGTACATTTGCTGGGTGTTCTCACAAGGGTCAGCAGGGATCAGCCCTCATGGAGCCCAGGCACAGGGGACAGTCAGGTGACAGGCCCTCATCAACCTCTGAGTGTGACCTGCAGAGGCTGAGGGGGCCCTGTCTGGGGGTCCAGGCTCCTGGGGGAGGTGACGAAGCCTGAAGTTGTGAGAGAGATATGCTGGATAAAGCTCCATCTTCCAGAAGTATCCACGGGGCTCCCGAAAGCCAAAGACTTCACGGGAAATGCTTTCATGGACAAAATTGTGGAATAAAAGTCAACTTCAGGATAAAGGAGTGAATGAGGGAAACAAGCAGGCCTGGAACCTGGGTACTGTTTTCCAGGACATTGCCTGGGAAATGTGGCATCTCCATGTACTGGACACCACCCTGGACAGAGAAAGGCTTTTGGACCAGCAGACCTGTGGCCTCATCCTGCTGTGCCCCATTAGCCAAACTGCCTCATGTCTCTGAACTTCAGTGTCGTTTTCTAGAAACCAGCCCAGAGATGCTCACATCACCAACCAGAGTGAAATCACTCATGCTGGCATGTCCAGCAGAGAGTGCTAGGAGCCGGGGCTTAGCAAACATCAACATCCTTTCTTCTTTCTTCCCTGTCCACTACTCGGTCGTGATCTTCATTCAGAGCCCAGCCCTGTACTGGCGCTGAGCCTAACAATGAGTCGACTAGTCCCTGCTCTGAGGTTGCTTCCAGTACGGTGGAAGGAGACAGCCAGGTAAACAGATACCTGTGGCATTGCAAATGCAGCGTGGACGTTTGCGCCAAAGTCTGGTGTGTGCTTTGTCACCTCGCTCCCCATGGGTGCTTTACTCTACCATTGGAAGGGGACTTTCTTGAGGGCAGGGACTGCACGGCTCTGAAAGCCTCACAGGACACTCTTGAAACAGGGAAACTTCACTTCGCTAGAAGGGTTCTGTGTTGGTAACTTCCGTTATCCTGGACAGGGGCAATCTGGGAAGTGAGCACAGAGTACCTCTAAGCAACCACACAGGTGGCAGATGCCACGCCCTTTACTCCTACACAGGCTCATGAAAGCTGCAGAGTCTCACACTGCTTTATTTTTCAGGGAGTTTCAAGAAATGCAGGTCCTTTGTTTCCTAGCTTACTGGAGTTTAGAGGCAGCAAATTAGGATTTGAGGGGAAGACTTAGGACCCTCATGCATACAAGTACGTTGGCAATAGCAGGATGGGAAAGCAAAGTAAGATCGTTCCGGATAGATCCAAGAGTCATAATAATCTGACCACTCTTAATAGGAATCCATTTGGGGACCGGGTGCAGTAGCTTATGCCTGTAATCCCAGCATTGTGGGAGGCCGAGGCCGGCAGATCACTTGAGGTCAGGAGTTCGAGACCAGCCTGGCCAACATGGTGAAACCCTGTCTCTACTAAAAATACAAAATTAGCTGGGCATATTGGTTCATGCCTGTAATCCCAGCTACTCGAGAGGCTGCGGCAGAAGAATTGCTTGAACCTGGGAGGTGGAGGTTACAGTGAGCCGAGATCACTCCATTGCACTCCAGTCTGGGCGACAAGAGCGAAACTCTGTCTCAAAAAAAACAAACAAACAAAAAAAATCCATCTGCGGTCATTCAGTGTGGGGACATCTATCCCAAACCTGTGATTGCAACCTGTGAGCATCGCAATAGTTAGAGTGATATAATAAATGAATAGCAATCCCTTAATTAACCCATGCATTCATTCTGCAAGCACTTCTGGACTCTGCCTGTGCCAAGCATGATGCTGGGCACTGGGGATGTGAGCATAAACAACACTTCATGATTCGGGAACACCAGCAAAGGTTTAAGTGCAGTCAAGGGCAGTGACAACCATTACTGCCGACTGAGTGACCATTATGTGCTGGACACTGTACTAAAATATTTTACGTACATTATCTCCTTTAAGCCATAAGCCACTCTGGGAGGTATGCATTATTTAATCCACATTTTACAAAGGAGGAAACTGATGCTCAGAGACTTACTGGGCTCAGCGCCCTTCACACAGTAATAAATGGTAAAGAACCTAGGATTTCTCTAGCCCCCAAGATCAGGCCCATTTGTTTCTCCCACCCTGTCTCTTGAAACCAATGTGCCCATATCTCCCAAAAGTACTCCCTGTATTTATTTGGTTGATGGTGTTCAAAATGATTTTACATGGCATATAACTAAATATTTTAAAAATATTTCATCATCATTGCCATGCATATCAGAAAACGAACATGTCTTGCACATCAAATCTGCAATATGATTCTTCTTTTAAAATGAATGTACTGTACTTGTGAAAATGTAAGTCGATTTAAAGAAAACATTAAGTAAATCACAGCCCAGGTGATATGTGGTTATATATATAGAAAAACTCGAGGAGATTGAGTATGCAAATGATGTTTGGGAAAAGCAGGTATCCTAGATTTAAGAAAGCAAGAAAGAATAAAATCCACTTTGGAAATAATGTACACAAATTCACTATAGCAGGAGAAACGTGGGTACCTTCAACCATGAGCTTTAGCTATCTGGAAACACATTAAGATGGATACTGTGTGTTTAGGGGATGCCAGCTGATTGCAATGTGTCCCCACCAGGCCCTAGCACTCATGCCACCATGTCTCTTTCCAGAGTCCTCTGCCCTGCGGACCTGTGAGCAGCCCCTCCAGTGTGAGATTTTCCACCAGCTGGGATGGGACCCTGTGCGGTATGACCTCATGGGCTGGCTCCACAGAGCCAAGCCCAACCTCTCAGCCCTGGATGCACCCCAGGTCCTGCAGCAGTCAAAAAGGTGAGTTGGGCCAGGGCTGGGGACGGGGATGGGGCATTGGAGGCACTGTGTTTTCCTTCCCACCTAAACTATGCAGCTACAACAACACAGTGTGGGAGGGCCAGCCCAGGAATCCCATCCCTCCATAATGGAACAAAGAACCATAACTTGAATTGGAGCAGTGCAATGTCTCCCTGGGGCCAGAGCGAACCCAGCCGAGGAGAAAAGCTGGCCTTCTGGGGAGGTGGAACAAAAGCTAAAAAGCTGTGACTTCTTATTTTGGCACTTTGCCTTTCATTAAGTATCTGAGAGATGATGTGACTGGAACAACTTTTATGGACATTCAAGAACTAGGGGGTCGTAAAACTGAAATGATACGTTTTGTAGCATTAAAAAAAGCTCACCATGTTCCCTGGCTGCTCAGCCCAGAGTGCTGGCATGAGGCTGGCAGCATTCTCTGCTTTTAGTTCACAGGGTTATTGGAAAATGCTGTGTGTGTGTATGTGCGCGCGTGTGTGTGCATGTGTGCGTGTACGTGTGTGTGTGTTTGTGTGTGTGTGCACGCATGCTCCCAAGTTCAGTGCTGGAATTCTGCAGGGGTAGAGCTTAGAGACAAGAAGAGAAACTGAGACCACCAGGGAGGTGCTGATGTCTCAGGTGAGCACCAGGGTGAGAAAGGACCACTTGCTCACTACCCCCTATGTGCCTCCGATCAGCATAAATGCTTTATTAGTATCTTCTTAATCTTTATCACAACACAAGATCCTTAGTCCCATTTTACACATGAGAAAAATCGAGGCCCTGGGTGGTGAAGTGGCTTGCCTTTGCTCAACGCAGCAAAATGGGAGCACAGCCAGGACCCAGCTTGGGTCTAAGAGATGCTTGGAGAATTCCCAGCACATTATGTCAGAGCTGACTGGAAACCCGTATCCAGGAGTGGGGCTCATGAACATCCAGCTCCTGGAGAGAGATCCAGGCCGGGGATGGGGCAGCAGGAGCTGCGAGCACACAGAGGACTGAATGATGACCCAGGTGGCCTGGATTGAGTCCCAGCCCTGCCCTTTGTCACCTGAGTGACCGTGGGCAGTCGCTCTCCCTTCTCTTGGTTGTTTCTGCTTCCTGCACCATAAATAAGAGTTGGACGAGGCTACAAGACTCAGCGGTCTCCAGCTTTGGAGTCAGGAAAATGCTCAGATTCTGTTTTTCCCTCTTTTAAGCTGTATGACCTGGACTTCAGTTTCATAATCTAAGAAATGGGAATGAGGTTCCAAAGCTCCCATGTCTGATATAGGAAGGCTTTGGTGACGTAAAATAGCAGATGACGTATTAGAGAGCCTGGTTCATAGTTGGCTCATGGAAGAGAGCAGGCCAGTTCTGCTTTTTTGGAATAGACACTTAAAAAGCTAGCACCCTTGGCCAGGCGCAGTGGCTCACTCCTGTAATCCTAGCTTTTTGGGAGGCCAAGGCGGGCAGATCATGAGGTCGAGATCGAGATCATCCTGGCCAACATGGTGACGTAAAATAGCAGATGACGTATTAGAGAG
>NW_012114477.1:3944932-3961425 GCF_000951035.1 Colobus angolensis palliatus | reverse complement strand
CCTCAAAAAAAAAAAAAAAAAAAAAAGAAAGTATAGGTGTCATAGCCTTGCTATAGGTATGTAAGTGACAAGAATATCCATAGGACAGATGCTCTAAGCCTAGGGAGGGAGGGAGCATTTGCAGGTAGAAGATGAGCATCAGGAAGGAGCTGGCCATGAAGGAGGCTTTGCCATGAAGCAAAGCCTCACCTGGCAGGACAGACTGTGAATGAAGGGGAGCAGCTGGGACACGTGACTGTAGAGGAGGCTTTAGGAAGCAGAGGAGCAGGAAGCAAGAAGGCTTGTTCCCTTTGCCACCACCCAGGCCGAGGCTTTCCCAAGAACCTCCTAAAGCTCCTCTCTCTTTTCCCTCCTCCCCACCAGAGAGGAGCTGCGGAGTCTATTCCAGGCCCGATCCAAGCTGCCTCCTGTGTGCCGGGCTGTGGCAGGCCTGGAGGGTACCTCCCAGCAGGCCCTGCAGAGGAACCGCATGGTGAGGAGGACCTTTGCCAGCAGCCTTGCTGCGGTGAGGAGGAAAGCCCCGTGCTCCCAGATCAAGCTGCAGATGGTGAGTAGGCACCCTGTCTCATGGTGTCCTGGCCTTCACTGCCTCATCCTTGTCTCCTCTGGGCTGAGTCATGTGCCTACATCATCTCTAACCTCCCCAGCAAGGCCAGAGGGGCGAGCGTCACCCCATGCTCCACAGAGGAGGAAATGGGGGCTCCCAGCAGCGATGAAACTTGGCTCTGGTCACACCCCCGGGAAGTGACCGATCCAAGTCTGAGGCCTTCAGCCTGTGCCGCTTGGTGTTGAGTTGAGAGGCCTGGAGGAGTTCCCACAAGCTATGAATGCCCTCTTGACTCCAGTGACACCTATGAGAGCCAGACTAGCCCTGTCTGCCTTGCTCACCACCAGGTTCCCCTGGGGCAAGGCGGCAGGGCCCAGCTGGATGTAAATGTGGTACCTAGACCTGGAATGTGAATCTGTGAATAAAGGAGGGCATGAGATTGGTCAGTGGCCAGGCTGAGCACAGATGAGAATGGGCTGAGACAAGGGAAGGATACCTTGAAATAAACCTTGTAGTGGCCTGGCACAGTGGCTCACGCCTGTGATCCCAGTGCTTTGGGAGACCAAGACGGGCACATCACAAGGTCACGAGTTCAAGACCAGCCTGGCCAACATGGTGAAACCCCGTCTCTACTAAAAGTACAAAAAATTAGCCGGGCATGGTGGCAAGCGCCTGTAGTCCCGCTACTTGGGAGGCTGAGGTGGGAGAATCGCTTGAACCTGGGAGGAGAAGGTTGCAATGAGCTGAGATCGTGCCTCTGCACTCCAGCCTGGCGACAGAGCGAGACTGTGTCTCAAAAAATAATAATAATAAATTAATTACTTTTTAAAAAGAAAACAAAATGAACCTCCTGGTGGGTTATAGTGGAAGCGCCCTTAGCCTGAGTCCTGAGTTCTAGTCCTAGCTCTTCTGCCACTGGTCTGTGTGACCTGGGGCCACTCACTTGCTCTCTCCATGCCTCAGTTTCTCCATCTGTTTCAACAAGGACCATTATTTCTCATGAGTCCAAATCAGGCTGTAGGTAGGAGCTCCTTGATGTAGGGCATAGGGGCCCCAAAGATGCCCAGGTTGGGCTTAATGAATATTTGGGGAGGGTCCAGTCCCCTTTCTGTGTCTCTCTGAGACAACTGGCCCTGACTTCCCCTCTATTTGGTCCTAGGATGCACTGACCAGCATGATCAAAAGGTCCCGGCTGCATTTTATCCACTGCCTGGTCCCGAACCCTGTGGTGGAAAGCAGGAGTGAGCAGGAATCTCCTACACCACCACAGCCTGGTAGAGACAAGCCTGGGGCAGGTGCACCTCTGGCCCTGGATATCCCAGCACTGAGGGTGCAGCTTGCTGGGTTCCACATCCTGGAGGCTCTGCGTCTGCACAGGACAGGTAAGAGACAGCCAGGACAGAGCACCTTGTCTCTGACTCCTGGGACATGTCCACCCACCGGTGGCAGCCAAGGGATGGGAGCTCCTGCCATGTGCTAGGAGCTTCACACCCAGCATCCTGGTTACTCTTCCCAGCAGTCTTCTGAGATGAGGCCACTGATGGTCAGAGAGGTGGAAGTACTTGCACGTGGTCACCTTGCCTGGACATGGCAGAGTCTGGATCAGGACCCAGGTCTCTTTGAGTCTGAAGTCCACTCTTTTTTTTTCTTTATTTCTTCTAAAAAAAAACCACACACACACACAAAACAGGATACATGTACCGCACATGCAGGTTTGTTACATAGGTATACGTGTGCTATGGTGGTTAGCTGCACCTGTTGGAAAAGCCCATATTATTTCTAGAATTGCCTGTACACTCCTAGAAGACTATGGCTGTGTCTTCCTTTTAGCCATGAATTTCTAAGGAGCATTGTCTCGCAATAGAGGGTGGAATTTCCATGATGAGTGATATTTTGGTATTCATGATGCTCAGTTTGGTTTGGGAGATTGCTGTGATCCCAGGAGACGATATGGTTTGATGAGGGCTCATATCACCCAGGGATACAGGAGGCCCTGAGGCCTAGAGGAGGGAGCTTCCTACTCTCACTGGGAGTCTGGGGAAACCTCACAGCGATGTAATATCATAGTCAGGCCTTGAAGCATAAGAAACTGCTCACCTCTGGCAAGGGGAGGAAACATTAGGCAGAAGGATCAGAAAGTATGAAGAAGGGAGGCATAAAAGGGGCAGGTTTTCAGAGAAGTGGATTCAGAATGAGTGAGGAGTTGTGGGAGAAGAGGCCGAGACATTCACCAGTGCAGGCTGCGAATGCCTCAGTTGGGTTATCACCAGGTCCACGTGGGGAGATGATAGGCTGGCAGGGGGATTGAGGGATTTTAATCAAGGGATTGAAGTTTTTGGGTCTGTATTTTAGTAAGCAAATGTGCACCTGATGTCCCCACATCAGCTAATCTTAGGAGTTGAGTTTGATCTCAGTCCTTGCTATCCTTTTCTGCCTCTCAGTCCCCAAAGGCCACCACATTGACTCCCCTCTCTGACAGTCAAAAATGGCTCAGACACAGCCATGCTGTCTGCAGAGGACAGAGTGACTGGGACAGGCAGAAGTCTTAGGTGGGCACCTCATTTGGGTGAAGTCTCCGCGGTCACTAGTCCCTAGTGTGTGGCCGCTTCCCCCATCTCCCCCTGCTGGGTTAATAATGGACCCCTGGGCACAGAGTATTTGACTGGGAGCAGCTAGAAGCAAAGATGAGACCCCCACTCGGCTGAGCATATCAATGATTTTCCCTCCCGCCCGCATAGCCGCAGAGGAGGGAGACAGATAATGTCACGAGAAGAGGGGGATGGTCACAGCCAGTGGCTGGTCCCCCACACTTAATCGATTCTATTTGGCTGCTTGGCAGGAAGTGCTGGGCCTTTGCAGGCGCCCTGGACCTGGGTCAGACTGGTAGAATACCTGTGTGCATTCAGGGTCAGGGCCTCCCGTTCCTGTGTCCGCGTGACCTCATGACACTATCTGCCCTCTCTGTTCTCAGCACAGCCCATCTCAGCCAGGATGAGCTTTCCAACTAAGCGAAGGCCTGATATCTCATGGTAGAAATGGTCAATTTCTGTCTCCTAGACCTGGTTCGTTTCCTCTTTTTATTTCTATTGTAAGTCACGTCTGTCTCTTTCACACTCACATGAGATATATTTGTATGCATACACAGATACATCAAATATTTATTATTTGGAATCTGTGCATATAATATATATATGCATATATACACATGCATGTGTGATACATACCCATGCACGCTATTTATTGAGTACCTACTACGTGCTAGACACTGTGTTGTCAGATACACTAAATGAGATCATTCTCACTGTGCTAAAGGTACGTAGTAAACATTCATTAAACGTTACCTATTGTGCAGCCTGGTGGGCACGGCTCCAACTCTGGAGGGAGATGGTTTGGCCTTGATTCTGGCCGCCACCTCTCACCAGCCGTGTGACTCTAAGAAATTCGCTAGGGCTTATCTCCCTTTCCTCTCCTATAATAGCTCATACCTCTGAAGGCTGCTGTGGGGCTGGGTGCGTTAATAAGACAATAAAGCTTAGAAGAGTGGCAGGTTGTGGAAAAGCACATGATACTCATTAGCTGCTTTTACTATAATTGTCATCGCATTTAATCCTCATAGTGACCATGTGAAGATAGATCTTATTATTATCATCTGATAAGTGAAGAAATTGAATCTCAAAAAGGTGAATCATTTTCCCATTCATGGGGCTCATAAGTACAGAGATGGGATGTGAACGCAGATAGGTCTGCCCTAAAGGAGGCTGGTATCCTCCCAGGTCCCCCATCTCTGTGCTGTCTGCGTCCTGCAAAGTTGGTCTGAAACCCTCCTCTTCCCCAGGAAGTCTTCCAGGATTAGCCACACACACGATTGCTGTTCTTCCTAGTTGATGCATTTGGCTTATCGTGAAGTCTCAAAAGTGGAGTGAGATTTTACCATACATTTTCTGATCCAGTCACTCGAGGGGTCTTTCTGAAGCAGTCGAGGCTCTTCTCGCACCCAGGAAGAGTCTAAATCTTGAGACCTGGAATTTGAGTTCAGTTTCCTTTGGGACCTGGTTTCTGCTCTTCTTTGGCTACTCTCCACTGCCTGGGTTTGAGTCCCAACTGAGACAGTTACTATTTTTCCTTGTGTAACTAGGTGAATTCATCTCTCTAGGTCTCAATTTCAAATCCCTTTTGTAAAGTGAGGATAATAATATAGGCCCATGAGTGTCTGTAACACGAGGAAGTTGTTACCCTATGATTTGCACACATAAACTCTCAGTAAATGCTGGCTGTTACTGTGGACTATAAAATAATTTTTTTTTCTTTTTTGGGACAGTGTCTCGCTCTATCACCCAGGCTGGAGTGCAGTGGCATGATCACGGCTTGCTGCAACCTCTGCCTCCTGGCCCAAGTAATTCTCCCACCTCCAGAGTGGCAGCAACTACAGCATGCACCACCATGACTGGCACATTTTTGTATTTTTTGTAGACACCATGCCCAGCCTTGGAACGTATCTTATACTTCCCTGATCTAGGTCTTGTCTGTATAGCTCCCTCTGCCTAGACTTCTCTTCCATACCAAGTTCTTTTGGAAAACCCTATGGCTTCTTCACAAACTGAATCTAATGTCATTTTCTCCCAATAGCTTTGCAGGCACCCCTTCTCTTCGCAGTTTTCCACATAGAAGGATGCAACTGTGTCCACCCTGCATGGTAGACTTACAAAAACCCTTAGATACTGTCCAATGCAGCATGCTTCACATACAGTGTATGGGGTTGTAATTCGTGTTAAACAAAACACTTTCCTTTGTCAAGCAGGTTTTGGAACCTCTGGGCTAACGTTGGGAGACTCAAGGCTAACCGGGCATCTCCCCTGCATGAGTTCTCAGAGTCCTTGACTTGGATGCTGACATGCCTCTTCCAAGAGGCAGATGAGTGTGCAGCTTTTTCAAACTTGCAGTGGAACATTTTATAGGGTTTGTGTTCTCAGGAACACCTCTGGGAAGTGCTAATCAAATCTAGTCTCTTAAATTAACAAATGGAGAAACTGAGGCCCCAAAATATAAGTCCATGCAGCAAGTTAGTAGCCAGGCTGGGAGCAGGACCCTGAACTCCTGTCTGGGAGTTTAGGGCACTGGGCTGGGTCTTCTCATCTGGACTCTGTGCTCTTCTCCTGCCTGCTCCTACCTCCCTAGGCTATGCTGACCACATGGGGCTCACTCACTTCCGCCGGCAATTCCAGGTGCTGGACCCTCCACTCCTGAAGAAGCTCATGTCGACCTCCGAGGGAATAGATGAAAGGAAGGTAGGTGGAGCACATGCAAAAGGGGTGAAGGCCCCAGATACGGATATGTTGGTTATTGGATATGTTCCAAGGCTGGGCACGGTGAGTGGCTCACGCCTGTAATCTCAGTGCTTTGGGAGACCCAGGTTGGTGGATTGCTTGAGTCCAGGGGTTCAAGACCAGCCTGGGCAACATGGCTTTGACTGAGGTCTGATGGGCTTGTGTTCCATAAGGGATTGCCCCAGGGGGCATCTGGACCAGCTGGAATCTGAAAGCAGGACCATGGGGGCAGTGCTGAGGGCAGCATGAGGTTTCGCTCAAATCCTTACTCTAGACCAAACCCACATAACAATGTCATTTGGGACCCGACCCAGCCCAGAATGACCCTTCTGACCCCTACATAAGGAACTTTAGGGAAAGAATAAGAATAGAGTCATGAGAAGACAGCATCCCAGCTAAAAGGGACCCTAGCAAGGTGAAAAGTCATCATTTGCAAAGTGTGTTCCATTCAGCACCAGCACCCTGAGGTGGTCTGTGAAAAGAGGGCTTCAGGGTCTAAAATGTTTAGGAAATATTTACATCAGGACTCCGTGTTTGAGAATTCTAATGAACATCACACCTTAGGGCCTTTGCACGAGCTGTTTTCTCTGCCTGGAGCACTCACTCCGGCTGGTGTCACGTTGCTATTCAGATCCCAGCTCAGATATCATTCACTGTCACATCCTCTTGTTTTGATGTGTATGTAGCACTTATCTGAAATAATGTGAATCTCCTCTATTTTTCTGGCTTCCAGCAAGAGCTCAATAATTTTTTTGTTGAGTAAATGAATGAATGAATGAACACCCAGGCCTAACTTTGTATATTTGTCCCTGTGTGTCTTCTTTCTCCAACTACAGCATAAACTCATGGAATCTCATCTCTACTTCCAGTGCCAAACTTTCAATAAATATTTCTCTTAAGAATGGCCATAGGCTTATCAATGATTAGACACCTTGTTAGAATTTGCAAAGCCCTATTTCATCTTCATAACAGCCCTGCAAGAGAAGAGCTATTACACCCCATTTACAAAAGAGAACACCACGTTTCTTAGAGATGAAGTGGCGCTCCCGAGGCCACACAGCCAGGCATTTGTGAGTTTGCTCCTTGGACTCAAGTTTCTCAATTCCAGGGGACGATAGTTTAAAGAGCATAGTTCATAAAGGGAGGTGGTTCAAACAGACCTGAATTTGATCCCCAGCTGGGGCTGTGTGAATGTAAACTAGTTATGTCATCTTTCTGCCTCCCTTTCCTCATCTGTAAAGTGGGAAGGACCACAATGCAGAAAATATATAGGGGAATCCACATAATTTCAGGATAAGTGCTACAAAAACTAATTAAACAAGTGGATGTGATGGAGGGTAATAGCTGAGTTGGGATCTGAATAACAAGACGAAAAAGTACTCCATGCCACTCAATGGAGTGTTCTGAGAATGGCATGTAATAGTATAGTTCATTTACACAGGGCCTGGGCTCAATATACACTAACCACCGTCATCAACATCAGCAGCAGCAGCATCAATGTCATCGTCCTCTTTCAAATCCAGGGTGATGACACACAAATCGCACAGACCACGTGTTCACAATCCCGTTGCAACTGCACGTGCCTGCATGTGCCTGAGATCATCAGCACTGCAGTCCTCAATGAATGAGTCAGAAGACTAGAAGTAAACAGAGTCACAATTCTTAGGTGTCTTCTTAGTTCTTTGCAGTGGGCACCAGGGCACAAGCCACTTTCAGTAGACAAGGCAATGACTTTTGCAGGGCCCTCCTAACTCACTATGGAGGAGACATCATCCCCAGATGTCTGGGCACAGGGCTATCCCTTCTCTGGGTAGCGGCCCATTTTGGAAGCCATGAAATTCTGCCTGACTTGGTGCCATCAACCTCTCTGTGCCAGTCTTCGTTCAGGGGTTCCTTATTCTTGGCCTCCCCAAATTTGACTTCATTCAGAGGGGCTGAATGGAACCACTGAGAGGGTCTTGGGCTCCTCTGTGGTTAAAAATGGTGCAGGAGTCAAGTATGGGGGAGTTTTTTGTGGAGGGAAAGGGTGTAGCATATGGAAGTGTTTCTATTCTGAATGAGTCAGCAGTTCTCTGTTGTAGCCAAACCAAAACCACCTCCATACATGCTAGAGGCCTCAGAAAATGGAAAATTACAAGGAGAATGGACTTGGTTGGGAATTTTTGCTTCTTCTTATTCTTTTTTTATTTGCTCACAAATTTTATTTGCTGCAGCATAGAATTTTGGTAGCAACAAAAAGAAACACCATCCTGCCTCTTATGAAAAAGCTGATAAATATTCATTTGTCAGGCCACATGATATGCCATGAATTATACATGAACACGTGCTCGGGTGGGCAAACTATCAGTTTCTGTGTGCAAAGCAGTTAAGACCTCAGGATTTAATAAGACAAGGTTGACAGCTAGAAAAGGTCAATATTGTCATTAGACACTAGACGGCAGCAGAGGGGATTCATTGTCAGAGTGTAAAATGGGTCTTGGTGAAGTCCCCTGTGGGTCTAGCAGGTGGGGTCTGAATGTTGGTGTTTCATGCCAAGACTGTTTCCCAGTGAAGTACTCTCATTTGGTGGGTACCTGGTGGATATATTGTGTTCCTGAAACAGAAGTAGCATATGTCTTTTATCACAGATGCATAAACTCTCGTTACGAAATATCAGACATACTATGAAAAGGTTACAGAACCATGAGCTAAGACACTATTCAAAATATAAAGCCTTCCCACTCTGGGAATCATCCTGATTTCACAGCGTAGGCAGCTGAGGCCATGACCACCCAGCCAGGTAGCAGTAGAGCTGGGATGTGAACCCAGGCTCTCAGATTCCTGACATAGGGCTTAAAAAAAAATTATGGTAAAATACACATAACAAGAACTTTACCACCATAACCGTTTTTAAGTGTATTGATCAATGGTATTAAGTATTTTCATATTTTTGAGCAACAATAAGCACCATTCATCTCCAATGACTTCTTCATCTTGTAAAAATTGAGACTTGGTACCCATTAAACAGTAATTCCTGATTCCTCCTCTTCTCAGGCTCTGACCTTCATCATTCTACTTTCTGTCTCTATAAATCTGACTGTTCTAAGTCCATCATAGAAGTAGAATCATGCTGTATATGTCCTTTCGTGACTGGTTAATTTCACTTTGCATAATGTCCTCAAGGTTCATTCACATCATGGCATGTGTCAGAATTTCCTTCCTGAGGCTGAAAAATATTCCACTGTGGGTGTATACCTGATTTTACCTGTCCATTCAACTGTCAGTGGATGTTTGGGTTGATTCCATGTTTCCTTTTTAACTTTTAAGTTTGGAGGTACAAATGCAGGTTTGTTGTAACAAACTTGTGTCGTGGGGGTTTGTTGTACAGATTATTTCATCACTCAGGTGTTAAGCCTAGTACCCATTAGTTATGTTTCCTGATTCTCTCCCTCCATTAGTTATTTTTCCTGATTCTCTCCCTCCTCCCATCCTTCACCCTTCAACAGGCTCCAGTGTGTGGTGTTCCCCTCTATGTGTCCGTTTGCTCTCATCATTTAGCTCCCACTTATAAGTGAGAACGTGTGGTATTTGGTTTTCTGTTCCTGCATGAGTTTGCTAAGGATAATGGCCTCCAGCTCCATTCATGTTTCTGCAGAGGACGTCATCTCACTCTTTTTTTCGTGACTGTATAGTATTCCATAGTGTCTATGTACCACATTTTCTTTATCTGGTCTGTCACTGATGGGCATTTAGGGGGATTCTATGTCTTCGCTATTGCAAGTTGTGCTACAGTGAGCATGCATGTGCATGTGTCTTTACAATAGAATGATTTCTATTCCTTTAGCTATATACCCAGTAATGGGGTTGCTGGGTTGAATGTACAAATATCTCTTCAAGACCCTACTTTCTTTTTTTTAACTCTTGTTTTAGGTTCAGGGGAGGTGTACATACAGGTTTATTATAGAAGTAAATTTCATGTTACAGGGGTTTGGTGTACAGACAAGTTCATCACCCAGGTAATAAGCATGGTACACAATAGGTAGTTGCTCAGTCCTCACCCTCCTCCCACCCTTTACCCTCCAGTAGGCCCTGGTGAGACCCTGCTTTCAGTTTTTTGGGGTATATACCCAGAAGTGGAATAGCTGGATCATATGGTAATTCTATTTTAAATTTTTCGATGAGCTACCATACAGTTTTTTATAGCAGCTGTACCATTTTGCATTTTCACCAGTACTGCATATGGATGGCAATTTCTCCTCATTCTTGCCAACATGTTATTTTTTGTTTTGTTTTTTGATAGTTGCCATGCTAATGGGTATGAGATGGTGTCTCAATGTGGTTTTGATTTGCATTTCCCTCATGATTAGGGGTGTTGAGCATCTTTTCATGTTCACACAGGACTTGAATGGAAGCCCTCTGAAGGCAGGCAAAGTATTTAGTGCAGTTCGTGACAGGACATGCCATTCATGGATATTAACTTTAAATAATTGTCATTAATTTCATCCAACTTTAACCAAGTGCCTGCTTTTCACCAGATCCTGTGCTAGGCACCAGCAACTTCCATACAGAGCTGGCTTTGGTACACCCCAGGAGATGCCACTAAAACATTTGATGTTTCCAAAGGAGGTGAGAGCGGGGCACTCAGGGAAGACGTCTCAGAAGTAGGTGATGCTTGAGATGAGGTCTGTGAAACTATCTGGAGGAACTGAGTAGGAGGAAAGTTACTGGACATTCTCATGTTAGGTACAGGATTGCAAAGATCTGGAGTCACGGAGGTGCATAGATAGTTTCATGGTGCTGGAGCATAAAAGATGCCAAGTGCCAAGAAAAGGGGCTGAGGGCTTTAACAGAAGCAAATTCTGGGTTCTTGTTAGCCAAGCTGGAGAGTCTGGGCTTTATCAGGTGTTCGGCGATGCTCCTCTGAAGGGTTTCAGCAGGTGCATGGCATAGCAGACCTGATCTTTATGACTTGGACTGGCTTCAGCAAAATTATAAAGGACGCGAAGTCCATGCTGCCCATTCCATGGTCCTCTCTAGGAAGCAGTGTCCTCATGCTGACCTCTGCCTATTCCGGAGTCCCCTGTCTCCTCTAGACACCCAGGCACATACTGAAGCCTTCCAAATGACCCTGTCTTCTCCCCGTATTCATCTTCAGTTCCATTCCTGTCTCCCAGGCTACTCCCTCTGGTTAGATGATGCTTTAACCTACACCGAAGCCTACATAGAGTGAATACAAGGGTGGAATTTCAGGCAGGTCAGTGAAGGCGCTCTTTCGACTCACCTTGGCTAAGTCCCAGATTCTGGTCCCTTCCATTTTTCTGCTGCTGAAGCAGGAGTTGCCAAACCTCTCTGATCGATGTGAGGAAACCCTTGGGCCTGCCCTCCTCCATGCAGAGTGTCTACAGTGTTGATTGATTTTAGCCGGCAAAATCTCTGTCCCTGAGGATTTGATCTGAAGAACATAATTAAGGGCTGTCAATCCATCTTCTCAAAGGTGGCCACTGTTATTCTGTCTCCCACCCTGGTGGACACTCTCAGTTTCCTGTGAATTCATCTCAAGAGTCTTTATCTGCTGGGAGGAAACCCTTATGAGTCCATGGCCAGAGAGGAAGCTGTCTGCTCTCTAGGTGCTGAATAATTATTCAGGGGCTCCCACCACCTTTGCTCCTGAAATTTATTCATCATCCCTTTGTTGTTCACCTTGCTGTCTCCCTCCTGTTTGGGTCTATTGTTTTGTTTGTTTTTTGAGACAGAGTCTCGCTCTGTCGCCCAGGCTGGAGTGCAGTGGTGCTATCTCGGCTGACTGCAACCTCTGCCTCCTGCGTTCAAGCAATTCTCCTGCCTCAGCCTCCTGAGTAGCTGGGACTACAGGCTCGTGCCACCACGTCTGGCTAAGTTTTGTATTTTTGTAGAGACTGGGTTTCACCATGTTGGCCAGGCTGATCTTGAGCTCCTGACCTCAGATGATCCAGCCACCTTGGTCTACCAAAGTGCTGGGATTGCAGGTGTGAACCACCACACACTGTGAGCTGGGTCTATTATTTTAATTATTTTACATGTTTTCCACTTAATTTTAATCAACCCAATTACATTGGTGTGTGCATGTGCATTTGATTTTTGGATAGTTTTTGCCTTTTTCCAGGCATTTCATTTATAGCCTTGAGCATAAATAGTTAAAAAACAGACACAGTTAGCACCCTTATGGAATGATTTGGCCACTTGTGAGAGAGGCTCAGTGGTTAAAGTATGTGATTTAGAGTCAGATAGACTTCAGTTCAAATTGTGTCTTCTTCATATCTCTCTCTATGAATCCACACCCTTGATACTTGATAGATGTATGACCATAGGCAGCATATAGTATGGCATAGCAAAGTGTCTGGTACATTGTAGGAGCTCAGCATATGGAAGCCATTGGACCATGGTGTGGGCTTCATGGGGGCAGGTGCTATATGAACGGCAGCCAAATGGTTCACAGGATAAGCGTCCTATTCTATAGACACAGATTCTTCATATCAAGCTGTTCATTGAGGAGTGAGTTGGGGAAGCACTTTGCAGCTATGGCTCTTCATCATTTCTGGAGTCTCTCTGCCTGTCTGGCATATACAGCCAAATGTGAGATGTCAGCCCATATGCTTTTTGGCTATACTCTTCTTCAACATTGGAGAGAAAGCTCTTTGCAAAATTCGAGGAAACAACGGAATGGTGTAAGTGGGGGCTGTGGGTTGGATGTGACTGAAATCTATTAGACCCCAAAATCTGGGCTCAGTTTGACACAGGCTATTGGAATGTTCATACTTAAGGCAGAGAGATCTCAGGTTTGCCAAGAGCCATGTTTCCTGAGGTGTAATGTTGACTTACAGTGAAGACGATGACCCATCTATGCTCAATGCCTGGGCTGCTTCATTGAATGAATCTTACCAGTTGTGAATTCGAGGTGGGATAGCTTAACAGGTTAAAGATACAGATTCTGGAGTCTGGCTTTCTGAGCACGTACTGTGTCTAATCTGCTCACTGGCTGTGTGACATTTGACAAGTCACTCAGCCCTTCTTTGACTTAGTTTTATTATCTTAAAATGACATACTAATAGTCTCTAATACTCTTGATAGGAGGATTGAGTAATTTAAGATATTGACATGGTGACTTTCATATACACAGAATAAATAATAAATGTAATCAATTATGATTTTGTTGTAAAAATAGTAAAATTTTACTATTTCTATGGATTTTAATGCCCCTTTATACAATGAAGGCTTTAATCTTTGCCTTAAAAACCTCAAATAATTGTTAAGATAAAATATTTTTTGATTAATAGTAGTAGATATTTAATCAAATAATCATCTCTAAACTACATTTGGATAGTTTTTGATTTTCTGACTATTATGAAAAAGGATGTTGTGAACCATTTGCACATTAGTCTTTGTGTAAAAACATGTTTCTACTTCTTTTGGGTGCATTCTTGGAGGAGAATTGTTAGGTTATATGGTAAATTTATGTTTAACTTTTAAATATAACTTTTAAAGAAACTGTCAAGTTATTTTTCAAAGTGGCTGTACCATTGTTCATCCTCACTGGCAATGTATGAGGGTTTCACTTTCTATCCTTATCAATACTTGGAATTGTTTGCCTTTTTGATTCAAGCCATCCTGTTGTATACAAAGTGGCATTTCATTGTGGTTTTAATTTGCATTTTCCCTAATGATGTTGACTTTTTTTTTTTTGCATGTGCCTAGTAGCTACTTTATCTCTTTTTTTGTGAAATCTCTATTTTTTTTTGCCCATTTTAATTAGGCTGTTTATCTTATAGAGTTGTAGTAGTTCTTTATTTGTTCTAGACATAATTATTTATCAGCTGTATCTTTGAAAATATTTTCTTGCAGCCTGTGGCTTGTCTTTTCATTTTCATAGTGATGCATGGAGATTTTAATTTTTATGAAGTTCAGTTTACTAATTTTTTAAGTGACTGGTGCTTTTTTCATATCTAAGAACTCTTTACCTACCCCTAGGTTACAGAGATATTCTCCTATTTTCCGCTAGAAGATTTGTAGTTTTAGCTCCTCCATGTAGACATTTGATCTGTTGTGAGTTAATTTTGTGTACTGTGTAACATACATGCCTGCATTCATTTTTTTGCATATGAATATTCAATTGTCCCAGTACCATTTGTCAATTGTCCCAGTACCATTTGTTGGAAAGACTATTATTATTTCTCCCAGTGAATTGTTGGAAAGACTATTATTATTTCTCCCAGTGAATTGTGTTGGAACCTTTGTCAGACATTTATTGGCCATAAATAAAGAGTTTATTTTCATAATCTAAATTCATTCTCTTGGTCTGACTGTGCTAATTAGTAGCATCTCTTTCTTTCTGCCTCTTTATTCCTTGGTCAGTGTAAATACACTTCGTCAATTTTGTCTTTTCAAAGGACAAACTTTTAATTTCACTGATTTTTTTCTCTGTTGTTTTTCTGTTTTCTTTGGTTCTATTGTCTTCTATTGATTTCCACTCTATATTATTTCCTTCCCTTCACTTGATTTCAGTTTAGTTTTCTCTACTTTTCCTGGTTTCTTAAAATGGAATCTTGCTCAAATTACTGATTCAAAATCCTTCACCTTTTCCAATATACATGGTTAAAGCATACATTTTCCTCAAAGTACTACTTTGGCTGCATTACATAAAAATGTTCATTTAGTTCAAGATATTTTCTAATTCCTAGTGTGATTTCTTCTTTGACCCATTGTTTATTAAGAAGTGTATTAATTTCTACATATTTGGAACTTTCTCACCTTTTTTCTTGTTGGTTTCTAATTTAATTCTGTTTTAGTTTGAGAACATATTTTATATAATTTCAGTACTTTTACATTTATTTTTGTTTGTTTGTTTGTTTTATTGAGACTTATTTTATGGCCTAGTATTATGTATCTAGGAGAGTGTTCAAGGTGTGCTTGTAAAAAACATGTATTCTTCAGTTGTTGAGTTGTCTATAGATGTTAGTTGGGGCGATTTGGTTAATAGTATAGTTCAAGTCTTATATATCATTGCTTTTTTTTTTTTTTTTTTTTTTTGAGACAGGGTGGTGTCTTGCTCTGTTGCCCAGGCTGGAGTGCAGTGGCAAGATTATGGCTCACTGCAGCCTTGACTTCCTGGGCTCGAGCGATACTCCTGTTTCAGCCCCCTGAGTTACTCAGACTACAGGCATATGCCACCACACCTGGCTGATTTTGTTTTTTAGAGATAGGGTCTCACTGTGTTGCCCAGTCTGGTCTTGACCTCCTGGGCTCCAGGAATCCTCTGACCTCAGTGTCCCAAAGTCCTGGGACAACAGGTGTGAGCCACTGTGCCTGGCGTATTGCTATTGTTTATGTTTAATTGTTCTGTAAATTATTGAGAGTCAGGTATTATGCTCTCCAACTATTAATGTTAAATTTTCTATTTATGCTGTCATTCTATGCATTTTTGCTTCACGTGTTTTGGGGCTCTGTGGTTAGGTACAGACATATTTATAATGCTGTATCTTCTGGATGGATTAACCCTTTGTTGCTATAAAATGTCTCCCTTTCTTTCTAGTAATGATTTTTGTTTTCAATTTTAACCAAAATTTAAAACAAAATTTTCTGATAATAGTATAGTCACTCCAGCTATCTTATGTTTAGTGTTTACATGATAGATCTTATTTCATTTTCCCCCTTCCAACCTACCTTTGCATCTAACTGCAACTCTTACAGATGGTATATAGTTGAATCTTCTTTTTGCAAAATCCAAATTGACAATCTCTGCCTTTTTATTAAGGTGTTCAATATATTGATCTGTAATATAATTTACACGTGCCATTTTGCTATTTTCTATATGGGCTTCACACCTTCTTTTAGTCCTCTCCTCTTTTACTTCCTTCTTTTGTGTAAACTAGATATTTTCCAGGGGGCCATTTGAATACCCCTTCTAGTGATTGTTCTATGGATTACAGTATGTTTTGTAATTCAAGATGCTGCACTTCAGATTAATATTAACTTAATTCTGGGAAAATATAGAACCTTTGCTCCAATATAGCTCGTGTCTTCCTCCTACCTTATTGATACTATTGTTATACACAGTCTACCCTCCATATGTATCTGTGGGTTCTACATCCACAAACTGAACCAACAGCTTACTGAAAATATTTGGAAAAAAAAGAATGGTTATGTCTGTACCAAACATATACAGACTTATTTTCTTGTCATGATTCCTTAAACAACACAATATAATAACTATCTGTATGGCATTTTACATTGTATTAGGTATTATAAGTAATCTAGAGATAAAGTATACAGAAGATTATGAGTAGGTTATTTGTAAATACTATGCCATTTTATATAAAGGACTAATGCATCTGCAGATTTTTGTATCCTTTGGGGGTCCTGGAACCAATTATCTGTGGATACCGAGGGATAACTACAAATCACATCTATATATGTTATAAAATCAACAATAAAGCTTCATGATTTTCTTTTATTTAATCTTATGTCTTTTAGGTGAGTTAAGGGAAGCAAAGAAAAAAATGAAGATTTCTTTTATTATTATACTTTAAGTTCTAGGGTACATGTGCACAACGTGCAGGTTTGTTATATATGTATACATGTGCCATGTTGGTGTGCTGCACCCATTAACT